>NC_053518.1:85817664-86128118 GCF_016920715.1 Anopheles arabiensis
GTTGCATGTCGGGTGAAGTGGCAAACCAAGGGGGGGGGGGGGGAGATGTGTTGGTAGGACCGAACTCCGATGAATAGAAAACATAGTGAGTGCAGCATGTGCGGTTAACTCATCTCCACCCTTCCCTGGGGATGGCTGGGTACCACAAAAGCAGCGAAACCGAGCGAGACGGCAGCGGCGGCTGCATCGTAAGTCGGCACCAGCATTTGCGTATCGTATGTCACCCACCGTTTGGGCTCCCTTCCCCCGGTAGGAACCCGTAGGAAAAAGTTTGTTTCGATGTATGTGTGTGCGCTATTTGAAAGAAAGGTGTTTTTTCCTACCAACCAACAATAAACCAAACACAAAAACGCATTGGCTTGGGATGTTTCATGCAAAGGTTTTGCAAAGGAAGGGATGCTATTGTTACTGTTAGCAACAAAAAAAGAGTTATAGGAAGCAAACATTTAAAAAAACGGACGCGTGTGAGATGTGTTTGTGCGAGCAATTAGATCTCGTAGTCACGCAGCACAAGTTGCTCATGGCTGGCAACACTGGCTCTGAACTACATGTCCAGGGTCCTCGGTTAGTTGTGATCCGGGGGGGGGGGGGGGGATGCGAGCTGGACTGCAAATTTGCAATTCCAATATCGTGCCACGGTGGTTATGTGTGTGACAGACAGCAAGATTCACGGCCGATAATGAATGGCCGCTCGGACGCAGACGGAGCAGCGTAATTTGATTAATGTTCAGATAATTCTAAGCACTGGTCAGCATGCTGCTGATGTGGTGGTTGTTTTGTTAAGGCATACTGTAAGTTTGTGTGTGTGTAGAGAAGAATTGCTTGGTGTTACTAGGACATTACACCAGGCTTGTCTCTAAAATGGATAGAGTGATGTGTGGCCTCTGAACCTAATTAGCCTCATCTCCAGGCACTCATCAACATCATGTTGAATCGTTGTCAATTGTGTATTGGAATAAGAGCTAGTGATGGAAATAATCACCTATGCGAATCAATTAAGATTACAAGAGCTATAATGGTGAGTTAAATCTTTAACTCATTCTTTAGGAGTCCAGAAAAATCATAGTCAGCGGGGAGCATTGAATCACTCAGCGAAACTCAATTCTTGAAAGAGTTCTTGAGCTTAGGATTAACTAAACTAAGATTGAGTGAGTTAAATCGATGTTTATGGAGTTAAATCGCTGGTCCAAGAGCTACTCAATTCCACGTGAGTGAGCTCCAAGTCAGCCCAGAGTGTTCAATCGCTTATTGTCACTTTTCGCTCCGAAGAGTTACTAAACTCACGATTTTATATATCATCGTGAGAGAGTTTCTAGCCATAGTGGATAGTAAGTTAACGCATGATTTTATTCAACTCATTCACTGGAAAGTGTTATCATACAAACCACACAGCTGTGACTCAATACGCATATCCTTAACTTCTTCATGTAAATCATTAACTTCGGACAAGTAAATCTTTAAAATGCAAAAAAAAAAAACAAGAAACACTTGATCAAAATTAATGGTAGATTAAGTATATTGAACAACTATTGCTCTCTGTTCGTTAGAATTGGTTCCAACTTCAAACCTCATCTAAAATGTCAAGAAGTTCCACACCTACACCATATGCTAAGCATTCTTCTATTGAATCACACACGTTGGTTGAAGCGATTGCGTGTTACGACAAATGCGGAAGCTTAGACTTGCCTGCGTATAAGGAGCCGCCAGCTGCCCAAAACACGGCACAGCGTACGCATCGGTACGCAAATGAAGTCGCTTTGCTGGTTGAATACTTCCGGAAGTATCCGTCTCGTCTCTCCGCTGGATGAGGTTTGGTTTTTCGATACCCCGTGTGCCACTACATTGCCCTTCGACGTACACTTACAGGCGTACTACTTTATGAACCTCGTACCCATCAACTCGTGTTGATGGTGCTGTTAGAGCATAAAAATGAACAATATACAAATATATAAAGTTACCGGGACCTCGGGGGCCACGAAACGTTACTCCTACATGCGATTTGTGGGCTGCTTTTTATTTTTCTCTTTGTTTTTGTTCAACGTGTCGATGTGCCGGGCCGAGTGCCCCCGCCGGCAGTACCGCCGCTGACAAACGGCATAAAAATTAAGCAGCTGTCAGGCGGGAAATCGGTAAAATAAAGACGCACAGCACAACCAACGTACCGCGTCCTTTCCACCTTCTTGCGGTTTGAATTGAGTAAAAAGAACACAAATACATATACACAAACGAGATGGTAATAAAAGAGCGCCAGGATATCGGTAAGGTAAAGGCGAACGAAAATTCGAGGCCCCCGGATCCCGGCGGCTTCACCTGCTCCTGTGTGCAGGCGAATGCCGGGGATGCAGATTTTGCACACACTAGCGTTGGTGTGTTTTGTTGTTGTTGTTGTTGTTGTTGTTGCTGCTCCTGATTCTGATGTAAAGTTGTTCACCACAGATGGGAAGAAAAGCCCCCTTGAACACATAGGGCCGTATGACGTCGGGGATTTTTCCATGAAGGGGGAAAGGGGAGGGTAGATGTGATTCAATGCCGGGAGACATCTAAAGGACAACCGATGTCTTGAGCCCCGGTAGATTGACAACTATTGCTGCGGCTTTGGAGGCGGTCGGTTTTCTATGTTTGAGTATCTCTGTTCGTATGTGTGTGCGTTTTTCAATGCTTTATTTCAGAACTGCAGGTCGGGCAGGTCGGCAAAAAGACAATGCATTGAACCAGTCTCAAACGTGCGAGCGAAAAAATAAGGTAAAACACGCACACAACGCGCCATCCGGAGGAGCAGCACACACAACCCAGCATCGAAGCTTGTGAGCAGCATAGAGAAAAGAGTGTGCCGCTGCCAAAAAAAACCGCCTGGCCAGCCGGGCATCATCCTTTCCCCCCTTTTTCGCATCGCCAAACTGTAAAACGGCGGCGACCGGCGGCAAACGTGTCCCAATAATAAGCATATCATTTTTCATATTAGCTTCCTTTTTCCCGAGCACAAACAAAAAAACGAAACGGCACATAACCCCCGACCACACCCGGCATGATTGGGGGCATGTTTTGTGTGTGTGTGAGTGTTTTTTGTTTGTGTATGACGTGCACACACATTCACATGTGTCTGTTTTTTTTTGCTTCGATTTGTGCATGTTCTCTACATTCTAGTGTCACGGCTGTGTAGTTTTGGCTGGTTTGTGGTACACGCATATTTGCACACCGCGTTTTGCAAACTTGCTTCGAGCGCACAGTGTGTGAGGCCCGTCTGTGGCTGTCTGTCTGTCTGTGTGTGAGCTACTCATTAGGGCTGGGCAGGCGTTTTGCCTGGTGTGCCGAGGTCACGCGGAGGGCCCCGATGCGTAAGTATGCGATAATTGTAGCCCTTTTATACTGCTGCTGCTGCTGCTGCTGCTGCTGCTCCATTCTACCCTTCCTACGAGGTGAGGCGTCAAATGATACGGTTACATTGTTGTAAGGCGCTGGGCCCCTTGTTTCGGGAAGTGTCGGAACAAGCGAGCGCCCGGTGGCGTTTCCCCTTTTTTTCTTGCGCATATACACACACACGAACCGGACGGAACACGATCGGGATATCGGGTGAACCACATGCGTCAGCTATGTGGCGGTGTAAACATGTAACCTTAGAGAGGAGAATAAAAACATTGCCGAGTTCTCCGAAATGCTTTCCCGTTGATTGTTCTGAGAGATCTTGGTGAGGCTTTAGAGCGTATTTCAACGCCTTCTAGAGTAGTTTGCACACCTTTTCGAAGGTCATAGGCATGTTTTGGTAATTTCCAGTTCCTACCGAAAATTTGCTCGTGTCCTACAAAACTATAATGGGATTTGAGATTTCCACGTGGTTTTCTTGCAGTCAAACGGGTTGACGGTGACGGTTATAATGGAAGACTTACTGAGGGCCAGGGGCCCCATAAGTTTGGAGACCCCGTGGATGTTTTGTCCAGCATATGTAATAATTGATAGAGCAGTTCCGGGAGTTCATTCTAAATTATCCTGAGGATTCAACATCAAAGTCTAAATCAACATTATAAACCAAAACTCCAATGTTTATCTTATCTTAGGCACTTCCCAAGTAACATCAAGTCACGGTATAACTCGCTGCAACTCGCCGTTTTGGACCGAGCCACTCCAATTTCCCGTGAGAAAGTATACTTACACTCATCGCTTTGCTGTCGTGATCGTATCATGCTCGAGTTCATCACCCCCTTGCCATTGTTTTTTGAAAAACGCTGTTTCAGAATCAATGCACTAATAAGCTCTTAACGCACGCATATCACGATCGTAACCTTAAAACAATACCAGAACCGTCACCGAAAAAGCTCCACAACAACTTCAACCAGTTTCTAAACGAGCTTGAGTCCCGGCACTGATTGAGTTGTCCCCCGCGTGAAGTTTGATCAGAGCTCCGATCGATCGTATTTAAATGCCACCTTGTCGACAGCAAATTAAACAATGCCTTATATTGTTTTACCTTTTTACCTTCTACCAACAAAAAACAAAAAAAAAAAAACGCAAAAAGATACCCAAAATGATGTACCCCAAACCCCTAAAAGTGGTGTGGCTCCATATGAGCAGAGCAAACAAAATTTATTGGCACAATCTCATTCCATCTTATTAGCACCACCAAATTGGCATGTTAAGCTCGCGGCCGTACGGTTTAGGTGGAGCGTAAGTTTTGGACCGGGGTAGACCCCGGAGCATCGTAACCGCAAGATAGTGGAATGAAGAGAGCACACCAACAAAAAAAAGGGGGCACTGTGGAGTCCGTGTTTGGAGTTGTGTCGAAATTTTGTTGTCGATTTAGAATCTGTAACGGAAGCGGGGATGCATGGTTTCACTGTGCAGTGTGCTGTGGCTCATCAATTTGTTATGATTTAAGGCGCTGTGGCAGAAAGCCACCCAAACGGAACGCCCAAAAGACCCGACAGTCGTACCGAAATGGCTCGTACCTATGGGCACTTTTTGAACAACCCAAAACCCAAGCAGCGACGTGGAAAGCAACGGTGGGCACGATCGATTTGGCTGTGTTTTGGGGTTTTTTTGCTACTCTACCCCCTTGCTGTCGTTGAGCTTCTCTCCCAAGTGAACGATCCTTGTTGTTTTTTTTTCTCTTGAAACGATCCTGCAAACGAGGGAGCAGCTTGAAAGCAGCCTTGAAGACCTTTGATACCTTGTGTGAGGTATAGCAAGAGAAGCAGAGACAGAAAGATCGAGAGGAATGAACACAACCCAGGGAACGGATCGAAGCGAACAAGCAACAAGGCAGGAACGAACGAATGAACGAACGGACGAACGCACAAAACCCTCCATTATCGTTATTAATATTGGGTGCCTGACTGTTGAGATCATAATTACACGTTTCATGGTGTTTTGTTTATATTTCAAAAATATATCTTTCCACCAGCGAGCCAGCGCCACCAGCGCTGTTATTACAGCAGTCGACTGTCGTCGTCGTCCCTTGCACCTCGCGTCTTCGTCCGGAGTTGGTGGTGATCGAGGGCTCACGGACTTTCTCGTGCACGTTTTTCGCCTAGTTATCACCTTACGCTGTTGTGCTGCTCTCCGAGTTCTCCGACTGCTGCTGCTGTCGAGCAAGCTTCCTAAAGTGGGTTTGAGGATTGGTAATTTAGTGAGTTTGTTGTTGCAGTTCTTGTGGCGAATCCTGGTATCCGTTACTGGTTGGGGATGGTTTGCTTGTTTTGGTAGGTTCTCGCCTGTGTCCACCATTTATCACCCACACTCTTTTGGATTGAGGAGCTCCGATCACAATGAGATTGAAGAATTGAGTTGATCAGTTCGGTTTTCTCATCGTCAGTACATCCTTTTGCTGAGGATGAGTTTATGAGAGGATTTACATTTCCAGTAGGTCAAATATGCTGCATAGGCAATGATGTGAGAAGAGGAAGAGGAAGAGTTTGAGCAGACAGCTCTATATGCAGGCAACAGATGATCCTGCCGTCCGTAAATAAAGATTTTTTTAAGCCTTGCAATCTTTTTACATGTAAAAGAGAGCTGTCAAGTGAATGTTCGCCATCGAGAATTGAACTCAGGTCTCTATTTAAGAACAGTTATTAGGCAGTTCGTTTTGACAACTTCAGTGTCGAGACGAACCATCATCAAGGAGTGTAGAACGGAATTTAAATTTAAATGTGCCTCCAAATGCTTTGCTATTTTTCTCTTTTATTACAAATCACTGTTGTCGTATTTTTGGATGATAATTTAGCGAATTGGTTGCTTATATCTGTTTTAAAATAAAGTCAGATACTTGTTCCTCACTATTTCTCAATGTCCTTAATTTTCTTCTCGTCACTGCAACTGATTGCAATAAAATTGACATTACCAAGCAATGCCTCTACCGCCATTATCTATTACTCAACAAATCGTGTTTGACATTTGCGAGGTACTTGAGCTAGGATCAAAAATCAATTGCCGCAACCAGCTGGCAGCAACGCAGCAGAAATAAAACACTCACACAGACACATGCAAACACGCTGCTGTGCGTCCCACATCCGCAACCGGCAGGAAATCATAACTTTTGCCACGTATTTTATTTGACTGGCTGCACTTAATCAGATTCCTAAACGGTTGCCCGATCTGGCCGCTGCCGATCCCTGGGTCGTTTTTATGTCCGTCCCGAGATTTATCTCGCGCGCGGGAATCATGGGGTTTTTGCACAGGCAGGTTCGCATAGCGCCGCACGATTCATTTTAATGGGCAGCTCCGCCACCATCCGCCTCCCGAAAACCCCGCGCAGCCGGCTGGCAATTAATTTATATTTATAGTCGGTGGATTAGAAGCCGAGCTGGGTGCAATGTGCGTGTGTATGAGTGTGTCTATGTGCACCCGTTGCATTTTCGCGCTGTACTGCAAACCGGTGACAGAATGTGATGGGTTTTAGAGGGTTGAAATCTATCTAGTCTCGCGCGTATCCGTCCCTCGGTCATCTCTACCTTTGATGGTGAGACGTGTGGTGCATTTTCATATTTTATTATTGACTTAGTGCAGTCGGTAGGTGAGATAGCGGGAGCGAAAGATTAATTCAACCGATTGGCAAACAGGTGAGACTGTTGACTGTGAGATGGACGGGACGGATGGCTGTTTCCATTCCTTCGCGTGTGGTTGCCATATTTCTTCACCGGAGACGTTTAATTAGAGCTGAAATGCGGATCGCAATTGCTTGGATTGAAGTGTATGAAAGGGGTACTGGGCGCAACTGGATAGTTGGGGACTGTAAGGGTGTATCGTCCATGTAGTGGTTTTCCAGATGAGATAAACAGAAAGCGGTTGGGAAAAAGGATGAATGCCAGAATGATATGTTCAATGATTTTTGAATTCTGATTTTTCAAAGATTGATTAATTTTAGATGTTTAGTTGCAGATTGACATGCTATACTTATTTTAACGTCAAATGTTTTGAAAAGCTTCATTGAACTTTATTTGAATACATTTTTTTCTTTGATTATCAAGTGCAATTTGTTCTTGCAAAAAAGAGAAATTTCGAGATCCAGGTTCATTTTTAATGGTGAGTTCATTTCTTCAATAGAAATTGAGTCGAAGTTTCAATAGAATAAGTCAATGAAATTAAAAAAAAACAGCTTATCACACCAGCATTGTTATCAATATCTCACGATGAAGTGGCATTTGGAAAATTGGAACATTTTCCCACCGAAATCCGTCGACTCCACCATTGCATAACGCTGAGACTTCATCTCATCTTGTAATTCCCACTGGACGCGATTACCAGATTATGCTTTCACACCCATTCCTACCATTCAGTTCAGCTGATCTCGTTTCATTTTCCTCGAACCAAACGCTTTATCTGGTTCGGTAATTATCGATATTGAGTGGCAGAGTGACTTTCGCCTGGCACGAGAGCCACAAAACCCTCAACGCTGAGTACCGCTTAACCATTAGCGATTATTGCTCCCAGGAGGGTGTGATAGAGATAGACGGGGAAATGGAAGATAACTGCGTGGTGTACCTTGCTTGGTGTTGGAAGCGCATTACAAGTTCATTTAGTATCGGAGTCCATTTACTTGATGCAAAAGCAGCATCCATCTTTTGAATGGAAAGAAATAACAGCCTTTGATAGCATTAGAGACATTAACGTGAATTGAAAGACTGCTGCTTTAAGAAAGGAGACATGTATATTGAGAGGAGTGAAGAAAAAAAAAACAAACACAACCATGTTGATAAAAAAATCGTGCAAAAAACATACAACCCAACCGTCTTGCTGCTCCGTCTCCTATAAGTAACGCTTCGGGGTCGGTCTTTTGCGCCCATAAATGGAACCTCCCGCCGTCACCATTCAAAGACACACACACACGGACAAGTCAATGCCAAAAGCCACCCTTCCCGCTCTTGGTGTGCGCTCCCACTTCCCTCGCTCAAGCGCTTTCATCCCGCTGGCCTATGATCAGGTGCAAATCTGGTGCCCTCCGTGTCGGGTTCATTTTGGATTCAATCGCTGCCTTTGGGCATCGCGTCTGAGCAAACCACCCTCCCCTATGGTCGTCATGTCCGCTGTCCGTGTCGCTCAAACTATCATAACGCTCGATTCGTTCGCCTCGATGGTGGTGATGGTGATGATGATGATGATGTTGACCATCATAACGCCAACGAGCGAACGAGTTAGCGAGCGTGTGGCGAGCGTTGGCATTTTATGTCACCGGGCGCACATTCACACACAGACACACTCACCAGGTTGACACGGTTGCCAATTACATACCATTCTTGTGTGCTGCGTTGGCATACACCCCCGTCCCATCCCGTCCCGGGCCTTTGTATGCTGGCGGAGGTTCCTTTGCGAATGGTTATTTATGTTATACTTTTTTTTTTCTCTCCTTCCCTTTTGTGTAACCGGTGTGTACACACCTTACCACAAACGACACCAAATCACAATGTTCAGCCCGCTGCCAGGTGGCATACAAGCACAGGCACACGGTTTGCTGTATGTAATTTTACAATTTATCAACACTTTATTAAACTGAACCGAACGGTTAGCGAGCCTTCGGGCGTCTTTTTTCCTTTTTGCCACTTGCCATAAATAAATTATCACAAAACACACACTCGCACACACCTTGGATGGGTGAAAATTATGCTTATTTTGCTTAGACCATCCGCTAGCTGACTGACCGCTTGCCGTCAGTGGACTTTTATTCTATTGAGCTCTCGGATTGAGGGGACCAAAGTAGTGGTGTGATCTCTGGAGTGCACCTACGACTCAGATTGTTAGTCCGAATTGGACTCTGGCAAAATCGGAACCACTAAACCCGCGCGGAGTCAGAGTCGTCCAGAATCGGAGTGCTCTTCCTAAACAGGAATTTCTTTCTAAAAACAGCGTTTTGAGTAAACTGGAGTCTGCAGGAGTCGGAAGCGGAGATGGAAAGTTTGACCACAAAAACATTGCACCGGCCAACTCCGAACAACTCCGACTCCGGACGGCTCCGGATGACTGTAGCTGACTCCAGATAATTCCGGAAATTTCCGACTTCAGACAACTCCGGCCAACTTAGGAGACTCCAGATGATTCTATATGACTCTGGATGACTCCAGACAACTCCGATTTTTGATGACTCTGGCCAACGCTGGCCGACTCCGGACGACTCCGGATGACTCCGAATGACTCTAGATGACTCTGAACAACTCATGACGACTTCTGATAACTCCAGATGATTCCGGATGACTCCAGACGACTTCAGAGAACTCCGGATGACTTCGACTCTGGACGACTTCTGGAGAATTCGAATGGCTCCGGACGACTCCAAACGTCTCCAGATAATGCTGGGTAGACGTACCTTCCGGAGTAGGTTCCTAAATATTTGTATTCGACTTCGGGTATTTGTAAACTTTACCCATCACTACATCAAAGACTAAAGGCGTCATCGCACCTGTCAATGGTTGGATGCGCCTAGTGCATAATTTAATCCAGCCTCTGTGTATGTGCGTGTTTTGTGATTTCTGTTGTCTTATCCTCGCTCGAAAGTATACACTCCCGGCGGGCACAAGCTCCTCTGCTGCCTGCCGGTTTTTCCTGATAGAGGTGTTTGTGTGTGATAGTAGTCTATCCGTAGAGGTGTCGAGCATAAGTGAATAACTCGTTCCGGCCCGGGGAATGTTTTTATGTACCGTTTTTCTTTCGTGACGCTAGATATGGCGAACGCATAGATGAAAAAGTCCCCAACAACCGGGAATGGAGGTAAATCGGGCGCGATAATAATCATGCTGGAGTTGATTGAAAGGAAGCGGCAGGTTCGCCGAGGGTACGCGCTTTATTTGCACTGATTTGTGGTGCTGCCGAAGCTGGTTATACTGTGCTCATTAGATAAGTGATTAATTGCACGATGAGGGCGATGGTTTGTTTCCATAAGTACTGCCTTTTTCTTTGGTGGAAGCTTCATTATTCATTCCTATACATTTTAATACAATCAATATGCGTCTCAAGCTATAACATTAATATTCAACTTGAATGCTGATAACATGGTATTTTGTGTATGCGTCTTAATTTAGCAATTAATTACATTTGTCATCGATTGAGTGAGCTCGATCTTATCGGTTTGTTTGCGTTTTTTTGTTTGTTGTTGTCAAATGTTAAATAATTATACCACTCCACTTGACCCCACAGAAACGACGAAACATGCATCGAAAATTCAACTAAAACATTGGTATTGGTTTTGATTCGATGAAAGGTGCTTGGTGCTTGCTGCACCTTCCTTTGCCAGTTGTCTGTCTTCCTCCTGCGATCGCGTCCGCTTATTACGAATGCATAAAAGGGCATGGGCAGCGAAAACAGATCGAACGCATACGCGAGTCGGACAGGCAGTTGCGACAGAGCACACCGGGGCCCCGGGTGTACGCGTTTTGCATTTTAGATAACGGCCTCGAACGGCTCGGCTCGGACAATTAAATTTGGATAAATATTAATGAAGCGCAAAACGTGAAAGATTATGTTTTAATTGAGAAACAAAGCGAAGAGAGAGAAAGAGAGAGGGAGAGGAAAGACAAAAAGCGCACACTGTGAAGCGACGATGCAGTGAAACTAATTAACTTCTTCGCTGCCGTTCGGAGGCCACTTCTTCGCGGCTGTAGAATGAAGAGGTGAAATTTTAAATAATTCTTAAGTCACGAAGCAAGTGCAAGATGTGCGCGCAAAAGCATCCTGCGAAGGGTATGTTCGCGCTCGGGTTTTAATTATAATTGATCAAATTTCCTCACGTCGATGCGGACGCTCACGACAGGATAATTGAGCCTGGTGCACTCTTGGGTTGGCCAAGTTGGCCTCACCGGCTGGCTGTGGCCTCGGTTGCCATTTCGGGGTGTAGTAATGGGCGCATCGCACAGACCTCAGGACAGAAATTGGCCTACCCGGACCTCAATTCGCCACCTGACACTGGGAGGCCTCATGATCGAATGACAGTGATCGTATGATCGTTGTTCCAATTATGTTCGAATGATGCATTACTTTAAAAAAACTTGTTTATATGTTATTTTTCACCCAAGAGCAAAACAGATTTTTATTAAAAAATAATTTCAATTTACAAATCTCAGCTCACTTGTGTAATGAGCCTCCAAACTACAGCTACCATTTGTCTCGGGCTGATCGGAGACGCGGGTATGATCGAGAACTTTTTTTAACAAATTGTGATAAATTACAGCTAAATAAATTATTAATATTATCCAACGAGCCGCAAACCGAGGGTCACATTTTGATGTGGGTCAGCTGGAATGGGATGGATGAAACTGAAAGGAAAACCAGAAGAATAAAACAAAATCCAAAAAAAGAAACAGACAGCGAAAGGATGTTTGGGCACCAATGTTGCGTGTGTGCGTGCGTGCGTGTAATTTTGTTTTTTTTTTGGTTATTTTTCTTTTACATTTTTATTCGATAATGATGAGCCCCTCGATGATGAGGGAATGATAAATCGGCAATCGGATTTTTTTTTGTTCTACGCACGCTCGGGGACGGGGAGGACTTGAGTCGAAAAATAAAATAAAAACCGGGGCAGTGAAAACTGGTTTGGCGCCAAACACACGAGTACACACACACATACACATCTGTGCGGATCGGAAGCGAACATCAGGGGGTCGAAATGGTTTGGTTCCGAGGCGAAGGCAAAAAACACAAAGGGAAACACATATGAGGAAACGTGCGCGGTAAGCAGAACTCGGCCGGTCGAAAAGGGAACTGGGAGAATTACCGAAACAAAACAGACGGGGCGGGAAGCTGGCAGCAGCAAAGCAAGAGCTCTAAAACTATCAACGATAATTTATAATACTCAAATTATGTTATTTGTTTAAGAAATTATTCACCAAAGCATAGAAAGGCAAGAGGAGAACGTTCGTAATCCGTTCGAGCGAGCGGGACGAGCCAGGGGCTGGGGAAGGGTTTTATGATGTCAAGGATACGTGCAGCATAATGCTGCCTTCCCATTGCTACGTTGTTGCGCTCGGTGAGGTTCTTGGGGTGTTTTGAAGTTCTTCCGACGACGAGGAAGACCTCCGGCAGCACCTTCCCAGTTTTGCACCTGTCATCGGCGCACAGTGCGCCAGCGGGGTTTTTTTTTTCTTCTGAAGACTCCGTTTCCGTTCGGTTTTGTGTTCCTTTCTCCACTTTGTGTGTTTGGTTTGGTTCCGTTTTCTAGGCATTGTCTTTTTTATATTATTGCCTTTATCACTCACAGCTTGTTATCTTGTGTTTTATTTCCTCACCCAATGTTACTTTTCCTACTGAACGAAATGTTCGAGCCCCCTCCTTATGCCTGCCTTATGTTTATTACATGTTCCGTTTTTGTTGTTGTTACTGCTTCGTTCATTCTCGCTGGTGGCCTTGGAGGAGTGAAGCTCGTAGCAGTGGCAGCAGGACGGCAGCGCGGTACAAATTGTACCAGCTGATAGTGGATAGCCGGTTGGCGAACGCAGTACGGTTGACACACGCAGCGTTCTGGACGTACCTCTCATTACGCTTCCACGCTGGCTTTCGTTGCGGATTGATTGAAACATTAGCATTTTGATCATAAATTGATTGGTTGATTGTGTGTGTGTGTGCGTGTGTTCGTTTTTATATTACCTTCTCCGTACCGTGTACTCAACCAGAGGAAGAGGGCGAACTGTTATGCAGCTTTAATGACAGCATGATTTATGTATTTCTACTGCATCGGTTTTAATTTGTCGTTGTCCCCCCAAAAGCCCCCAAAGACTGGACTCTTTTACGTACGGTTTATAATGGGAAAGCTGTTTTTTCTATCTCTCTCTCTGTCAAAAGAAATAGTTCAATTTAGAGTTTCTTAATGAGCTTAATTGATTTTGACTAATCCTTAGAAGGTACACGATCGTGACTGTCTAATGTGAGACAGCAAACGAACTGGTCTTAGACACACGTGTGAACGAGCTAAAACGGTTGCGGGCATAAATCATTAGCGTCTTGTTTAATTTGTGCTGAGATTACAATATAATTACAGCTTGTACGTGCTGTACGCTTTGGCTAGCTGGCTTTACTTTATGCTTCACGGACCAACGACCAGGGAGCTCTTTAGCCACAAAGAGAGATCTACAAGTCTTTAGGGTCTATAACTGTATCATTAAATAGGTAGATTTACACCGACATGTTTGACTTTATTTGCAAGATGATCTTTAGTACTTGAATTGTCTATAGAGAGAGAGTTCAATATTTAATACAATCCTGATTGTCTGAAAGGTAAACTTCCTCCAATAACCTTCGCGAGCAACTAACTTCCCTTGAGAATTGAGAACGATTCAGACGATTGACGCCAAATAATTAGTGCATCGAGGAAAATGCCAGTGCCATAAATCTTGGCCCGTCCGTCCGGGTCCACTTCTTTGCATGTCAGCACACAAATTATTATCTCCCCGTCACTGCGTCTCACTCGCCAACTCGTCTGACGCTATAAAATTGCCAGTGCTCTTGCTGAACGCTCCGGAACTCCTTCCAGAAATCCCTCACACAAATTTCAGACACCCAGATTCCAACCTCCAACCGGGACCTTCGGGGAATGCTTTCTGAGCGCTCCTCAAATCTCTCGTTCACCTTACACTCACACACACACACATACACACGGTTGGGCGGGAAAAGGAGCGCCAGACAACATCACCGTTGCCCCCGGAGCGCTTTGCCTGGACAAGTTGGGACCAATCAGTAAATCAATCAATTGCTCGCAAGAGGCAGAAGTTTGGTGGACCAGATCACTGGACACTGCCAGCAAAGGGAACGATCATGATGGTGGAGGGGGAGGGGGGGAGCGAAGCAGCCCATCGTAAATTATGAATTAATTTCTGCACGGTACTGTAGCCGTGACAAACAACAGCTGAAGCGACGACGCACGTTCTGGTGGCGTTGCATGTGAGCAGCCACGGCAGCTCCAAAACAGGGTGTTCTCGCTTTGGGGTCGGGGTGTCGAACGTACACGAACGAGGCACGTCAACTGGATCGCGCGCCGTTCGGCCTGGTTGCTGGTTAATTTATTTAAATGACGCACGTCAACGATGTGCCGATCTCCTGCCGGATCACATGGTAATTGCAGAGCTGCTTGTGCTTTGCCGTGAAATTATTCAATCAAATGTGGGACGCTGGGAATGAAGGACACGAACACACGAAGCTGTCAGAAATCAGACCGATGAAATAGCCAACTTCTTGTGTGTTGTAAACTGTACTCTAAACAGCGTACAGAAATTGTAACAAAAAGTGATACAAGTTCTCGATCAGCGAACGGGGAAGGAATTTCGATCCACCAAAATGGCGTCTTTTGGCCCCCATAATTAGTACCTCCTGGAGGTAAACAAACAGACGACAAAATTAACACCACTTAAACAAGGAGTGCCGTGATAGCAATCAACCACCTACCTACCTCCTACCTACCTCCGCTGAGCGTCACGTATTTGCATCTCAATTAATCGCCCGAAGCAACCAGGAATCAACGGAGGGAGAAATCCTGACGCGCTGTGTGACGCTGTGCTGCATTCCGTGGACGAAATCGCTAAAGCGAAGAAGCCAAGATCCATCGATTCAGCACGTCCAGACGTACAATTGTAACAAGGTGCGTCCGAGTCTGTGCCATTCCCTTAATATTTGGCTTTTGTTTGGTTTTGCGCAATGGAGCACCAAACAACGGGAGGATCTACCGAACTATGCAAACGTGTAGAACACGAATTTGAAGTAATATTTAACGGAAAAGAAAAAAAAGCGAACGTAACACAAGTACAATCAAGAAGGATATTAAAACAATCGCCACACAAGAAACAAAAACGCAACAACAACAAAATCGCACTACGCCGAAAGGAATTAAAATAATGTGTTGGGATACGAAAGCAAACGGAGCAAAAGCGCATCTACAAGACGCGCTACCAGACGCTGTAGCATAAATATTCATAACCTATAATAACTATATCAGCATTACTGCCAATAACAATAACCCAAACAAGCTGGAAGCTCTTCCCGAAGCACCCCAATCCCCCCCCCCACCATCATCAGTTTGATTAGCGAAAGGACCTCTGCACACGGTAAAAGGTAGGGCCTCCTGCAAGCGAACGGAAAACCAAACAAAAACTTCGTTCTCCCAATGCACCACGCCACGCAGGACCATTGAAGAGCCACCACAGAGCACACAGGATGCCAATGGGCATGGGGAGGGGGGGGGGGGGGGCGAAGAAAGCGTAGCGAAGCAAAGCAAATAACCAAACGGCGAGTGGTCATCGATGGTGGTGTTCATCATCGCCCCACTCGTTTTGGGGCGTGAACCTACCACAACGCTTGCGTCGCGTACACCTCTTTTGTGCAGGAGAGCCTCAAGCGCCTACGAGGCCTCTACAAGCAGGCAGTAGAAGTATCACGAATTATGATTCGGTGGTCTCGGAATCGCGACGCCAGCAAAAAAAAAAAAAGGGTGGCCCGTTAATCATGGCGTTCGCTAGCTCTCTTTCTCTCTCTTTCTTGTACGCTCCTAGTTCCCAAAAACCGGAAGATACCGTCGCAGTGGAGTCACTGCTGCTGACAGAGGGCGTTGTGGCGCGTTAATCACATGGCCAGTGCAAAACGCAAGCCCGATCACTATCATGCCCTGGTGCTTTCCTCGTTCAATAGTACGAGACGAGTATAGGGACCTCGTGGAGTTGGTTGGTGTTTTTTTTTGTTGCTCTGCCTCATGTTCGAACACTTTAGCTTGTTGGTGTTGTCCGGTGTGTCGTTTTCGGGGCCCAGAATCGGGGACCCTCGGGGCAGATGGTGATAATGACGGGCTGTGGAATCCTGAGCCAGTTCCTGTGTGTGTGTGTGTGTACAAGCGAGGAGTGTGTTCCCGTTTGGCCGTACCAGGCTCGATTAGGATGGTCCTCGGCGGTGGTGGTGTTCTGGACCCGGGGGTCGAATGGGAAGGTTTCGGAAGAGACCGAGATCGTTTCAAATTGATTTTGGCCTGCCTTTTGTTTGTAACCCTAAACTCTCGGTCGTTGCTTGTTTACTTTCTTAACGAGCTGTTGCGGGCACAAGATGATGAATTTCCACATCATCATCATTGGCGCCCTTGCTGTCCTCGCTGTCTGTGCGTTTGGTTATGGAATGTTGGGTTGTGTACCGTTAGCGGGCTAGCCCATTCTATTCATATTAGCAGCAAAGGTCCCAAAAGGGGTTAATGTTGCATTAGTCGGTGAGGTTTAGATACCGTAAATGTCTTAATATGTTGTTCAATGATGCTCACCTTTCGGGGTGATCCTGCGAGAACAAATTAGTACGTACAATACTTCTCTTCTCACTCGCGCCAAAAAAAAAACCCGGGTTTCAACCATCAAAAACGAACCGTTTCACTTCACCAGCAATTCATTCACTCTTACAACAGGCAGGCAAAAGATCACCCAGGCAAAGATCGATTGAGCTCTAGCCTTTCTCAAGCCTCACAAGGTGCATCAACAGTCCAACATTAAGGTAAGCCAACACCACCGTCGCGGTCTTCCGGACGAGCGAGTTCGTGACGACGTGAAGGGTTCGTTCGTCCGGAGCGTGGCCGTTGGGCTGGCGCCTTACTGATCGAGATTGAGTGATTTCTCATCCACTTGCCACCCTCGTCGTCGCCCGTCCGCACGGTCAGCTTCTTTCCTTCTTTCTCACGATGCCCAAGAATCCACCCCCAGGTCCAGTACCGAACCAACCAGTCGCTCTCTTTCGGTCTCGCTCGGTTGAAATAATTCAAATTGTTTTATTTAAATACATCATTATCATCGCGACCCGGGCATCATCACCAACGTCATCATCTTCGCGTCGTCGTTGGTGAAGATTTCGGCTCCACCATACCCGCCGTTTCCTCCTCAAAGGTGCAGCTGGCCACGATCATTTCAGCTATAGAGACGTTCTGGATGACCGTTTTACACTGGCGCCTACCAAGATCACGTACGTCCGTACCAGCAAGGATGGTGTGGCGCTAAATCTACAACTTGCCCCCCTTTCCCCTCCTGCGGAAAGAAAACCTCATCTCCACTCTTCACCCCGACGACAGTGAGAGAGTCCTCCCCGTAGGAGACGGAGAAAAACATGGGAGAAAAACAGCAAGAGAACGTTAAAAAATAAACATTACCTCCACCGAAGTGGCTCCTCGATGACGGGGCCCCATTATCGTGTACTCCACGGCGTTGCAGGTCCCATCCGAAAAAGCCCCCGAGGGGTTGTTTCGCGTTTGCCCGGGATACTGGCAGCAGCAGTGGCTAATTTGGAAGGTGATCTGTTGGCTCGGGAGACTCCGCAGGCTTGCATTTTTGCAAGCGTGCGAGGTGTGATCAGAAACGAAGAGAGAAAGAGAGAGAGAGAGAGAGGGCAGACGAAAATCATGATCATATTGGCCAGCCAGTTATAATTTTCCCTCCAGAGGGTCGTAAACGAGAAACCACCGGCGATGCTCGGACCGTTCCACGAGGGCTCCACGAGAGGGTTAAGCAAACATTACAAATTATGAAGTATTCATGTCACGATTTTCTTCCCCAAGTTTCCCTGTTGGGGCCCCGAGAGTAGTGTGTTGTGTTTTTCATTCGTTTTTTTTTGTTTTGCACTCACTGCTGCTGCTGGGCCCGGGTAATGGGTCCGGAAGATCCGCTGGGTGGCAGTAAACATTGAGCTGCATGATCTTCGGTTGGGCTGTGCGCTTTTTCTTTATGCAAGGCTTAAAGCTCTTGCTGCATGTCCTCGACACTGCTGCTTCTGATACGCTTTCCAGCAAAACAGCCCTATCAATTAAAGCGCTGGTCTTGTGTAAGTTCATTAGAGTGACGTTGTGTCCTCTTGCCGAGGTAATGACCTTTTTGTTATATTTGTTCTGAATTAAAAAAAAAAGCAGCACTGCAGACGATCAAAGTGAAAAATGATCCCCTTCAATGCGAAAACTCGCATCATAGACACCGCCAATTGCAATAAAAAACGGTTTGTTTGCTACTGTTGGGTCCAGCTCAATGGCCTCTGCGTGCGGTTTTAATCTTATCGAACACCAGCCAACTGCAATCGACGTCCCTTCGAAGACTATCGCAATCGGAACCTAGCGGAAGCTGTCTCAAATGGACCGTGAAAGCTGCTCCTCACTCCAATGGTGCCATGTTGACAAACCTCCGGTTCCCAAAGTGTTGATTGCCTCCGTACCCTCTTGCGTTCGGAGTTCGGAGACCTTCGAGCATCTCTGCTCCGGTGTTTTTTTTCTGCTGACTCACAGCATTCCCAGATTATGTGTTGTGTGCGCATTCGTTATCAGTGTCGTATGTCGGTGCTGGCTGTCACCAGGGACATCGAGCGCTCTTGTACCGAATGGTCTGCGATGAGATTGTGCCGTAGTTTCCGCACTGACCCGCCAGTCGGCTGAGGTCGCGGTGACCTCGCGGACAGTTTTGTGGGGGTCAGATTAGCAGCGCAATGGGCGAGCGCAGATTAGCAGCGCGTTTCGCAGTGCGCTAAATAGACAGCCTGTCGCTGTCGCACGGCACGCTACGTCCGATGAAGGCAACGAGCGCTCCCATATTGATGCAGGCTTTAACCGTGCGTGTGTTTGTGTGTGAGCGCATTTTTTTCTGACGATGTTTGTCACTTTGCGCTCTAATTAAAGCTTGGTTCGCGTCGCAGCAGCGCAATGCGCGAACCGCACGCGGTCACAGTTGAGCTGTGTCACTCGCTGGTGCACTGCACTTTTTGCTGTTGTGGTGGTGATGGTGATGGTGGTGGTGCTCGCTGCATCCCGTCACCCACCGATGCAGTTTATCAACCGCACGCGTGCACTTGTTGTCGCATGTTCGGATTCGGGCTATCATCATCTCATTAACACTGATTTACCGTCCGCCTGTCCGCCTCGGTGGTGGTTGATGCATCCGCCAAGTTGGCCAGATTATCGTGCTGCCTGCTTCCGCTGGTTGGTGGTGACAATCGACCGCGCTGTAGTAGACTTGCTGCTTTTTTGTTTGTTTGTTTGTTCGTTTCTAGTTAACGCAGTTGTCAACGTCTCACATTAATTTTAATTTAAGCAGATAGTTGGTGTGTGTACGTTTTTTTTTTCAAATATCAAGCATTTTTTGTACTGTCACACTTTTCCTCCTTCGACACACTCATCACACTTGTTGTGACAGTTCGTTTAGTGTTTTCTTGGAAATGAGTTTTCTTCATAACAACAAATAAAAAAAAGGTGACAACAAGCAATGCGTGTCACACAAAACAAGAAGTTTCTTAGCGATATCAGGCTTCCATGGAAAAGGGCAAGTACTCACTGGAATTCCGAGAACGATTCATCATCGCGATGCAGTTTGGTATTGCTTTTGCTGCGGTTCTGTATGGTTGAAGTTGTCTTGATGTGGGTATATTAGTTACACAGTTAACGATCCGGTTCGTGTGCATGTTAAACCAGCCCAGATTGGCGCACGATGCGATCGTGATAGAAATGTATACACCCGCTCCCCCGAGGGAACATCCACCGCTGCTCCCAATACTTCGAACTACTGCGCGTTTGTCATTGGAAATGAATTAGGGAGGTTTTGGTTTGGACCAACGAGGAAATCGCATTTCAACGCATCATCGCGCTCATGGGTTTATCACGCGAGCTAGTGATTAAGTCATATCGCGCCACACAATCATCGCTGCTAACACACATCACACAATAAAAAAAAAGCGAACTTAAACACACAGAAAAAACGAGAAGCTGTTTTGATGGCCCCGAGCATCACCTTCCGGTCATGCTTGCGCTACCGGGAGTCCGGAACACTCGCTCGTTTGACACTCTCGCTGAACCCGGGGTGGGGAGGTTCCGGGCTCGGGGAGGGGGAGCGAGATTGGGCCATCATCGTTGGTGGCGTGCTGGCGACTATGCGGTGGTGTTAATCTGGTTATAAAAGGGACAGATTTGTTTTTAATTTTTGTGCTAACAGTGTGGTGTGTGCGATGCCTTGGCCGTGTGCGATCCAGCTCGATGAAATATAGGTTCCATCACACTTGAAACTAGATGGCAATGATCGAACAGTGCGGGGAATTACATGCAGTGCAACATTGTTTCTTGATTTCCTTGAAAATTTACTGTGCATTTTTGGTTCCTAGAGCCTCTCTCAGACTCCAACATTGAAATTAACTGCTTTTGGAATTAAATGTTGAAAGGCTTGAGTTTGTCTTTTAGAAACATTGTACTTGTGTTTTCAGATATTCTCTTTGTTCAGATTTAAATGAAGAAAGTCCTGTATATTGTGAACTTCTTTTTATTATTAGTGCATTTCTATGACGTGTAAGGCTCTCACTAAACTCACTAAACAAAATTGGACTCAACATTGAAAAATGCTTAATTCCTGAGCATTGACTTCTACTTTGTCGATAATTATAAACATAGAAGCTCCAAAAAAATATTGGTGCTGATGGGGACTTTCTTCTATTTTAAAAATATTTTAAGAGTTGCCTGCTATTTCCTTCCAACAGACCTTCTTGATAGAATAATAGTCAATGATAAGGCATACAAATATTGCAAGGCAAAGCAATTAAAATTAAAATCCACTCTTTGGTGAGATTAAACCTAGTCGAATAGCTCGCACTGTAAAACTACAACTTAAACTCGAAATTGTAAATACCTATCTGTGAAAATCAGTTCACCGCATGTTACTTCGCTGGAAGAATTCAACCGGGCCTACCATTAGTGTGACCAGCGTACGGTGGAAACGGTTTGCAAACGGTGCAACGACGCGTGCACTAATAATTGGGTGTGTTAATTGTTATGCAGCTGGAATTGCGTAGTGTTACCAGAAAATTAAGAATCTTTGCACGTTTATTTATTCAACCTTTTCTTTTTTTTTGGTAGGCGTAAAAGTAAAGTGATTGTAAAAGTAAAGTAAGGCTGTAAGACGGGTTTTGGTGTAGGCCATTTTGTTGCCTGTTGCTGCTGCTGCTGCTTGGTGTAAAATTGAGCAAAATTATTATTCCCTCCTTTCTGCACACACACATTTAGCAGCAGCAGCAGCACCATCAGCGGTGGGCGCTAATGCAAGCTAATCGGGGCTATTTGTAGGCAAGCGGCAGGCGAGCTGGAAATGATAATTAGACGTTTCACGGCGTGGAAATATTAATAAAATCACCAAATAATTGTGTTTTGTGCAAGTGTGCACGAGGAATTCTGGTGAGCGTGTATGAGCTTCGGCATGAGCAAAGAATATCGCAAAGCTTCATACAACAACAGCCCACCGCAAACCTTTCCGGTAGTGGTGGAAATATAAATTAAAAACAACAACTCTAGTGCCTTCCCGCCCAGTGCTGCCGCTACACGGAAACACGAAAGTAAAACACGCGTTCCATCATGCTTTCGAAAAAGTACAATTCTTTTGTGTGGTTTTTTTTGTTGAAACACCTCCGAAAATATGTTTCCTGGTATCTTTCTTCTTGTCGCATGGCTGGCTCGCACAGCACCTGAGTGCCTGAGCTGAACGTGTTGGCGTGAAAAATGATGAACATGCGGGAGGGAAGAGATTGATTTATCCCCCGCACCAGTGCTACATCGCCAAGCATCGCAAGGGAGGTTTATCTCGCACACCCCCGGCGCGGATAAGCAAAATGAAAACTTGGAACTTATTAAAAGCGCATGTTGACCGTCACACAAGCTACCAGCTAACCATGGTCTAGCGGGTCGCTAGACACTTTGCGTTTAATCCTACCGTCAGCGTTGCGGGTGAAATAACCGAAATGCTCGAAATGCCTCCACTCGATCGTAACATCGTTTTGTGAGACTACACCCCAAAAAAAGAAACAAAAGAGAGAAAAAAATACACCAAACAGTCCTCCATCATAGCGAGAAAATTTAATTAAGACAAAACACAAAAAATCAAAATGGATGGATGAGAAAATCCATCCATCCCGCGGCCGGGGAAGCTTCGGAAAGCGTCCGACCACATCGGTTGGCCCTCTAAACTAGATTCAATTTTCGGGCCCCGCGCTTCCGCCGTTCCTCCCATCCACCCTTTAGCTTCCTGTAGGTGGTCAAATGACCCCGGAAGAAAAGCATCCGACTAGTGTGGCCGGGTGGGCAGAGTGTCCGAGCACCAGCACGCACCACCACCCAGTTTGTTGCTCATTAAACAAACAACCAAAAACCACTGATACATCCAATGGTTGGCATGGGAGCCTCCTTGGTGGAAGCTTTTCAGAGGGGGGAGCCCGAAATAATTTACGACCGTAATAATGTACACATTCGTATGCCGCCCCGGGTCCCGCGTCGCAACACCGGCAACACGGCTGTACCACGGCTGATAATTATCATGAAAAGTCTGGCGTTTTCCACACCTATAAAATCACTCAGCGGGCACACACACACACACACACACCAGGGTGGCACTGACCGGAAGATGATTTCCGATGCGATAGGTGTGGGACCGGGTCCGACTACGGGTTATGGAGCCCGCCCGACAACTTCCTCGGAAATGGGGGATTTTTTGTTGCTGCTTGTTCGCTGTGCTTAGATCTATTTCTAGAGCCTCGTCGGGAAGGGAAGTTTTTAAGGGCGTTGTAACCTTTCCATGCACGCCCGAATCACCGCAAGCGATCATCACACCGGTCAGCCATTTTTGAACACACTTAAAACTAACCTAATAATTCTCGGTCGGTTGGCGCTGCGGGAGTTTGTGTGCTCGGAGGGAGAAGCGTTAATTAAAATATGCACCGCCATACACTTACAGCAAAACGGGGAGACGGTTGCTAAAAATACACACAAAAAGGCAAGAGGTTTCCTAATAATTCCTGGGTTAGTAATCTCACCGACACACTCCCTGCAGCCTTTCTGGAGATAAGTTTTAGAGGGTGTACTAAAACAACCATCTTGACCCTACACACCTCCAGTTCCGCACAGCGTTCCTCTTGGAAGATGAAAACGATAACACGCCATCCTCTCGAAGGTGTTGTTGGAACGGCGTTTGGTTGGCGTGTGAGTTGTTCAGCAGGGCGTAACACTCATGCGCTCTCGAGTGAGTACACTCGCGCCACGCCGGTGTCTGGTGTTGATGGACCCATCCCAAATCGCCCTCACCTCCGCCTCCGAAGCGGAAAACAGCTCCCTTGGTCCGAATTTTGACAGCTCAGCGCCGCTCGCTTAGAGTGCGATTGTGTGTGTGTGTTTAAATTTAAGCTCCGAATGGATGATTTTTACGATCCCAAGCCAAACCCGGATGGCGGATGGCAAATAGACTAGGCCTACCTTCCACCGGTAGGAAAATAAATTCAATAGACACCTTGAAAGTGTACACCGTACACAACGGAGTTACGGAGTTACATGCCCGTTCGCTATTTCTGGACGGCTTGTGCTTAATGCGACAGCAAATGTTCCTCCCTGTACGCCATCTTGTGGTGAAAATGGGTGTAAATTACCGCCGAAGCTAGGACCGCGTTCGTTTGCGCACCGTTCACCGATGACTTGGAGCGATAAATTCCGTTTGACGGATTGTCGGACTTTTCACGGATGTATGTCAGCGGATGATGAAGCAGAGGAGGAGGTTTGCCAAATCTGTGTTGACATACACGCGCGCGGTTTTGGAACGGTTTCAGTGAAGCGATGTTTGGTGAAAGAAATGGCAAGATATTCAATTTCACCACCGTGGAGTTGAGATGAACAGTGCGGTGATAAAAACGGTTATTTTGGACTCAGAAAATCAGATATTTGAGCATGCAACTTTTACGAGCAATGCGTTGATGCGAGCGATGCGTTAAGGAGTTATTGCTTAATTTTTGACGGCTGGTTAGGACCGAAGATGATGATGATGATGATGATGGGTTTTATACATTTTTGAACATTTTTCAATACAGCTTTCAGCACGCAATCGACTAACGACTGTATCATCTTTTGCTCTCGTTTTTTTTACAGGCAAATGTTCCCGCAAATGAAGTTTCGCGTGTCCGGGCTGGACGCAAAAGCCAAGTACATCCTGCTGCTCGACATTGTGGCGGCGGACGACTACCGGTATAAGTTTCACAACAGGTAAGGTTTCTTCGCGCATGTTTTGAGTGGCGTGGAAAGCGGAATTTGTTACAGGGAGAATTTGAAACTATCAACCAGGATGCTTAATTTCTTAGTCACTGTGCCGTTTCGTGTGACATTATCAAATAACCCGCTAACCGATCACCGATCACTGAATTACTTTCTGATGAATGACATAGCTCATTCCATGAATAATATGGGTATCGTGCGATGATATCGTGTTATCTATGTCATATAAGAGCATCTGAATCTTAAATCAAAGAATACTCATTACCTTGTGGACCCTTTTCAACAAAGTCATTTGTAGGAATCATTGAATCGCAACGCTCGATGCTCGATCGAGATCCTGAAGGTGATAGTACATCTCCCATACCTATGCTTATAGTCCAATGCCAAATCCATCAAGTGGGTCCATCAATTGGGTCAACATTCTTGCACTTTTAACGCGACATTTAACTAATAACATCTCTCTTCCTTCATTTTTCCCGCAGCCGGTGGATGGTGGCGGGCAAGGCCGACCCGGAGATGCCCAAGCGCATGTACATCCATCCGGATTCGCCCTCGACCGGCGAACAGTGGATGCAGAAGGTGGTCTCGTTTCACAAGCTGAAGCTTACCAACAACATTAGTGATAAGCACGGATTTGTAAGTACTCTTGAGCCATTTTTAACTCACTTTTTTGTGTGTTGGTGTGCATTCTTTGTCCGTGGGGAAATTAACGTCTTGATTCCAACGACCATCAAACATAGCGATCGTTTCGCTCGCTGTCAAATCTAAAAAGAAGACGAAAAAAACATTGAAGTTCAGCTACAAAAAACTTTACCGATCAAAAAAAAAAAAAAACACACACTCTTTACAGTAGCAAACGACCTCTAGGTTGCGTCGCACGTGTACATTAATGTCCGCTTTATACGCACACACACACACTCTGGTTTTACCGCTTCACTTCGCCCGCGTAGACAGTAGCAACCGCACACACGGGGTTCGGGAAATGGCCAACACCAAACCATTGGGTGCGGGCGCGGGTGGGTGAGTGGGTTTTTAAAAAGAAAGCGCGTCGTTTTTATGACCGTTACCCGGCTGTCGGCGGACCTCCCTTTGAACTCGGGGCCGAACTCGAGTGGCCCACAGGACACGAGCAGTGCCCGTCCGCCGGTCTTTGCTGTTGTAGCTAATGGATCACCAGCATCACCAGCAGCCGCTCCCGCGATGTACGGTCCGTGGCGTGAAGGTGAAATAATGGTGTCCTCTTAATCTGCGCTACTACGCGTTTAGCTTAATCGACAACCAGAAGCACCAGCCACTGGATTTGCCTGTAGTTTGGGGCGGTTTTTTTGTTGTAGCGTGTGTGTTGTTTGGGTTGTCTGCTCGTTCCTTTTTTTTCCAACCAATTCCCTTTAAACACTACTGCCCCGACTGCTCTTGCCGACGGATCCGTAAGCAAACGATGGTGACACTATGCTTCCTATGCTTGCCGAGATCATGATTGTACGCTTAATTGTGTTTACTATCAATAAATAATACGCCTTAATCGGCGTATGCTCGCCAGCGGGCCCCGAGGAGAACGCGTAAGAGAGGTTGGTGGTGGTGGTGTTGTTGTCACCATCGTCGGAATCGCTTTGCGCGTTTACGCACACACGAGGCGGCAAAAGATGAAAGACTGGAATGACTTTTGTTTACACAACAATCAAACCCAATAAGTGCCGAAAGGGAACGATGGTGCTCTGTTGGCATGCTTAACGGCTGATGTAGAGAGGTCCATGGGAACGCAGTGAGGATGCGCCCAAGTTGCCGTGCGTGAGCGGACGGAGACTAAGTACGCTTGCGCATTAATTGTCGCGTCATGCGAATTATTGCGCACGAGAAAAGGCGGTTGAGATACAGGGTCGCCGATTAGCCGTTTGAAATTGATTGAACAATATTGGAGTGATTAAATATTTGCCTTTGTCTACGACTGAAGTTTGCCTTTATTGCTGAGGGAACGTTCGATGCTTTTTGTGTTCTATTTGTAGCAAGAGAGCGATGAAGAGAGCACTATGAGTGAGCTTGGCAAAGGATTAGCAGCTCTTCATGTAATCGCCGCTGCTTGAGAGAGGCTGTTGGCGTTTATTATTTTCTTATGCCACCCTGAGCGCCTGAAAACTAATGATGTGCAATCCAACGGCGTTGCGAGGAGATTCTGAGCAGCTTACAAAATTATTCACCACTAGCCGTAAAAGTAAACACAATCCGAGCTCTGACCCGCTGGCCTAGCGGGTCTAGCCCTCTCTCCCCCGGTGGTGCTACTGATAAAGTGGTCACCGGTTACTCGGTGTGCCAAATTTGTCTAAATGGCCTGTCAAACCGGTAGCACCAGAAGCGGCGGCGATGCGCAAGCAACGAACAAAACAACCATTGCGTCCCATCGGACGCAAATAATCAAACGAAGCGCGGACGGCGCGGACAGACTGACCAGACCAGAGCAGAGCAAGCCGCTCACCAACCCAAAAAAAAGGGTTTTCGTTTCGTCAGCAAATGTGGTGCGCTGTGTGCTTTGTCCGTGTGCCAACGTTTGGGGCCCGCTAATCGGGGCGGCGTGGACGACAAAACTCAAACGATGGACCCAACGGGGTACGCAAATGCTGACGGCAAATGAGGACACACATGCACGGCGGCCTCGGGGAAAAGCAAATAATAGACCATCGGGAGCTCGTTTTTTTTTGTTCGGGAGATGAGATGAAAAAAGCGCACAGAAAAAAAACAAATCACACACACACGCACCAGAATCTGAAGCCGCAAAAGCGTAATTAAAACAAGCGTCCGACATAATGGATGATAAAGACGGATCCGCGCATGAGATTTGCGCGAACATTGGGCAATGGATTTCTGTTGTTGTCTTCTTTCCGTTCCCACTCCTTTGCGCGTGCTTTGCGGTTGCTGTCCATGTTTGATGGATGGTTTAATTTGCGGAGCCGGATAAGGAAATAATAAGGCAAACAATCACACACACACACACATACATGAAGGTACACACAGTACAATAGAGCGTATGAATTTGATAGGGAATTAGACTACCGTAATCAGCTACTGGGTTTTACTTTTTTTATGGCATGTGACTGGTTAGGCCGTGCTCTGAGCAAGTGCATTTGGATGCATCATGCAAAATTGGATTTTTTGCTTTGTGTATAGCTTCTTTGAGCCTCTTTCCGCTCCGAATAAAAATGATAAGCACAATGATAAGCGTGTTGGTTGATTTAAATATAAAAACTGCAATGGTAGACGTATTGTCAGTTCCCATAAAAATTAGCCATTGTACGTTTCCTGGACTCAAATAATCTTTGGAAATGATAAGTTTGGTAGTTTTGTGTTGTTTGAAGAAAGAATCACCAGAACATGTTTGATTAATCTTGAATTCTATTCAATAATTATTTGAGACTTTAATCAGACTTCAAAATTTTGAATTCTATTTAATCTACATCTAAAAAGTGGAATTAAAACGAACGAAGTACTGTAACCAACCTGTCGCTGATGCTCTCTCCCATCCCAAACTACCAAAACATTGCCCAAAATGCCGCGTGGGTGCGAGCCTGGCCTGGATTGTGTCACCCTTTTGTCCTTACCATTTCCTAATTACTGACAGCTGGACAAAAGTTCGACCCCGCGCAGTGTCGATGGAAGAACGGTTGACGTCTAGAAATTAGCCCTTTAAAACCGACCGACCTCAACCGACCGGCGTATCAGTGGAGCGAACCTTTTTATTATCGCCTATCTGTCTCTCTCGGTGCTTACCAGCCATCCGGTAGCCGAGGACACTGATAGTAAAATAGCGATAATCGCTTGTTAGGAAATTATCCCGACATGCCATTAATCCAGCCTTGCGGCTGCCCCCGACACACACAGCCTTCAGATAGGACGTTTGACCGATAAAAACACACACACACACACTCATAAAAAACGGCTAGAACAGTCCCGCCACCCGGTGGCATCTGTGGTTGATGAGGCGGTTTACTGCTTCAGCGACATCGATCCGATCCGATTTACCCGGCCAGCCCCGGGCCACGAAAAGAACCGAAGGACGACCGCAAAGCGTACCGGTGGAGGATAAGGGCACAAACATGCAGAAGGGGGAACAAAAACG
The DNA here is from genome assembly GCF_016920715.1 of Anopheles arabiensis. Lineage (NCBI taxonomy): Eukaryota > Metazoa > Arthropoda > Insecta > Diptera > Culicidae > Anopheles > Anopheles arabiensis. Next base: position 85,846,227 of record NC_053518.1, read on the forward strand.
GACAGCCTCGGAAACGGTTCACTGGTTCGTTGAGTGACAGGAACTGCAGAAGGAGGCTTCTCTAGGCAAGGCAAGCACGCCAGGCAGCGACAAGAAGCAGCTCACACACGGAGCCGCGCACAAGACTGAAGGATCCTTCGCAAAACTGATGAGACCGCTCCCGGTGCGTTTCATGTGTATCCTTTTGCTACGTGGCTACGATCAGCATGCGCACACACACACACACATATAGAAAAAAATACCCCAAGATGCTCACTCTATTAGAAGTAGAGCATCGCAAGAAGTGGCTAAAGCGTTCAGCGCCCCAGAAGTCCTTACCAAAGTCTCGACTTCTTCCTCCTGCCTACGGGCTGGTCGGAGGCGCATAGTTGAACTTCTAGCAGCGTTGTAACTTTCGTAATAGAAATTTACCTCCAGGACGCCCTCTGGAAATATTGAAACCACGGAGATGGTGTATCGAGGGTGAACGGAGTGCCCCGCGGCCATTCCGGTCCCCGAAACCGTGCACAATGAAATGTTTTAGAAAATTAGGATTATTATTTAGACATTGATCCCATTGTTCCCGCTCGACGGTACTCGACTTTTGCAAAGATTCTTCGGTGGGGAGAGGTAAGGGCAGGATTTGCAAAAAAACCTGAAGAGGCTATGCTTTTCAGGGCACGGTAATCGAGTCCTAGAAGAGTATAGAAAGCCGGAGCCGAAAGGTCGGCAAAGTACAAACAGCAGCCACGTCCACCAAGCAGAAGGTATGGCCCCGGGATCAGTTGCTGCGGTGCGTTTTCGGGAGTTATCGGGAAGGGGGCTTTAAACCTGGCGAACAGGGGCCCAAAATTGGCTTGCATGGAATTAGGTCGAGCGAAGTGGCTGTAAAAGTGTGTGTGTGTGTGTATGTGTGCTCTGAGCCTTCCACAGGCTGCCTTCGAGCACTATTGTGTCGGCAAACGGTTGACTGATTTTGCAAGCGGCGGGTCCTATTGAGTTTTGCACGACCACAAGCCCGCGCAAGTTGCGCTTGAGCAAGAATTCTATTTAGATTTAGACGTTTCGATAACATTCCCGTGAGCGGAGAAGAAAAAAATGATAAAAAGGTTCGAGAAAACCACAGAAAGGCGCAAAAAGAGAGCAGCGTTTGTTGCTGCTGCTGTTGCTGCTGCTTTTGACATATTTTTGGAAGCTGTTGCACATGAAGACAGGGTAGTGTGTGCATTCGCAAGGAAAGGATAATGCAATGAAGGAGCCAACCTGATGTTGGTATGGTAGAGCGCAACCGACCCGGAGGCCCGAACGGTCCAAATTGATGATGGAATTGGGAGATTAAGGGTTTGGGTCGCTTCCATTATCTTGCGGCTGTAATGCAGCAGCGATGAAACAAGCAGCTGGTAAGGAGATAGAGATGTTAGCAGGAATCATTGATCTGGATCTGGAATTTCGTAAAACCAATTACACAAAAGACATTGCGTTTGCGACTTGAAGCATTGAAGTTTTGGAGTATCTTATGTAGTTCTGGAGTTTCTTGTAAACTTGGAACTGTCAGACATTCTTCTCTCTAATGCATCTTCATTTCAAACTACTCACACAAAAAACGTACCAAAACACACACATAATCCCTCGCAAAGTGTAAAGTGTCACAGACACCCTCGACCTAATGCGGCGCTGTTGATCGATTCTTTGGCAGTGCCGGGAATGCCGCCTCAATCGCATCCCAGTGACCGTGCGGCACACAGTGGTGTAAGTACATTAAGGCTATGTAAATAGGCAAACATACCGCATGCTGGAGAAATGAAACAACTCCCCACCTTTCCCACCTCGGTCGCAAACGGCATCTCGGGTTCTATTTGCCGTATCATTACTTCCTTTTTAAAAGCTGAGCGCATCGGTACCGCTCAGAAGAACCTGCCCCAGCAGTTCGCGCAGCAGTCGCTTCGCGCGTAATGGGTGCATTTCAATATTGACTTGTCACCTTCCAACGGCACTACTGCAGGGGGGGATGGTAGGTAAAATGAATCTTAAGCGCAAACAAAACCTCGCCGGGGCAGAGAAACCACACAACGCTGCATTTTGATGGTGTTAGGGTGGTTCGTCGTCAAGATTTTTTTTTGTTTAGCAGCTCAATTCATCATTCCAACGCGACGATGGTTGACGCCACCGTTCCTGGGTGCATCGGTGTCGGTCTGAAATTGAATTGACAAGAGTGTCAATGTGTTTGTATATCTGTGTGTGTGTGTGTGTGTGTGTGTGTGTGTGTGTGTGTGTGTGTGTGTGTGTGTGTGTGTGTGTGTGTGTGTGTGTGACTGGGCACTTGTGCAAAGGTTTTGTTTTTCACGAAGCGCCATTTCGGCGTGTAAATTTGGTTAAGAGTCTCGTTTCTATTCTTCTACCCTTCCTTCTAATCTTGTTTGCGTGTGAATGCGTTTGCGGGTGGAGGAGGAGTGTGTGTGCCGGTAGCTTTGCTGTTGGTAGCGCTGCGACGGCGGCTACCGCACTTGATCGGGAAAATGTTTGATATTTGCTCTACCCAAAAACCGGCAGCCGCCGGCCACTTTTCGGTGCATTGGTATGCTTTTTCCTGGCTTGAGTGTTTGATGAGATTAAGTCGTAACGAAGCTAGGTTCTTTTTTTTCGAATTGATCTGAGATTGTTTTTTTTTGTGGTTTAAGTTGAAGTTGAAGATGAAGAAAAAAGATACCCAATGATTGTTGTGAAGTTCATATGAAGAGGTGATATGATGTTTGGAAGATTTGAGAAGATTGTGTTCTACGAAGAATTATTTAACATATGGTGCCTTAATCTGTGTAATGTCCCAACAAAACAAGTAAAAGAGAAACACATTTTAAAGCCCAAAAAAAATCCCAGTTTTAATCTAGAACCTTTTCACCGAAATTATGGCTTATTAACTTCAAACCACCTCAACCAAATTAGCCATTCATACGCAACACGCTACGACCGATTGTTGAGCTTGATGGCGCGTAAAATTAACCCACTACGACATAAAAAGCTGCAACTTTCTTCCACCTTAACGGTTCAAGTGTTCAATTCCAGCGACCCAAATTCCGAGCGGGTGTGCGCGGGTTTTCTGTGTGTGTGGTTTGTAAAATTAGCTCAAATTATCCTTTTTTCCCCCAAGCGCGCACATTTCCCAGCATCTCCACACATGAAAGACGCATCCGCAGCATCCGGGCGTACTTTCCCTTTTTTGTGGCCGTTACACACGTGACCCAAACCAACGAACCGACCGGCACGGTTTCGGTCCAACAAAGGACAGTTTTGTTCCGGGCAAAACCAAGGCACCCTGGTTCGGGTTCACTGGAGCGTGTAGTTGGCACACTCGTCCTTTTTATTGCCCCCGGGGGTTTGCCACTCACCGGCAACAGTGAGATTTAAATGTACACACGGGTGAGCATACGGAAATAGACATCGGAAAGACCACTTAAAGGACGATGAGGACGACCAGGGTGGTTTTGTGGCTACTGCTGCCGGTTGTACTCTTGGGCCCGGTAAAGGATAATTCGGTCGGTGACGAAATTAGATGCCCGTTTGATAGCCGTGTGCCGTGTACACTTCACTGGCTCGCATCAAAGTCCTGAGGTTGCTGCTGCGTTCCGGGGAGACGGACGTCTTTGATCGGCCGAACCCCGGACAACCGCAGAACGAAGTGCGATGCGCCTGGGTTCGGGAAGAAATCAAACAAAAGTGCTGTGCTTGAAAGATGTACCTTTCGAACGGTCACACAAGATTGGCCGACGACAACGCCGCACCTTGACAGACTTGCGAGCTGTGTGTGTGTGTGTGTGTGTGTGTGTGTGTGTGTGTGTTGCACATTGCTTCGAATCAATGCTCATTAGGCATTCCGCACCGGTAGCCGTCCATATTTATAATAGGGCCAATTTTCTTCATCACTTATTCCGGACACCCCGTCCGCTTTGGTGCCGGTGGGTACGGCAACGCTTGTACGCATGCAAATATACCGAAAATAATATAAAAAACCGCCCGCAATCATAATCACGATCGAAGACGGGACGGGACGCGTTTGCATAAATGCCGAATGGACGTGTGGTTTCGTTGCGCAAAGGTACAAACAACCCCACCCCCTTTGGGTCCCCGTACTACCAACTGTTCTGTCCTAGAAGGCCTACGCGGAGCGAACTTCTTTTATTAGTTTTGAAAGATGAATCAATGCAAGGTTTTCGGCCCGGGGCTTTCGGGTAAGGAATGAATGAAAAGCTTCAGCTCCAGCACCATTGTGCTTTATTTTTGGCGGTGTTCCTTTTTGAGTTTGCCCCGCTCAATCAGACGTGCCTAGAGCTGAGATAGTCGGTTTCTGTGAGTCGGGATAGGCACGAAAACGAATGCTCCTCTAAACACCGCTCTAGCAAGGCAAGAGGAAACGAACCTATAAACACCTCTCTTTGACTCATCCGATTGAAATTTTTGGTCGGTACGGTTTGATATGCCGTCGGACAGGAAGGGAGGGGAAGGCGGTGTACCACCGAACCGTTGAACCGGGTAAAACGTTAACACTTCGTCGCGTTTTGAAGTGACATGTAAGCTAATTCGAATTTGTGTACAGATTTTAAACCGGTGAGCGTTGGCTAGGGAGCGAGAGCATCAAAGTGGGTGCGCAGAATGGATGGAGATGCCGCCCCACCCGTCTGTACATCGAAACCCCCCCCCACACAGGATCGGTCCAAATCGGACGGAGCGGTGTTGTCGGCTTTTTGGAACATGCCGTTGTTGCTGTTGCTCTTGGTGGTTGTGGCGCGGTTTCTTACCTTTTTGGCTCCATCTCGTTTGGGTCAATCCATTTTTAGGCAGGCTACGGGTGCAAGCGACACACCGGTTCGGTGTGGGTAGGCAAGTGCTGTTGGTCGGGTTGGTCCCCGGGTAGACAGGCGGTGTGCGACTGTGCTGGGCGGCATTCTTTTTTTTGCCGCTAGCTGCCCGAGGTGACTGTGTGCAAGTTAATTTCACGATTATGTCGGGAAGGTGTTTTTTGGCAGCAATTCTGAGAGGGAGAAGACTGGGGATAGTAGATAGCCTCATCCGCCATTGATGGATCACATTAATCTTCGTGGTGTGGCGGTTTTATGGGGTGGATGATGAATATGTTTTTTTTTCTTTTTCTTTGGAGTTTAGTTCATACTTTAGGGGTAAGATAACTTCTTTGAATAGATTTGTAAAATGCGCAAACTTAGAACCAGATGAAATTTCAATAAAATCGTTTGACGTCATTCTACAATGAAGAGCTGGCAATATAGAGCTTTTTCGTGATATCAATTATCAAATTCTTAGATTTCATGATGTCAACTGGTATATATGAGTTTGAAATCAAAAATAGGTTTCTTAATAAGGTTCGAATATATTCAAAAATAAGGTGTCCATATTTGATTCAGTTTGGATAAATGTCATTAGTCACTTCATATTTAATTACTATTTTTAAGTCCATATTTTTGTTACATTAACTGAGTTTTACTAGTTGAGTTCATATTGAAGCTAAGGAAAATTATTTTGAACCAACGAATAAGTTAATTAAATGCACCCTTTACCAGTTTAAAATTGAATTTTTAAATCATTTTACACATATTAATGTCAACTGACACAATCTTGATATTCTATGATATCTCTGGGTTTATTTGAGGTGAACTTCGATTTAAATGTATCTTTGAATCTCACGCTATATATATCTTAAAATCAGTTTTAATAAATTTCACTTCACTACCTCAACTTTTACCAGACAAGACCAACCTTAGGGCAATGTACTCCCCAACCCGCTCTAATCTTGCCTACATCGACTTCTGATCTTTCCCGACCAATTCCAGCCCGCATATCGCGGTAAGAAGTGAGCAATCATTTATCTAAACCTTTGGCCGCGCTCTATACCTCAAACTTGACATTTCCCGGAAATGTTGTGTTGCTGTTGTGTAGCTGTCAAAGAACTTGTGTTGTTTCACTTGCTTGTTTGCTCTTGTCGCGTAACAAACAGCATCCTACATCCACCAACCGTTTCGAAGCTACCAAACGCACCTTTGGAGCCTATCTGCTATGCCGCCTGCCTCGTTCGCCCGTAAATGATTGATCACCGTCAGCGTAACACCTTTTAGCGGTTCCGAACAGTTGGTTGGAAAACTCCCACCGAAAAAAAGGAGTAAAAAAGCTACAGCTCAGTCTAGCAGCAAAACAACAGTCTCAGAGCGCGGGAGCCATTTTGTTTGTGCCGTGAAATCGTTATCACACCTCCGGAATCTAATTAGCCGCACAAACAGCCGCGCTGCGGCGCGTCGCAAGTGGCCATTGGCGGCACGCACCCTTTGAATTAGATTTCCTGTGCTGTGTTTGCTTTGTTGTTTGCCGTGAGTGTGTCAAGCCAAAAAACAAAATGTTCGCCTCGGGTTGCTAGTGCACTGTGAAGAGTGAGATTAGGTAGCCGAATTGTTATGAAGAGTGTACTTCCATTACATGAGCACAAAATCTTCACATTGATGCTGGTTTAATAAGCGAGCTGATGATCTCTGTTATGAGAAATGAATCATTTTAAGCTTTCAAATATATTTTTGTCCATCACCGTTTCAACTGCCCGCATTGGCCTATAGCTTTAAAACAGCAAATCCCGTGAAATAAAACAGACGACAAACGGGGCAAACCTGATCGGGCAAACTGTGTGCCTTCAGTCTTCATATTTTTTTAATACCCCATAATTATCCACCATAAGCACCGGGACGCGGTAGAATTTCATTAAAAAAAACAGGCACAACGCAGCAGCGCCCACAAAGGCACAGTGATTGGAAACAATTGCTCACAGCACGGGAAATTGATGCGATTCCCACGGCCGGCCCTTCTCGCGTTCCCGTAACACAACAATGTGTCAATAAAAGTGTGATTTTTGTGGTGCGTCCTCCCCCGGAATCTATTTCGTGGCTTGCTAGTTTGGGTGCTTGGTTTGGTTTGGTCTGCCCATCAATAAGCATCATCGAAGTATGAGCACGTACAACGTAATGCCCCTCATCGAACGGGGGAAGAAAGCGGAAACAAATGCTCATTAAACGGCAGCGACCAACTCGTGACAGGACTCACACACCGTGAGCTAATTTTGACCACCTTCAAATGTACCACCTCTTCACTTTCGTGCGCAGAATTTCGGGGTGCCGATCGATCTGCCGAGGGGCCGCTTGCCGGCTAGAATGATGATGACGTTAGGGCAGAGGCTCCTAAAGGGGTTGTGGGCATCGGTAAAGCCTCGAAACCCCTTGGGCCGAAGGAAACATTCATCATTTCTCACGTCATCGTTACGATTATCCTCCAGAACCTTCACTACTCCCACAGTCAGGTTTGGGTAATGGTGCCATTGTTGTGGTGCGTTTTCTCCCACACACAGCACAGTTTTCGAAACATTTCATATTTATTTCGGGAACGCGTTGGCTCGTAAATTAGCGTCCAAAAAAGCAAAAAAAGAAAGAAACCCCTGTGAAGGTGACAAATTTCGACGTTCTAAGCATATTTTCTACCATTTTTTTGGGGGTGTTGGTCCTCTCTTTCCCTCATTTGATTGTAACGGGTGTTAAGTAGCAAATATTTCTCACACTTGCCCGGTTCGCTTCTTGTGCCCGTGTTGTTTTACGGAGGCGGTGGAGAGTTTGTGTACACCCAAACGAGCCAGCAACATTCCTAGCAGCCTGGTGTGAATATTACACGCACGCACTTGCCACCGGTGCCCGTAAAAATTAGTAGCGATTATTCTTTTATTCGCTACACCTTTGGCCGCAATCGGACGAGCAAGAGCGAGTAGGAGGGTGACAGTTGACAGTTTTAGTTGTTTTCGGGAAGTGGTCCCCGGGTGGGCTTGCCTAGCGTGCTTGGTGCGTGTGTTTCGGTATGTACTCGGCGGGTTGACAAATATTTATGAGCATGAGCAGCGTAAGGTGCGACAAGAAACACCTATGATAGGGGGGGTTGTAGCCAAAAAATGCCACCCGCCGCACAGTGCTGCCTAAGTGAGGACCTAGGACCGATCGTTAGTGGACTGTATTCGTATCAACCGTCATAAAAAGAGAGAGAAAAGGCAACACTCCAACCGGTGCGTGCGTGCGTATGGTGTTGTTTATTTTATGTTGCGTAGTGAAATGTGGAAAAAGCTTCCCAACACGTTTCGTGACACAAATTTATCTTCCCTTACAATCTTTACCACATTCTAGTCCACCTTTCGCCAAACGCCTCCATTCAAAACGCGCTGTGTTGGGAGGTTAAAAAGGGGTCTATTAATTTTGACCCACCTGGCAGTAGTGTAGTGTGAACGCGACTGTACCCCCGGCGGGCTTTTACTGCAAACACTTCCCCTTCTGCAGGAGCCGTTGTGGGGCCATAATTCATGCGCCGATGGGCAATCCTCGCGCGAAGGAGCGCGAGCAGCTACTATCACGGAGCGGGCGCTTTTGGGGTGGGTTAATTATTAATTAGGCCCCGACCGACCCCGAGTGAGGTTAGTGATTTCGTTCCTGGCTGGTAGAGAACGAAAGGATATGCAGGAAAAAATGGACAACCTTTTCCAAAGTCCTTGTGCTGCGCGTGTGGTGAACAAATGGTGTGTTTAACTTGGTGTTGGCCATTTTTATTTCAACCAATTTCCATCCCAACCCTGTAATAGGGTTTTTTTTTATATTTGCTTAATTGTAATGCAGCGCTGCTGCTTGGCACACTATCACGAGTGAAAATTAATTCACCTGGCCGGCTGATTTATTATAATGCAGAGAGCAGATAGGGCAACCGACCGCCCTCGACCGACGGGATATTGTTTGCATGATCTCCTTCGCACAGTCGTAGAAGTATTGGCACGTCATATTTAATGTGCTATTTTTTACATGTACTTTTTGAACAGTTTTACAGTAAATCTGACATAAAATAAGCAGCAAAATGCTGTTAGAAACGTTTGGAAAATACAGCACAAACACCTCGCTAAGACGGCCGGCTTACAGCTGACGTGCAGGCTTTTCCTGTGTGCAGTTCCAGGATGCGTGTACCGATATTGCAAGCAGTTTAGGTAGATGGAGAGCATAAACGCAAGTCCTGCCCTGCACCAACACCAACAAGACACACAAGGGACACAAGGGCTGCAGCCAAACCATGCTAATGATGGCGCTGCAAATATGGCCGCGGATTAGGTTATGCAGCTCACAGCACTGCTGCTGCTGCTGCTGCACTGCGGTTGAATGTGTTTTTTAGCAAGAACAACAAAGATAACCAACACACACGCACACAGCAGCAGCTAGAACAACAATAAAAAACCCTTCCCTCGCTCCAAACTCAAACCCGCGCGTACACACACGCAGCCCACAAACAAACGGCGAGGGCTTTTATGAATAGAGCGAGGGCTCCGCGTGCATAACCCATGCCCACACACACACACCCGTAGAAGGGGAAGAAAGGAACATTGGGGAGGAAAGAAAGGGGAAGAAGAAGAGGGGGTGAAAAAACCCACTCGTAAGCCTCTCCGGTAATGGGCACTGAAGTACTTAAAGAAGGTGCATGCAGTCACACCTCGGACGGCGGTGTGGCTCTCGGCACAGGGTGGTTCACAGCTCATCCTGTTGGTGGGAAGGGAGTCGGTTGTGCAAGGAAGAAAAGCATGGGCACACAGTGGTGTGCTGCAGAGTTGGGACAGAGATGGCTTGAACATTGCAACTGATTTTGATATTTTTTTTTTTTTGCACTTTAGTTCTAGTAGTGTATCTACAATAATTTTCTTTTATAAATTCACAATAACCTTCTTATTCTTTATATTATCTTTGTACTCATTGTATAAATTCGCTAAAGTTTGAAATAAATCGTCAAACTGAACGAAACATAATACATCGCTAGCCCTGTCGCTGCGTCGTTGATTGCATTACACACGTCAGCAGTCCTTGCGTTCTGTAAAGCAGTCCTGTTCTGTTCCTTTATATAGGAACACCTTTCATTTTTCTCAATCCTATGAAAAGCACAACCACAAACCCTCGCACGCACACACTTCTGGCTTATATGGCATACGAAGCCACATTATTGTTCAAGACGTGGAAAGGATATGAATACTTCGCGTTGTTCAAGCGAATGTTGCTCGTAATTAGTATGATGATGATGATGATTATGATGATAGCGATGCGCATAGTGTGATGATGGGCAATACCAGAGCAATGGTGTTGTAGCTGATGATGAGCCTTCTTGTGATAACATTTTTGTTTTATTTTATAGTTTATTTTCTTTCCCTTTTCTTATGGGAAAGTAATGGATGAAATAAATCTAATTAATTTACATTTGCCGCCGCAACCATTAAACTGCACAAACGCATTAAACCAACCAATGGCCTGGCTGTAGTGTGTTTGCTGCAAGTATCATATTTCACGGTGGTTTGTCCATCATTTCGTGCAAATGTCAAATTTCGCCCGTACACCATCCATCATTTCGCGCAAACGCTGTTGAGGGATTCATTTCAACGAAATAAATTCGCTCTCTCTTTCTCTTCAGCAGATGATGCAAACGCGTAAATGCAGCGTCACTAACTGCTGAGTGATGACAAAACGATGGCTGATGGTTAATGTCGCTCACTAAATGCTCCCTTTGAACAGTTTGCTTCCAAAGCACGGGAGATTTTTGCATTGACTTACAGCGGCTCTTGGATAGCGTTGCGGAATATGAGCCTCACAAACTTTATTAGAAAGGATGTTTTTTTATATATAATTTAAATGATTCAAACCTCAATTAAAAGTAATTACTTACAATTACTCTGAGTTAAAGTTAATTCTTCCAATGCAAAAAAACAAAATTTTGCATTGCAAGACTTTACATTTGAAACTAAATCAAATATAATTTTGCTCTTCCCATTGGAACAAGATTTGGCGAACCACTGTACTAGACAAGTTTGCACTCGATGTCCAACGTGTATGCCGACACGGGAGAGGTTTCCGGTACAAGTGTAGAAATGGATGAGATATATTAATAGAATTTCGCATCTCAAAACTACCTAGGGACAAAGAACCAACGTGCAAACGACACCAGGAATGTCAATAAACATTGCAACGCTTCGCCAGGTGACGGCTGCGTATTCGTGTCGCGTTGATGTGCTACCACACTGCTACCACTGTGGATGAAAACTCGCACGGACAGAATATGATGTTTGAAGTTTTATTTTCGTTTGTCTCAGTTTTCTGGCTGCTGCAGCGAGCAGGAAAAGCTGGTACAAATATTCCAATCGCACACAACCTTTTCGCAACCTTCGGGAGCAGCCTCTTGCTACTCCCGGCGGCTACGAGGTTGTTGGGCCCGTGTAGTAAGACTTTCTTCACCACTCAGCGCGGTCACGATCAAATTGAGTTGCTCGCTGCTGTGCTCGTACCCCGGGCCCTGAGCAGTTTCGGGTTGGCCCCGGCAGTTTGTTTAACGGTTGAGTGATTTCCTTACCCCAGCCCGCCGGGACCAAGTTATTACACATTTTTTTCCTTTCTACCATCCGCTCTCCGCTCTTGTCTTCACTTCACTGCCAAAGAATTTTCCATTTTCATGTTGTGCGCGCGTCTGTGCGCAAGGAGGAAAGTGGTTTTTCTCGTTTTTCTACACCTTCGACGCGAAGACACGCGGTGCAAAAAAGGTGCTACGAGCTCATACCTTCACTGTGCCAAACCGGAACCCACTTTAATCGGCCAGGCCAGGCCTAGCCGAAAAGTATGCGCGCCAGCTTTCCGGTAGCTGCGGAATGTGTTCCCCCGGTTGTACCGTCCCGTGGAAAATGGATGATGTTTTGGGGGTTTCTACTGCTGCTGCTACTATCTTGCTTCGCTTTACTATTTCCATTTAATGTTTTTCGCTGCTGCTGCTGCTGCATTGCATGAATTTTTGCCTTTTTTCTCTCTCTCTCTCTCTCTCTCTCTCTCTCTATCTTCGCTTTGATGTTACTACGGATACTCTTCCCGCTCTCCACAAATAACCACGACCGAATAGGTGAGATGGTCTTCAGTCATCAGCATCGGCGCTGCTCGCTGTAAATCGACAAAATTGCGCAAATAACTTTCTCAGACACCTGCTCGAGCGGCGCCAGAAAAGGCGCCCCTCTCGCCCTCATCCCCCTCCTCAGAGAGACCCACCAATTGCTTACAACATTGTAGGACTTGTGCGTTTTGTGTTTTTCATCTTGTTTTTCACCTAACCCAACCCCGAGAGGGTCAAGGCAGAGGCAACAAAACACGATCTCTCTGTCTTTCTCTCTGTGTAAAAAGCACCCCTTCCGCTTGTGTTTTCTTCCACTCAAGGTAGCTGGGCCTTTTTTTTGGAAAGAAGATAAGCATTCGGGTGGTTTTTCGTAGCACCAAATCGTAGTGTCAGTGTATGGGTCCCGTGGTTTTGTTCATTTTCATTTCCCCGGCAGCTTTCAGCCCAGCCGCGGGAGCGCGCGCGCGAAGAAGCGCGAGTAATTAGCGATATTATTTATGTTTTGTGCCCCCGTTGGTACAACATGATAATTAATAACAATACCCACCTCATAAATAATTTACAAATAGTTTCACGTTCCGGTGTCCCGTTTCTTCGCTCTTGCCCTAGCTGACGTTGCCACTTCTTTGGCGTAAGCGGGTTTGTTGGTTTTTCGATGTTTGTTTGTTGGTCGAATAAACCAACACAGACTCCACCGTTTGTTAGTTGAGCTTTTTGTATAATGAATTACTTTTACTTACGGCTACAAAGTGGTGCTTCAAAACCAAAAAAAGAGCTTGTTAGATAGATTAGCAGCAGAATCAAGACAAGACAACAAAAAAGTTGGTTGTTAGAGCACAAAAAGAGAAGAAGCGTATTTTGGTGATTAGATTTAATGTGTAACGTTTCACAAATGAGTCGTGAGCGAAACAACCTTTACCTTTTACGGTGCTTATTGAAGTTCTCTGGATTGAAAAGTTTGCCAGTGTTGGCTGTGAGAGAATACTTTATTTTCAAAATATGCGATAACAAAACGCCCACTAAACAAGAATTGTGAATGATAGCTCCGATGTCGATGACTCATGTTATGGTTCGTCTCTTTTGGCATTTATATCAATGATAACAAAATGCAAACAAAACAAGTTCAAACTATATCTTAGAAATAATTTTGATAAAATCCAATAAAAATATCAAAAAAAAAATCCTCAAATTATATAAAAATGAGCAAAACTAAAGCAGAAAAGGTTCAAATCTAATCGACCCAGAGAACAAACAACCTCCACGCAATCTCTGCCCCCCAAATCTTATTAAAACTTCACTTTTCATTTCCACCCTCATTATCAGCATCACCATCACCGTTGGTCGTAATCAAAATTTGTGTGGAAAACGAAACGAAAGCGAGTAGAATCGTGTGATCCAGAGCCAACACATAATTAATGACCAAAGCATACCTTCCAACACCTTGGCCGGGGGTAACACGACTTAAAAAAGAAAGGAAAAAATACAATCCAAACTAGTGTTTGTGTTAGGACTGTGGGTGAGAGTAATAGTTTCCATCTCGCGCTCAGTTTTCCATCCATTGTTGTACGCCACAACCTTTCTCGGCTACAATGCCGAAAGCGAGCTGCACCCATTTATCTCTTGAAGTGTTTTTTTCTTCATTTCTCTGTTCCCTGTTTACTTAGCAAAGATTGCGCTGCGGTGTTGGTGTGATCCTGCAGGGGTGCCTGAATTGGGGAGCGTTTGGAATGCCACGGTTATTTGTATGAAATTTATTAATTTTTGTTCCTATATTTGGTGCTGCTGCCAATCCATATTCATTCACTCGCTCCAGCGCACTCAGTCCACTGTTTTTTGAGAACCAGAATGTTAGTTCCCGAGCCCAAAAGAATGGGAAAATGTTTCCCAGAAAGTTTTACAATGAGTTAGATAAGATAAGAGAGGGATTTGTGTTGAATTCTTACAGCTGGATGCAGCACACATCTAATGTGAAATAGTTTTGAATTATTTATGTGTAAATTTGTATCAATTTCATGTTGAGAAGACATTACAAATGGTACGGCAGCGCCCTGTATCAGCTACACCATGCATGAAATGATTGGATTTATGAACAGCCAGCCTGCGTTCTCTTCCCCTTTTTTTTTTGGTGTGCACAAATGCGCAATGAACTCCGAGGGCACGTACTATCTTCATCTAATCTCACTTAGCAATCTTAGGATTTTCGCTGAACCTTCTTTGGCTGTTCGATTGGGCCCTGTCCCTTGACAAGAACAATGCCAACTGCGCCTAATTATATTGTGCCCTAGCCGAGCTAGCCGAGTTTTGGTGGAAATGGTTGGTAGATTCTTATCAACCTCTAAAGCGATCCGTACCAGAGATGGGCTAAGGAAGGGTGCAAGACCTAGAGCTTGTATGAAATATTCATACCCGACCGCCCGACGATAAAAGGTTTGGTTTGATTTTTCACGGCGGCTTTCCAATCGGGAAAAACGATCCTATCGCGACTACGGTGCGACAAAAATCACCACCATTTGTAATTTACGCTTGGGCAGCATAATAATACCCTTACCCTCCTACCCCCGGCAGTGCGCTCAATCACTTAAGATGACAAGGTTACCACAACCAAAGCAGACGAGGACGTAACGCCTCGCAGAGAGAGAGTCGACCACAAAATCCCATCGCTAAGCCGTACCAATTAGTCACCACCGGGAATGGATTGAGATGGGAAAAGAAAAAGGCAGGCCTGGTTCCCGGGCCTGGTGAGGCGGGGAACACGCCACACAGAATCAGTGCAGTGCATTGGGAATTAGTGCTGGTGCTGGTGTGTCTAATCTGCTAGACAAGATGATGTCTGTGTTGCTTTTTTTTGTTTGTTTGTCGGTGACACAAAGGGGTGATGTTTAATTGCCGGGGATTGACGGGGACTGGTTAGTAAGGTTCGTCGTCTGGTGGTTCGGTGTTATCGGGACGGTGTATTAGTTGCGGATTACCACGAGAATAATTTTTTTGGTTTTGTTCCATTATAAAGTGGTTTCGTGATGTGATCCGTTGAACAGATGGCCAACACTTACTTCTGAAGGTGTTACCTACAAACGTTGCCACGGCGAGTTGCTCATTATTTGAAGGGGGAAATTTGAAAGCAATGTATAACGGAAAGTGATTTGTCGTTCGCTGGTGACAAGCTAAAGTTTACGCAATTGATAGCTTCAGTTTGAAGTTGGGGTTTGAAGCTGTCGAAAAAAAAAACAAAGTTAAAAAGTGTCTTCTGACAGCGTGGCAATTAATTAGGCAGCTTTCAACAATAACAAAATAAATCTTTACTGAACCTAAACCTCACAATTCGTTCGGCAAACAGCTTCGCCAATTTGTGCCATATTAAAATGTGCCACACAGATGCAAAACAAAAAAACTTCGGATTCAACACACACACACAAACGGGTGACACATTTGCCCAAATCGAAGCAAGCGCCGGCGCGTACATAACCGCACACACAAGCACACACGGGCGGAAAACACATGAACACGTACGCACGTGACATGGTAGAAAAGGGGTAACTCTACTCCAAGAGTGAGGAAAATCGCACTTGATATTGCGCTTCGCTCTTGTGTTTTCTCTCCCGCTCCCGCTTTCACACACACACGCACGCACACTTATGTACACGTTTTTCACCATTCTGTAGCGTCGCCATCCCTTGTGGGGTGTAACTATGTGTTTTTTGCTAATTTTTCAACTTTGGTCCTTCGAACCGGACAAACCGGACCGTACGAACACTTCGACACACACACACACATGTGCGCAAAACATGTCGGGGCGCGTCAATTATCGGGGAATTAATTTACACTTTCTGTAAACCGATGTTGCCGTGCGATGTTCGGTGTTTCTTCGGTGGGGCGATGATTGTTGGCGCAGCAACGGTTTCGTGCACGAACACTCTTGCGTTTTTTGTTATTTTCCGTACGAAATTACCGATGTAGCGTTCTTTTGAGAGTAAGTTTGTAAATCCACCTCGTGAAGCAAGCCGTTTCGTGTGGTGAGATGACGGCTTTCGGGCCACACCTTATAAGGCGGAGCGTCGATACGCCCGGGAAGAGGACATCGAGCAGGGCTAGTCTGTGCTTGCTTCTACCGGCCAGCCCTTAAGCCCTTCCCTTCCACCCAACAGCCCCGCATGGGACACACCAGAGGGGCAAGTGGGTTTTGCTTCTTTTGTCGTCCTCCGGGTAAAGCGGTTCCTTTATTTCCGTGCATCCGTGGATGCGTTTGGGTTTGCTTCTTGGGACCGGCGTCCGTTCTTTTCCTTTTCCCTGTGATGCTAAGTGATGGCCGGCCAATAAGAAGGAGGTAAAAAGATAAAGCCTCGCGACAACGACGACGGCGACGAAACGAACGGCGAAAAGCAAACGCAAAAGGAAATGAAGTCCGCGACCACTGGCGGCTGGCCCGTCGACCAGGGCTGGTTTTTTGTTGTTTTTTCTTATTCAAAAAGGACCGTTTTGACCATTTTTCATTTTGTGCGTGTGTGTGTGAGATGCATTTTTGGGGTCCGTTTTTTGCTGCCAAAGCGGACGAAGAGCAACTCAGGTCCCCCTTTGGTCTACCAGCGTGGACGGGGGCGCGCCTTGCCGGCTTTGATGCAATATTAAATTACAAATCGCGTCGTCCGTCGTCGTCGCTGTCGTACGGCGTATTGTCGTGCGCATTTTTCCTTCTTCTTCGTCAGCAGTACTTCTCCTGGGGCAGTCTCATGTGTGTGTGTGTGTGTGTCTGTGCGCTCTCCGTCCCGTTGCGCTCGTTCTCGCCCGGCCGGCCTTGGCGCGTGAGAAAGCGAGCACACTAGCGGGACCCTTCTCGTCGGCGAGCGAGTGCGAGCGACACACACACCGCGCGCGCCGGTTTGTCGGAACGCTGTGTGGCGAATGCGAGTGTGAATGTGCAACGAACGGGCAAGAGACAAAGACCGTCGCACCGTCGGTGGCGGCCGGCGAAGAAGAAGAAATCTCGTTTTCTCAAGATGGTTTCCATTGCAAGCGTCGTGCTGGTTGTTCCCCACCGTTTCCGTGGGAAGGGCACTGAAGAAAAAGGGGTATTTTTTCATACGAAGATGATAGCGACTGCTGCTGCACAATGATTTAGTTTGATGTAGTGTAGCAATTTTTAATTATTTTGTTAAAAAAAGTTTTAATTTTGATAGTCATAAAAATATATAAAATATCAAAACGGTTCTTAACTAACTAATGACTGCCCAGAACAATTATAATTGATTCAAGTGCAAGTTAGTGATCGTGTGATCAAAATCATTTATAGCAAACTTTTTTCTTAAAACCACTATATGATTGAATAGCAATAAGCAGTAAGCGATAAGTCATTCAGCATTTGTACCTATTTTTATGATTCAGCTTGTTAAGAAAAATAATCTTTCAATTAAAAAGTGTTTCATTGTAATCCTTTTGTATTTGCGTATCAGAAAAAAAGGATTTCTCTTTTGGTAATGGGATACTATTTTTTATTTTCAAACTTGTCATACCAATCTGAAAAGATTTTATAAGCTGTAACCACAATCTCTTCGACCACAATTAGCCTTCCGAAGGACTAAATGTTTGAAATGTTCTAGGTTGGTACACTTCAACCACATTTTTAAACAGGTTCTTGCATCGTTTTAGTATGTTCTGTTTGGAATGTGTAAGTGTAGTTGCAAATGTTGCACTTTAAAATCTTTCATAAAACTATCATCAAGCACCATTTGTAACAGCGGCTCTAATCGTAATCGTAGAATCGAAGAAGTTTTCCAGGATGTTCTTTTGCTAGAGAGTCCTCTTAACCGTGCAAGCCGTTTCCACGTACCGCCCTATATTAGGCACCTGCAATAACCCAAGGCACCTTGATTGCTTGATATTTCTGCTCACTACACATTTTCCCCCACAACTTCCGACACTTTCCTTTGCTACTGCTGCTTCTCCCCTGTCCACACAGTGTGCCAAAGTGTTTGAGCTAAGTACTACTAAACAACCAGCCCCGCTCCCGCTGCAGCGCATAGGTTGTAAGTTATATAAACCACTGTCCCCTGCCCTTGCTACCACTCCTATGAGGCCATGAGTGCCGCATAATGTACTGTGCGAAGTGAATTATGAAGTGCAAAAGTGCCGGCGACGCCTGCGAAACCTGGCGACGAAATGCAACCCACATACCAACGTGTCGCATCCTTTCGGGCGCTGTTGGAGGGAATGGTACGCGGAATGGTAGCCTGGGTGTCTGGGTGGTGCCCACGGGTGGCGGTACAATTGCACTGGTCTGGTGGTTGGTGTGCTGGTGGGCTGGGTGGGTGCCACCACGCAAGGAACGCAAAGCGCACTGGAACACGCACACGAAAACGCAATGCCGACGACATGCTCATAAATGTTTATCGGACGGTTATTGTGTGTGTGTGTTTTCTGTTTCTTTTTGCTTGCCTTTTCGTACTGACGTTCTATGAGTTTATGATTTTATATAATTTTAAGTTACAAAATTGACACAACATTGAAAGCTCATCAAGGTATTTTTAAATGAGTTTTTTGAAGTCAAAACAGATTGCATTTTTGCTCATATTCATAGCACAAAAGTTGGAACAAAAGGAACGGCGCTTTCATCGATCTTGAATCGATATTTCTTCCCGCCATACTCCATAAACACGACAATCCACGTTAACAATCGATTGCTGGGATCGTAGCCGACGGAAACCGCATCGATCGCGCACGACGACTCAAAGCCCTTTAATCCGCGGGATGCCCTGCTGAGAAGGTGTGCCCCCTTGTGGAAGCCGGCTAAAGATGCGCTCTTGCTGTGGATTGCTGTAGCTCAAGATATTTCAAAAAACCAGCGACAGCGTATGGTACGTTTTTTTGCTGTGGCGTGCGTCTTGTGCCGTTTGGGCTGCCTTGGGTGGTCCTGGAGCGGGAAATGATTTGCTATTTTTCGTTCCATTTTTGATGGAGAGTTTTAAATTCTTCCCATTAACATCAAACCATACCGCAAAATTATGTTTTTGGGACATTCTTCATTCTTTGAAGTAAGTTAGGGTGATATTATTTGATTTAATTCTATTTACTGTGATGCTCGGTTGAATGGTTGAACAACTCTTTAATTAAATTTTCCTACGACCGGTACCGTTACCGGTTCCTGCAAGCGGAGCGGAGTGGTGTCGTAGTTTATGAGTGTGGGTGACACCCTAAAGCCATAGGGTTTGATTAATATCTGGCACTTTGGAGTGGATTAGTGTTTGCAAAATGGAGAAACAAATCGAGAAACATCAACAGAAATGACGCACTTTAATAAACACCTCCATTAATTGTATTTCTTAATGTTAGAAATGGGAAGCAAAAGATGAGGTAGAAAATACATTAAAATCTGTTCTTTTTCCCAACCGTTCGATTAGCATATAGATGTTTTTTCGTTTTTGGAATTGGAAAAAAATAATATCCCGAACCTCAAAGAGCGTTTGCCCACACACGACGCATGAAGATTGCCGTTTGGACAGGAACATTGCTTATGCACGGAATGGAACATCCGCGTCAAACTGTGCGATTAATTAAAACACAAACCTCTCCCAAAAGCACAACCCAATAGAAGGAAGCGAAGCCACCGACTAATGGCTGACAACGCCTGTGTTTCGAACCTGTGTGCTGATGATAATGATGATTGGGATGACGAGGATGATATAAACACACGCACGCACGCAGCCAGTCCTCAGATCGACACGGGACGGGCCGGGGGCTCGAAGAAACAAGAAGGAAGCGTTCAAAGACTTCATCACCCGAAACTCGAAAAATTGATCTCTCTATTCCCATTTGGGGATTTGTGTTTGGGGAGGCTTTTTTAGTAAGACGGTGGTTGGAGTGGAATAGAAAATTGAAAATCATTCCCAGCGCTGCTGCCGTTACTGCTGCGAGCAGTCACTGAGCGTGGGGTCCTCGCCCTCGAAACAATGGACCTCCCACAAATCCCCCGACACTAATCATAAGAATTCATGTGCAGTGGAGTTGTGCCCTCTCTACCATTCGGTAAGGTACAGACAGGCAGACAGACAGACACAGCAAAAGTTAGGGAAGAACAACACCTTCTCCTCCGTTACTCCTAAACGCGAAGCTTACAAGTGTCGTCGGGGGACGGGTGAACGTCGGTGGTCAACATTAGTTTATGATAATTAATTCCACCGGGGTTTGGTTGGTTAGTTTTGTTGTTTTTTGTTTTGTTTTTGAAAGTCTACAACTGAGCGCAGAGAAAATAAAGGCTGTCTCACTGTTGAATTGCGATTTTTGTTCGCTCATCAAGTTCAGCGTCATCGGTTTTTGTGGGCATGAATATTTATTGGCGGTGCCGTGACCAGGATTCGGCAAAACGGTGATAGCAGTTATTACAAAAAAAGATCTTCATTTTTTTCTGAATGCTTCTTTAAATGAGTTACTAAAATGTTACTAATAGTGTAATTTTAACAACACAAAATAGCTAAAAACATTAAAACCAAATACATCGCAATAAGCAACCGAATGACGCAGCACAAACACCAACGGCCGAGCGAACGAAGTATTCAATTAATTAGCCATAAAACGTAATCTAATCAAAATCTCATAAATCATTCTTTATAGGCTTTTGTGTGTTGTGAACCGAAAGGGCAGCAAGAAAGGGGGCCAGAAAACAACACACAAACACGCCCCGAATGTCGATACCTTTCCGTATCTAGGTCTAGGTGCTCTCGCTAGCAACTTGTCCGTTGCGGTGTTGATGTTTCCCCCATTTGACAGTATGTTCACTGGTAACGCTACAAAAGCAACACTCACTCCAGAAAATGAGCAATTCTTTGGAAATAGATATGTTTTTTTTCTGTCTATTCCTTGTCTGTTAATGTCTTCACATTTATGTCTTTCTCTCTCCTCCTTCCATTGCTATGACGAAATAGCCCCTTTGAATTGAGGAGAGTGGCCAAATTAATACATCTGCTTCACCAGATCAGTCCGTCAGAGTGCCAACGGAGATGGCCAACTGCTCGGTAACACGCTGGGACTAGCTCATGGGGATTGGTGGTAGTAACCCCGAAAGGGAAGGATCGATACCACCCAGCATGGAAAGCATGGAGGGATTGCCCTTAATGTCTGAGATCACCTCCACGGATTCAATTATTCGTGATCTACATTTAACAAGACGTCTGTGCAGTGAAGGGATGCCTCGGAAGTTTGCATCTCACAGCGCGCCCTTGCGGCTGTAGCCAACGGGCAAAAAGGGATTCCACCGTTTATTAATGGAATAATAACAAGCACCGAGCACCCATCAACGCCAGCTCATAACGAGGGAAACGTTCTTCCAGTAAGAGAGAGAGAACAAAAAGGAAAAGGTTTCTGAACCTCCAAACCGCGCTAAACCGGGGCGAAGATCTACGGGATTATTTTATGGCATATTAAAGGTTGCCTTTTTTCCCTCCCTCTCTCTCTCTCCATTCCGGGTTGTTTGTTTTTCTTTGTCCTCCCGGTTGTAATTTCTTTTCCTTCTTCCCTCCCACCCCTTCCCTGGTTTACCTTTGCACCGCTTTGGTGCTCGTTCGCTCGTTTGTGGGCGCTTCCTGATTATTTATGATCTCCTGTCCCGATCCCGGGGTCCGATGACCCGCTGGCCCGCTCCGGCTCTGTCCGAAACGGTCCGTCACATCCCGAAGGCGCCTCTTTTGGGTCGACGCGGGGAAGGAGGAAGACGTTTTGTTAAACCATATAATTACATGTTTGTTTTGTTCTTTGCGTGCCTCTTTTTTTCTCTCTCTCTCTCCCTCCTTTCTTCTGCTTCGTCCCGGTGTAAGCTCTCAAACACACAGATTAGCTCCCCATGCCCCATTACAATGTAAGACGACGGCGGCGGCGGCAGCAGCGTGGTTTTCGTTACCGGCGCCGGCGCTCATGAGCGATCGCTTTAAATCATGATATCGATTATGATCGAAGATGATCGCCGTGGTCCGGGGAGGCCCCGGGAGGTCCGTCCGTCCGCACCGTTCCGTTGCCTTGGTAATCCAGCCATGGGGCAGGGGCCAGCTTGGGCGGGAAAGGGGAAACATCGTGTCACTTGCCGGGAACGATGATGATGGATGGTTTCGCTTCCGCGGGCCACTCGCTTACCCACAAACACACACACACACACACACAAAGAAACTCTTGAAGAATACTACGGTGGGAACGGATTTCTTCGGGACATTTGTCAATGTGATAATTGGTGGCTTTCAGGGTGATCGGGATGGGTTACGCGTGTATATGTGATGTGTGTGTGTGTGTGTTGATGGCGCCAGTAAGGTACTGGAATGGAAGGGTTCCACTTGCACGATCGCGGGTCCGACGGGAAGGATAACATTTGAGTTTGAATGATGGATTGTTGGATCGCAGGATGGGAAAACAGGTCGTCAAACCATTTCGATCGAAGAGAAAGCAGAGTTTTTACATGTGATGAAGAATGTTTATCAAAAAGAAATTTATATCCTCTAGAATGTCTTTCAAAATAACGATCGACCATGCTTCTACATACTTCAGCAGGTATGGCAATCAGGATCTTGATAAAAAGAAAACGATAAAAAAAACTACAAAACTGTTGACCTCAAGTATGGTACAATTGGTCTTGTGATCATAGGTTTTATATTTAGTCAAAAATTTACACAAAATATACAAAATATACCGTTTTTAAGGTGCATGATGGAACACCAATCAACTAGCTTTAATACTCAGTGCAAAACTGGTCTTTAAAATCAAAAGTTAAGTCATCCGATTCAGCTGAGTCATCTGCAACTCTTTGCTTTGCAACTTTCGATTCTAAATAACGCTTATCTTGGATGGATATAACAACTGCCAAATGACTTCAAACCCTGACAATGACAGAAAACACTGGACATAACAAAAAACTACCGACTGATTTGCTTCGGATGCAGCGTAGGCGCCAGTAGTGGAATACTTTTCAATGTTTAAATCGCATACCATTTGCCGTACCGAAAACCAAGAAACCCCGAAACTCCAACCAGTCAAGTTCGCCAGCCAGCCATCCGAACGGACGGCTTCAAGAGACATTTTGTTAACTTTCTGCAGTTCCTGCACCCGATTCATTGCGGCAAGGTAACGGCTAAGAATGTGTCGCTCGTTCTTAAGACGAATACGAGCTACGAGCGGGGAGCGTAAAAGATACAGCAATCAGGATAAAATAAACTCAAAGAAAAGACACCCCCGGACTGCTGCTGCATCGTAGAAGCAGGAAGGGGGGCGGGGGGGGAGAGATACACCGACCATCGACACATCGACAACCAGATCAGATCGATATCAGTCGGGCGTGCGTTTACGCGGACTTTCGGAGACATGTTGGGATGATGGGAGATTGATTTTCCGCCTCATCCTTCCATCGGGCCCGGTGGATCGGCGCTTATGGCGTTTCACAATTCCCGGCCGGCGCACCAGAAGAATGAGAAGAAGAGGAAGTGTTTTTTGTTCGTTTCGTTTGCTCACCCACCACTATGCCGTTTCGCATCTCCGAAAGCCATGGACATCATTCCGCACGTCAAACGCGCCTGATCGACGCGAAATGTCGTACGGAACGTCGGAATGCTCTCGGCTGCACCCTTTGCGGGCCATCGGCATCTTGGTGTCTTGGTGTTTTGGTGTGTTCGTGTGTGTGGAGAGGCGGAGTGGATTGACATAATGAAATGCTTGCCTTCTGCGCCTGAAAGGGGACGGTGTGGTTACTCTGTCTGCGAGACATTCTACACATCCTATTTATGTTCAGTTTTTTTCACCGCCCTTCCCCTTTGCGAAGGGATTGACAAGTAGTAGTGGTCTTCGATTGGTTTTGTCAATTTAAAGTTGGAATAGAGCAGGGAGGGGGGGGGGAGTTGTAGCATGATGGGGGTGGATGAAGACAGAAAACGCGGGTCACGGGAGACAGCAGCGGACTTGTCATCATAGTCTTTTTTGTGTGAGTGTTGTGTTTTTTGGGAAGGTGCAGTGATGGCGGAAGACGGACGTGCGTTCTATTTCGATTCGCGCGCACAGCATTAAGGGTTGCGCCGGCACACTCTAGCAGACCGGCGTCAGCATGAGCAGGGCACATAAAAATCAGTAAAACGAAATAACTTGACATATGTTCAGCGTCATGCCACGGTTAGGGCGCGGGTTTGGGGCATGCTGGAACTTATGCTGGTTCAGGCATTAGAAGGTAGAATTTCGGGCAACATCAAGAAGCTGCGGCAAAGATTGATGGACGAAGGGACGAAAGAGGAGAAAGAAAAACAAAACCAAACATCAAACTCTCCGAAACAACACAGAAAACGGACCTAAATCAGGGCGGTGGGCAAGACGCGTCCCTTTCGCTCGTGTAGGATGCGGGCACAAGGATGGGGTGAAGATCCATCTAAGAATCTCGTACCACAGTTTGATACGTCGCTTGATCATCTTTAAAGCATGTTGTTTTTGGGGTTGACGGGGTTGTCCGCCCGTCTTTTTCCCCCGACGCTCCAGACTTGTCTCCCAACTAGGAGCAACATTTTTCAATCCTACTGCCACCAATTGAGCACGGAAATTGAATAATTGATCGAAACTACTGTAGTCGCGAACGTTGGAGTCGTTGGAGTGATGTGAGGGGGGCGAAGGTGTAGCAAATGGGCGAAACAAAATGGAACAGGAACAAATTTAGGAACAAAATGCTTCTGTTTGATGTTTGTTCTGAATGCGGGTTGAGATGAGTGATGTTTTTTTGGGGGAGGAGGTTGTTATCTAGTGTGGACAAGATATTTATAGAGATACATTTTTGTGGTGTGTTGAGTTTTGGGGTATTCTATGGTACTAAAGTAAATGTGAGACATTAAAAGCAAAATTATTTCTCTTCGTCAGTATCAAAAGCTCAGTTTAAATCGTAAACAGTGCTGAAGAGCTTCATTATCTATGCTTCCAGCCATTTCAACTCATGGGTTTCTCTAAAGCAGTGGATGTGTTGATGTGAGGAATCAAAAAAATACATCATAGTCTTACAAAAAATTAATCAAGGCAAGAATTGCTCAACATAGGACAGATTTTAGAATTTTTTTTTTTTGCTCACTTTGAATTTGTTTTTGCTCACTTTAAATAAACCACAACAGCGTCAGCAGTAATTTCTAAGGTCTTACCTTTTTTTAATTCAGAAAAAAGGATTCAACCGAATTCCTTAATCGGTATCTTATCAATATGATAAATATAAAGTTTCAATAAAAATGAGCCTGCATTTATTGCAAATATTGTTTGCCAAAGAGTAGATTTATGGTTCAAATAATTTTGTTTCATTTATTTTGACGTTTGATAACTTGAATTATAAGAACAACACAACATTTTCCTCTTAGGTTTGCTAGGCATAAAAAATACATGCTTAAGATAAAATCAGACACGAAAGTTTCAGTTTTAAAGATGTATTTTGAGGAGTGCTACGATCAACTAGGCTGTTCTTATGAGAAATAAAATAATATGTAATTTGATGCCTCAGCAACAATTTATGCATAGAGCAATGTTTACAGTTCTGAAATTCTCCTAAAACGTTCTACATCAAGGATAAATACATACAGCACTTCAAAGAATATGTTATATTCATAAAAAAAAAACTCTGCTAAATCAAACGTCACTGCAGCTCCATATCCAGTCCTTGTAGTTTCATTACCAACCTTCTTGTTGGGCGGCATATTAGCAAACGCAACCGTAACTAAAAGCCTGCTCTGAATACGGAACCTGTTCGTAAAACGGCCGCGACTTTACTGCCCACCATACTCATGGTCAATTTTTATTGCCCCCTGGATGCTGGGCCGCGTGCGCACCCGAGCAAACTGATAAACGATCTGCACGGAGCGCTCAATCGGCTGCAAGAAGCTGGCTATATATGTGCTGGAAAACTTTAACCGAACGAAAAAAAAGCAACAAATACGGTGGGTGGTACTTGTTGTCGCAGTTTTCCAAGCCTGCAATGGCACACACTGGACGGGGCCAATCCGCCACCGCCTATCTGCATTGAAAAGTGCAACGCTCAGTCGCTCCGTCCTTTCGCGTATGCCTCTCGGTGGTCTAGCGGAAGCAACAAGCGGGACGGCACCACCAACGGTGCTCTCGACTCCCTCCCTCGTATCGCTTCTGCATTTCCCCATGCTAAACAGCCAACAATGGCGACTGTCTGGCGACGCGTTTTGCTGCTGCTGCTGCTACACACAGACCTACCCCGCGGAAAAGCGTGACCAATTTATCCGTCCGCATCATGCTCGACGGCACGATTCGTAATCATTTAAATACGCGACCTCGGAAGGAAAATTCCGCTCGACCAATCGCGTCTGCAATAGGACACACACACGCACGGGATTGTTCCGAGCGTTCCGGTTCCGATCGATTCGAAGGCTCGCGATCGCCACCCAGTCCAGTCCAGAGAATGCGTCCAGAGAATGCGTCCAGAGTCGCTTGCACCGCAGAGCTTCGGCTTTATCATTGCCAATCGTCTGGTTGCCGTCTGCAGGGTGGCCAGGACAGATTCCTTGCAGCAGCAGCACAAACCGTTGCAGCAGAGGTGGTCCATTCTCGGGCGAGGCGGTGGGATTCAGGGACTTTAAAGTCTCACATCGTTGCGTTGCAACGTTTATGCTTGCAGCTTTGTGCTTTATTTATTTCCAAAACGGCAACACCGAAACGGGGAGTGTGGATAAGGGCGAGCGTGGCAAGCGTGCAGAAACAAATAATTCATAAATAATTGTAAACTACCTACTGGCGCCGGTTTGCGCAGGAGGAACTGTGGCGTTGGTACAGCAGGGAAGATCGATCTGCACCGTAGAAACCTTTATGGCGGTGTGGTCGCTGGTGCTGTTGGTTTCCAACACGCTTACGCCCGGGAATGGATCAGCAAAATCATAACCGTATCCTCCCAAACCGTGGAGCTTCAAGAATTGATCTCTCTCTATCTCTCTCGCTTTTGCTACTCTGTCTCTTACTGTATTTCCTTTGTCAGTCTTTTTTTAGGACCTAGCACAATACCTTGGGAGCGGCTCATCTCCTTTTTTTCAATGCAGCCTTCTTCCAAGCCCGTTCGCCGGCTGAACTTGTTCGCCTTTTGAGGATAATAAAACACGACCCCTCCGCCAACAAAACGGTGTGTTGTAAGCTTGGCTTAAGATTTAGAAAGCTGGCCGGTGCCGAACCGTTTTGTTAACAAGATCCAATCAATCGTCCGGTGGAGGAAGCGAGCCGATGCGTGTGCGGTTTGGAGGGTTTTTCTTTTCTTTCTTGGTTATTCTGCCCATCCTTTCGCCACCGACTGGTCATTCGCGGTTCGGGATCATCCCGCCAAACGAGCCCGGAATGATATGGGGTGGTAATGGAAATCGACTTGGGTGGTCTTCTGGAAGCTGAATAGAAACGTTCGGTAGAGCTTCACGAAGCCTTTACCGACGGGTAATAATTCGATTCGATTTCGGTACTGGTGGAATGGGATTTGATTTGGCAAAGAGGAGAGGAGATCTAAACCATTTGATCGTGAGCTCTCCTAGAGTATCGCGATATTTTTGTAATATTTATTTGATGATGAAACAATTCTTAATTTTAACATAAATTTCCTTATACTAAAAAATCATCTCGTTCAACAATTATTTGCATAGTCTTTCCAAACCATCGCATCGCCAGATCCGACACCTGGCTTTTGGATGGCAACTCCTCCAGCAAGGAGTGCTGCCCACAACGCTGTTAAAAACACGCTCACTGTATCCTGCGTGAGGCACTGCCAGTGCCTAAACCCGTGGTTATGGTTTTATGATGGCGAACGTGAATAAGTTCGACAGAGAGCAAAATAAAAGCAAGCAAAGAGCAACACCAAAAATGCATAAGAAAATTGGACAGGCAAAACAAACAATGGACCCCACGAGCAGGGCCGGTTATGCTGCACACCCAACACGATGATAATGGTGATGAGTGCTTTGTTGGGTTGCTGGTTTTGCTTTCTTTTTTTGCTGCTGCTTCTGCTGTTTGCTTTGGTCACGCAAAGGCCTTCTGCTCCGTGGGCAGCCTCCACCAAGGCCCAGGTCTGCCTGCAAA
Source organism: Anopheles arabiensis (assembly GCF_016920715.1). Classification (NCBI taxonomy): domain Eukaryota; kingdom Metazoa; phylum Arthropoda; class Insecta; order Diptera; family Culicidae; genus Anopheles; species Anopheles arabiensis. Next base: position 85,874,220 of record NC_053518.1, read on the forward strand.
TTTGGCCGGGGTTAAACGGTTAAGAATGCACCCCAGACCCCAGACGCCAGCACAGGACGTCGAGAGTCAATCACGAGCAGCAGAACGATAATTATCAATTATTTATGATTTTTGTGTGTGTATGCGAGAGAAAGAAAGAGAGAGTGTGTATGTGCGAGAAAGATCTTTTTGTGTCCAGCAGTGAACGTTCACTGGACGAGGCCTGCAACGAGCCTGGTTAAGTGAACCCACAGCTAGACTGTGATTATCTTGTTACCCCAGCCAACCAACGAGCTCCCCAAAAACACAGGACGAGAAGAGAAACGATTTCGAAAAGAAATGAAAGTGAAACGTTGCTGCAGCAGCAGCAGCATCCTTAATCGATGGTTATAAAATTTCTGCTTAGTTCAATGAAACGAAACGATGAAATAATTAACGAAATTTACCGCGAGACGGCAGGGAGGAATCAAGGGGTGCTGAATGTTTGCACAAAAATTAAGTGATTAAACGTAACAAAACGGGCGAATGGGAAGCGAATGGCGTTGAAACGTGATCTTCCGGGGGAAGAAGTAGGTAAGCGGTGCAGGTGCTCTCGTCCGTCCGCGAACGTCCCTTTAATTGACTGTGAACTACACCTAGACGGCAGTGCGCTATCTTAAACGATCCACACCGGTTTAATGCGCTACAAAAAGCTGCACACATTCATCATAATTCGTTTCGGGTGGAGAGAGAGAGCTTGCTACCTTTAAAGCTCCTGGAACATCATCACGACGACGGTGGTGTTATGGGACTGGGGCGCAGAGTGGCTGGATAGTGGTTGGATAGAGGAATGGAGCAAACAAGCGACTAGATAAGCCGATCAGTTCCCATCAGTAGTCGGCGGGAGTGGGCCTCAGCCACTGTTGCTTGCGGTACAGATTGAGACAGTGTTTAACAACGTGCTTCGATGGATGTAGATGGGAAGCGTTGGGGTGTTACTAGCATGTTTTGCTATTTGATTGAACAAATCGGTTGAGGATTGAGCAACCAAGACACCACGTTTGAATCGTTTAGATGAGGTTTATATGAGCTATGATCTCAAAATCTCTACGAAAGTTTTTGACAGGAATTATTGTACCAATTTCTCTGCTATTTGTTGCCTCAAGAAGAATGAATGCACAACACAATCAAACATATTTAACATTTCATAAAAGAACAAACATCTAATATGCGATTTTTTTTATCTTTCTCTTCCCTCTCTTTGTAGGTAAGTGTTCAGCTTTCATCCATAATAACAACAAAAAACACGATCTAACCTTCATTACCTTTCGCTAACAAGATACATAATATGATCGCGGGGAGCGCATAACTTTCCGGGAAACGTTAAGCAAACAAATCGCCTGACCAAGAGAGGGGCAGGTATTGTGTGAATGTGTGTCTGTGTGTGATTAAATATATCTTGTTATAGATTTTTCGGGATCGGGTGCGATGGGTTAACATTCTTCTTTTTTTTCGGGAAAATCTCTCTCCTTCAAATCGGGCAGGTGAATCTTGCATTTGGGGCGCCAGCGTCAGGCAAGCATTCGAGCAAAATTGGACAATCAAACAAACACACACACACATGCACGCTGCACAACGTGACTAAAACGAGAAAGAGTTGAACATTGAGGATGCAACGAATGTATTCAATGTAACAAGATCGGTGAGAGATCGCACAGCGCAGCTGCGGTGGAAAAAAGAACGAAAGAAGCAAGCAAGCGACGAACCTGCAGCAGGGGAAAAAAGAAATCAGCAACCAAACCAAAAAAAAACTGTAACAAACTGATACGAAAGTATTCTTCGATACAAAATCAAAGACGGTGCGGACCGTGCCGTTGTCCACTCTGTCCCTTTTCCCGGTGCCCGTTTGCAAACGTGTGTGTGTGTGTGTGTGCGAGCGCGCGCGTATGTGTGTGCATTTTTCGAAACCCAACGGGCGCCACATTATTTATGTTGATTTCTTCGATATAGGACAGTTTTGCGCCGGGGTTCGCTTCGGGGTTTTGTTTCGGGAAAAATTATAAATATTTCCCTGCCCCTGCTTGCCCTCCCTTCCCGATGGTGGGCTCGTGCTGCAGCAGAACTGAGAACGCATCTACAAGAAGGGATCGCAGAAAAGGCGCCAGACTGCAGCGCCTGGTTTGTGTGTTTTGTTGCTTCCTTTTTTTTCCTGTGCGACCGCGTCGTCGTCCCTGGGATGGGACCGTGAAGCAAACGGCAAACCCTGATTAAATCGCTACCACGGCGTATTTGTTTACGCCGAGCTCTGGGTTCGTTCCTACTTTCTTACCGTTCCTTTTGCCGCCTTATTTTTTTTTTTTGCTGAACGAGATCTCCCGAAGGATCACACCGTTCCTCTTGTCTGCTGTGCCCCTTATGGAGTGGGAAGGCAAGGTATCTGTGCCCTTTTTGGGGGGAATTGGTTTTTGTGGAATCGGCAGTCAGGATTGTGTCGTTTCGTTGGCGTCGCTGTCGTCGTTTCGCTGGCGACAGACATCACCTACAATGCCCTCCACGGCCCGCTTGGCGGTTTGTCGCCGTCGTACCACGGTGACCCTTACGGGCCTGGTGTGTGATCGCTTTCTGTGTGAAAGCGACCATGTAGTCCACAAGTGCACATGCAAATTGGGTGACCGTAACAAAATAATGACCCCTTTGGATGGTGGGCAAAGAGAGCGAGAGGGAGGGATAAGAGACGATTGAGAATCGCGAAAAAAGGACATCGATTTGCATCGATTTTGCTGATGCTGACGCTTGCGGGCCCGTTAATGTGTGTGTGATTCGAGCTGATTCCAATATTCGCATCCGTAGCGTGAATATTGATGAACCCGATGATGTCTTCGGTTCTCCACGCTGGATCTGACGGCTCGTGTTGGACATACGACATCGATGAGTCAAATGAGTTCAGGGCTTGGAGGAGGGGGAAACCAACCCAAAAACAAACAAGATCAGCAGGTTGCAAACTCTTCCCTCGAGCGTTGACTGGACAAGAAAGTGTGTGAAGAACCCCTAAGTCACCACCAATGTACTGCGTTTGATAGTAAAAATCTTTAATTTGCTCCACCACCACCAAGAGACCGTAGGCTGGCTTTAATTACTCCATCCCGAACGGCATCCAGATTTCCGATACGGGCCCGGTGGATTATGCCGCTGTAGAGACTTCTTTTTTTTCGTCTCCTCCCAGCAACCTAGACAGCTATTCGGGGCGGGCGGGACCCAAACACCCGTAACGTCCTGGGAACCGAGAATCACTGCGGGTTTGGAACTGGTTTGCCCGAGCCAGTGGTACTGCCGACCGGAGGAGGGTGAACACTGGGGCGTACTGGGTTTATTGGTTTCCTCTACGTTTCTGCATATTAATTGGCGATAATGAGCAACCGGTGGGACCACCGCCGTGACGCGACCAACGTGTGTGCGCCAGTTCAATATTCCAATCCCACCCTCCAATGTCTCCGCTCCCTAATGAGTCTGGGTTAAGATGAGGTTTTTTGTGTATGTGTGTCGTTCTTTTAATGTCCCAGGCAAGATCTGGAGCTACAAATCCTACTCCTTTCGACACCTGCCTGAAGCGGAATGGAATGTTGAGGTTCCGATTGCCACACGAAGACCTCCCAGATGAGGCCCGCCAACTTCTTCCAGTACCGCCACGGTCGTTGCACTAACCTGGCCACCGGTCGTTGTGTGCTTATCTGCGTGTGCGTGTGACCAATTGAATGGGCATTGACAAATCGGCTCGTTAGGCGCGTTGTTTCGGTGGCATCTTCATTAGAAATGACAATGGGAATCATGGGTTTGGAGCTGGAATGGCTGAGGTAAGGTAGGGATGATTCGAGAGCGACAGTTGGGCGTTGAAAAATGAAGTGTAATTGAGATTGGAGGAGAATGATTTTGTGAAGTGTTGCATTTATTTCACCAGCATCTAGCTATTGGGGAGAGGGAGTTTGTTTCAAAAGTGTCCACTTCTGAGCGGTTGCATGGAGAGCATGCTTGGAGTTGGGAGAGAGTGAGAATGATTACTCAACATCAAAGAAATGAGGATTTATAAATTTTATTTGCATATTGTGTTTAATGACGAATACAACACAGTACTTCGTTGGAAATAGGCATAGGAAGATGTTTGACTTTTTAATTGAGCTTTTGGAACACTCTTCAACAATAATAACATTGTTACTTTACTGGACGATGGAATGTGTCTGATTGAAAAATGTCATCCAGCTCTACAAAACAAAAATCTACCACGATAAGAAATATGTCCTCCGTGACAAAAAGCACACAAAAAGTAAGACAACATTCTTGTCCCCAAATTTTCTCCATTCTGCGCTTGTCACGATCAGCTTCGCATCATCGCCAGTCCTTCCCGTTTTGCACATAGCTTCTTCTCCCTACCAGCTTCTTGCATCCAATGCATCCCCGCCCCGTCCCAAGCCTACTGCAGCACTTGAGATTTCAAAAGTGAAACCAAAACGGCGAGCTACACGCAAGGGAAAGAAAACCCACTGCGCTAGATAAATTACTCTTCTCCAAACTCGCGGACAAGGATCTTGCGATTTGACAAGGAAAATATTTGTAAGCGGCGGTTTTTTTGTTTGTGTGTGTGTGCATGTGTCGCGAGTGTCGCCAGTCGTCTTCGCTCTTTGCTTTGCTCGCTCAGCTCCAGCTCCAACCTGCCAGAGGAGTAAACCTAACACCGAGAAAGCGAAGAAAGAAAAAAACTGCCGCCGCCGCCGCCGCCGAATCGAACGCATAAATTGAATTCCGTCTGTCGGATTTGGCGTGCAAACGATATGTTTTATTCTGCCGAGCGCGTTCTGCTGTGGACAGAAGCGTGGAGGGTGAACACACACAAACTGGACTGGAAAATAATGAGCCCCCACAAAAGGCGCGGGGCCGCGGGGTAGTGTAACGAAAGGTATCAATAATAATGGCGCCATTTATTGATTTATGCTCGATTGTTGTTGTTCGCGCGGGCCGGCAGGCGAACGGGGGGAAGAATATCTTTTCTGCTAAAGCAAGAAGGAATGAATGGGAAGAAAAGTGCGACCAATGCGACCGCTTCTAATGCGTTCTAGCCATTTGGGAAGAAAACGCAACCACAAAGCAAATCCCCCCCTCCAAACGCACACTGCCCACCGATTATGAACATGCATGAATTTGTTTCTTTTATGCGGCCGCATGTAAAGCGGTGCTTGGAGCTAGAACTTGATGTTGTTGTTGCTCTTGCTCTCTGTTTGTAGTTCGTGATGCTGATCGCCATTTTTTTTTTTAATTTTGGTTCCCGTTTTTAGTGGGTGGTCGTAGAAGCGAACTGGCAGAATTTCGTTCGTTCATTACTTTGCTAATTGGAAGCATAATTGAAGATGAAAAAGAGCATCTATGGGAGTATGAACTTATTTTCAAACTGGAATTGTTGTAGCTTAAATAGAAAATCAATTATATTTTTCAACAATTGGAAAAACGTTACAGTCGAAAACGTATTTTCTTTCTAGCACACTACAATTATAATGTTTATTGCGCTGAATTCAGTTGTTCAGTATATTACTTTTCCTGCAATCAATGGGATTTGTAAATCATCGAATGTTATAAAACATTATAACATTGTAATCATTGTAACAATGTTGAAACAATGACAATAATAGTATTAAGGCAATATAAAATGCCCATGTTGGCTTATCCTACACTGGCTTTAGTATCTCAGACGCAGAGCTTTTTAATATTGTATTCATAAAATAGGTCATTTTTAACCTTAATCGCTAGATCATATAAAACCAAAGTTGATGAATAATGCTTTCTTACATTTGAAGAACACATAAAGAGCGTAGATCATGATCATTTTAGTCTGTGAAAAATAACGTAACACATTTTAGGCACTTGTCAACACTGTTTTTGGCATTAAAATCATCCTTTGAGACGATGAACTATCGCTCTTACTACCTCACCATAGTTGCGATTTGTGGTCCCGCAAAAGTGAAGCGCGCTCCGTGTTAGAAGTAGCACCGCCGTATTGGTTGGGTTGGTACGGGTAGACGGTATAGTAGCTGTTGCAGGCGCAAATGCCTCTGTACACCTTTCCCATTAATCAGCCTTCTCCCCAACCCGTAAAAACACTCGACACCGTGGTCGTGCGAGTGTTGGAGCGGCTTGGGTCTGATTTGTTTTTTTAAATTTTGTTCGTTTCAAACTTCCCGCCTTGAATTTCCTCCCCTGCAATTTTATTCCGTGTCATTAATACCCGTTTACTCTCTTATCTTCAAGGTTGGCGATGCCTCCACCGTTTGGGTATGTAACACTATTTTTTTTACACACTTTTGATTTCTACTGTCCCATCCTACCCACCACAACCTGCGCGGTGCAATGCTGTGCGCTACAAAAAAAAACTAATGCGGAAATGCTCTTGCGTGTGCGCGTGTTTGTTGCGTTTTGATGAACGACGAACGTGAACGCACAGATTGAGGTAATTGAGAAATTTTGCGAAAGCGATTTACAATTGTTAAAGATAAAAATGGTTTGACTGGTTTTGGAGAAGATATTTAAAAGAAGGAGTAATTACTGCTACGTATGACGTTTTTCTAGCTGTGCATATACGCTTGGCTTAAGAACGTAGCCTTTAACGGCAGTACGCCATAGTGTCATTTTCAAGTGCTTCGGATTAGCACCTCACTGGACGTGAGTTCGATTCTGCTTTATCGCTTTATACGGGTGGTGAGATAATATCATTTCCATTTATATTATCACGTAAACCCGTTGTTTAGGCATGCAGGCATTGCATTAATAATGCAGCATACAAAAAGAAGAAGAAGAAGAGGCGCTAGTGTTTCTACTCGCATTCGCCTGCGTGTGTGTTGAGCGCGCCACAAGCTTTATGAAGATAATTAATGATAATAAACCGATCGTCCGTGCTTAAGCCGCACGCCGCGCCTTCAGTTCGCTGTGCAAGGGAGAAGGGTAGTAGTAGGGGGAAGCAAGTCTGTTTAAGCCCACCCAACAAGCGCGCATTTCTTCCTCCACAACAGCAGGGGGTGGTTTTTACACACACCCGACGGGTGGAAAATCCGTTTCAATTCTAGCCGATGCCGCCGCCTCTGGTGCTGCAAGCCGGCCGCCGCCGGGTGATGGCAATGATTACCGGCAATCAATAAAAATGAATATCAATATTACTTTGCTACCCTTGTAATGGGGTGAGGGGATGAGAGGAGGTTTACATAAAAGTAAAAATGCCGCCACGATCACCGCTGGGTGGCGGTGGAAACATAAAACACAGACACACACACACACACACGTTGAGGAAAAACACGAAATCCCATAAAACAGTGCCCCTCCACAGCATCACTGTGGTTCGGTGAGGTGCATTTTGTACCCTCTTTGCCTGTCTCTCTCTTTTTCTCTTTCTATCTCTCTCAGTTTAATGTCAGCTACAGGGGGAGAGTACATTGCAGCGTTAGTGCGAATGTGCGGTGTGCAAATATGCGTGCGAGGAGGAAAAGATTTATTAAAGCCAATAAAAACCGCTGCGCCGGTTGAAGCGCCAAGGCGGCATTTGGCTTTAGACTGCTGGAGATGAAATTGTTATATGGCAGCTATAGGTTTAAATTAACTTTTACTGAAACCTTTATTCAAAACAATTTAAAATAGATGGTAATAACACAATTGACACTAAATAAGGTAAAGCTAACCATCTTAAAATAGACAAGGCTTACACCAAAAATTGAAGCAACGCTCAAAGTGAAGTCATCGCGGTGCGACATGCGCTCAACCAATTATTTCCAATTTCCCGACAAGAGCACACACACACACACATTCCTCCCTTTTGGGGGTGGCGGGGAGGTTGTTTTGCCGTTGTCGCCGTCTCAAGGTCCTTTTGGTCGCCCACCTCGTGAGAAGATCTTGGATACGGAAACAAACCCCCCACAAATGCAGCTTCCCCCAGCCGCCTCGCTGCAATGCACGAACGCGATCAAAGTACTTCCGCGGGGTGCGTCACGCAATCACGAGCGTCTAAAAACATCGGTGGTGGTCATCGGATACGCGCAGGAGGGGGGGGGGGGGAGGTCTTTAACATCGTAAAGCGCATGTTTCGTTTGTGCATGCCGGTGCGCTTGCCGGTGCGCCCGAAAGGCTCGCGTGGGGCGCCCGTCGGAAGAACGCCGGCGCGAGTGAGCAGGCGCTTGCATCGACGCCAGAGGTTTTTGTGTTTTTATATTTAAAACCATTTCTTCCCCAGCCCTGGGGCTTCTTTTGCCGTGCCTAAATGGACTTGTCGCATAGGGAGGAGGGGGACGGAGTGGACAACGATGTATTCTCTTTCTTTCACTTCCCTCCTTGCCAAGCGCACTTGTTGGAACACCTTTTTGCCACCAATGCTGAGCCAATGTTCGGGTGCGTTGGTTCGATGGGATGTGGATTAAACGAAAAAAGCAAAGAAAGACACTATTTGCTCGTGGTTCCAGAATCCGGCAGTTCACGATTAAGGTTCGCAAAATCTGCTCCAAAGCAAGAAGAGCGAAATCAAGCGACGAACCTTCCCATTCCCTGCATGTCCTTTTTCATTCTTGGGCCACTTGATTTCCCGCTCCACCGCTCCCATTTGTGTTTTAACCCTAAGTTCAACCGGATATCGATTCGGTTGTCGCCCGCTCGGAGGTCCGCTCGGAGGTCCCCGTCGGGATGTTAAAGAGCGGCGCTTGCGACGGGAGATCAAAGTCCCGATCCGCCCGGTAAGACGAGCGCACACTCGATCGAAACACGACGCCAACTCGCATGACGCCCATTCGTCGCCGGGGAAGTTTTTTTTTTTTGCGTACGCACACTCACACACACACACTGAAAGCTGCTTCCCGTTTTTGGAGTTTCTGGCACCGGAGTTTGGTCTTTAGTGAGACGATTTTGCTGCCGCCGCAACGCTGGAGTCGCCGGAGTGATCAGGTTTTTTTGTTGGCGAACATCATCGCAACGGACCACGGGGGAAGGGATTGAGAGAGAGAGAGAGGCGCGAAGGGATAAAATCGTTTAAAGTCGGCCGAATTTCGTTCCCCTCATAGCCACCGGACCCGGGCCGAGGGTGGATGGGTGAATCCGATTTTATGGTGCTGGTGTGTCTTTCGTGTTTTTATTAGGAACCGTTGCTCGGTTCGGTGCGGAAATTGGGTGTCTGTTTTTTTTCTCTCTCTCTTTTAAGGGTTTGGGTTTTTTGTTTCTTGTCGCTCGCTTCTTTCACTTAATAATCCCCACCCAAAGTGTCCTTTGCCGGTGGTGCAGTGTATCGTGTTACGATGGGTACCAGCAGCGTCTTTGATGTATGCCTGTTTTATTTTCTCCTGAGATTGTTCGGGCTCGGGAACGCCATCGGTGGCAGGGAATTGCTGAAATAACTTCGCAGACAAATTATTAGATCGTTTGATCTGGTGAGGTATCGGCATTGCTGCTTGCCAACTCTTGCTCGTTGCAGCTTGCCAACTCTTGAACAGAAAAGGGAAACATTGTAGAAATAAAACACAATTTATGCTGAGTTTATCTAACAACATTTCACAGCTTTGATGCTCAATTTTGAACAGCTTAGTTTGAGTTTAGTTTCTCTCATTTTGACAGTTTAATACAGCTTGTCAACCACTTGCCGTAGTGATAGTTTTATCTCCCTGCAACACTTGTCGGTAAGATAAGCCTGCACAATCAATTAAATACTTGTCCGACTCAGCTCAGCTCGCTGGAGAGGATTTATTTCTTATTAATGATCTTCAGGAAATGTATAACAAGTTCTTGTTCTCTTCTGAACTTCCCGACCATCCTCCTCAAAGCTTCATTTATCAAGCGCAATTTATCCGACAGCTTTATACTTCTTACTTCATAAAGCTTGAGTGAGCTTACATGCGCGACATGTGTCACAAAAAGAATACATGTGGGGATTCGTAGGTTTCAAGGACACACCACGCTGCTCTACATATTACCTCGAAGAAAAGGCTAACGAGCTGCCACAATAAGTACAAGAACAAGTAACATCAAGTGATAAACAACATAAATTACCATTAATTGCCACCCGGGGTGAAGTGAAGCCGCTCACGAGCTCCTTAAGAGCCGGCTTGCAAGCCGGCTACCTACCTGCCGGCCCAGTGAGGTCCCAGTGAGTGTGAGCCCGTAACCATTTCGGATAAAATGTCGCTTCCGTTCCAAAACGAAATGACAGCGACAGCGAGCGCGGGTCTCGTTCTCTGTTTGTTCACCTCTCTTAATCTTAATCTTCGTCTATTAATCAATAGCGACAAACGATGAAACCCGACCACACGGCCACTGTGAGCGCGGGACAGGTGACCCCGGCGCAACCGTCGTAGGTTGATCGTGCCTGCCCGATAACGCAACGAGCGATCGTTTTTTGGAGCGCAGGCCTAATTTCGGGTGCGCTTCGGGTGCCAGGGAAACAAGAAATAAAAACCCTAAAACCTGTCACCTTTAAAGTTTAACCAGCGTAACCAGCCTGTTAAATGAGCCGACCTTCGATGCGCGCGCAGGGAGGGTTGGTGAAGATCGCGTTAATGCGACCACCGCCCGTTTGCTTCCCAATTAGAGTGCGATAATGAGAAATGAAATAATTCAAATTATGTTGTAATTCCGTTTTGTTTTGTTGCTGTTGGTAGTATTATTCATTGTTTCCATTTTGTAGGTTTCATTAAAAAAAAGTAAAACGTTTCTCTACTCAATTAGAAATATTTTAACTCACCTAATTAATTGAACGCGGATGTGTCACCCTCACGAAAATTAGATCTAGATAACGGGAGGAAAGAATCGGCCCGGTGACACAACCAGGTACAATCCTTACGCGCCTTCCGTGAAATCGGTCCCAATTCGCACTAAACCGTACCACACATTCTACAATCTCGGCTCAACGATTCGGCGATCAATCACAAACAAGCAGCAAACAACTGCAAAACAAAAAAGCATAAGCAAAACGGACCGATCTCAGCGAGCGGAAGGCGATCGGTTTAATGATCACATCATGATTAATTTCCCCCCGGGGTGGGTAGTTTAACGTTTTGCTTGTAACGTTTAGCAAACACACGAGCGCCCGCTTCCCGTGGCGCAATGCCGCCACCCTGAATCACTCTGGGCACTGGGCGGCAAGGGTGGTGATCGAATAAAGATGATAAATGGAACTCTCCACTCTCTCGACCAGAGGAGTGGGCACGAGGGGAAACAGGCTTCCTTCTGGCTCCATTAGATGGCGCTAGCGCCCCGGCTGCCCGGGAAGGTGGTGCCCCCGAAACTCAAACGGTTCGTCGCTTGCTGCAGCACACAAGTCTTTCGTTTCGCTTTTGCCTTGCTTCACAGTCGATCGTGGTACACTGTTTCGTTTTGTTTTTGCTTACTTCTTGGGTGGAGGAAGACAGAGAGAGAGAGAGGAAAAAACAAACAAACAATCCACTGCAAGCTGTGGCTCCCGTATTGTAACCGATCCCGGCCTACCTTTTACCCTTCGCGACCTTCACCAACCACACCACGCCAGTCGATCGATCGTTTCAACCCGGCGTCGGTCGTCGCGGGGTCGAAATAAAATCCAAAATAATTGGTATCTAAACATATGTTAATACAAGCCACCCTTGGCACCTGGCGACCCCGGTCGCCGGTTCGGCGCTTTTTTTGCAGTCGGGCGCCATACGATCGGCTCCGCTGCCCGATTGCCACCCGTGCTGCCCTAGGCTACCAGCGGGCGCTCTCCGTTTGCCGCTTCCTTCGCCACTCGCACTCGAACGTCGCGTGCAATTCTCGCGCAAAAAAAAAGACGAAAGAAAACGTTCTCACGTGTTCGCTGGGTTTGGCGAAATCCTTTTAAGCGTTAAGCGGAGGCCCTTTCCCTTGCCTTGCTGCTGTGCGATCGTGCGATCGCGCCCCGGTTTTGGTATCGTTAGCAAGAGCGTGCCTCCCTGCCACCCAGTCGCGCTCTGGACGGGCGTTTTGCTTGTCTGCCTTTTTCGCCTGGTCCTTCCCTGGCAGCATGATTTGTTTTCCCTTCGCGCTCATTCACTCAACCCACCCCTTCCCCCTGTGGTCGGTGGTGACCAATGAGCCCCGTTCAATTGTTTCAAATTTTGCAGCCTCAACTCTGTGGTGGCAACAATCCGAACCTGTCTCAAAAAATCCGATGCGGCTCGGCAGGGTGGCGCTAGCCGGACTGCAAACGATCACCCATTCCCCTGGTTCCCTTGGCACTAGTGTATTTGTTTACTGTCTTTCCGTTTTGCCTCTTCGTTTTGCCGTTCGGTGGCGACCGTCTATGTCTCGTTCGGCCACTGAAAGGAAGCTGCACACATGTGCTCCGTGGCCTAGCCACGATGTTCTAGCTACTGGTTTACAAGGGGGGCGAGCAGAGAGCATTTAGAATGGTGCCTCTTTCTCTTCGCTTAATTATTTTATATGAAATTGGTGTAGTTTTTACGATTGTCTGCTCTGTTTTTTTGTTTTGTGGGTGCTTTGTGGCGGTGGCTGTCGACCGGCGGCCGCCTCTAAAAGCAGACGGAACAGATTCATTTGTATGTTTAGTCTTTTCGTTCGTTTCTTTCCTTTCTTCCCTTGTGTACATGCGCTTTTATGGACTTAGTTTCACGTTTTAGCAAAGCCTGCTGGAGGCTGCTTGTGTGTAATGTTTTTCTTCTTCTTTTGATGTTGATTCATTGAAGCAAAAGGTTAAACGATTCGGTCAAACTGTGTGTGTTTGGATTTGTGTGCCGCAATTGCTTGGGAAAATGAGGAGATGGGAAGTGGTCACATCCTGCTACATGGCACAGATTAATTAGCCGAACGGGTGTAGCTCGTGTGACCTTGCGGATACAGGAAGCAGAAGTTAATAAAAACAAACTTTGCTCCCCCCCCGCGCCTTGCTCGGCGCACACTAGCTCTAACATGCGCTGATGCCCGATGCTTACCCTTTACCGGATGCATAAAACTGGCCACTTCTGGTCCTGGTGGGCGGCCGACCGCTCGAGAAGCGCGGCAAAGTGTGAATGGAGTTAATTAAAGTTTTGCTGACTTGCTGCTGGCGGCTAGAAAGAACGTACGCACAGATCATGCTAAGGAATGGGATGCTGCGTGTTGTTGACCTTCCGGTGGAGTGTAGTTTGTATCTTTATTTTTTGTTTACTGTTTTGGGAATGCAAACTGTATAATAGGCATTGTTTTTGTGTACAACATTGTTGAGTTATACTGCTTCATTGCAAAAAAAAAACCATTGACGACATGATGTCAATACAAACCGAAGCACAGAAGCACCACCTAGAAAACGATGCCACTAATTAACGTCTCAAGTTATGTGCTGCGGTTCCGAAACGGTTTCCGTGTGATGTGGTTTTGCTGTGTGGGAAGCTTTTTGGGAGGGGGAGGGGGAAGTGGGGGTATGCAAAACTCGAAATTTCTGTTTCTCTGCACCAGCGCCCAGCAAGAAAGTCTGTTTGAAGCGCGAAGAAGAAAAAAACACCAAATCTCCCAAAATAAAACGAGAGCGAGAGAGAGAGAGAGACTGGAAGGGCACTTGTTTTGAGAGGAAAAACAGATTTTCTTTGATCTTGTTGATTTGGGGAGTTTTTTTCTTCTGTTCGTTGGTTTGCTGTCAACTGTACATTGATGGGTTTTATTTTTACCTTTCGGTTCGGTTTATTCAAATGAAGCGAACGATGCAAATCAATCCACTCGAGACACAAACCGCAAATTGTGAAGGGTGGGGGTCGGTTTTGGGGGGGTGGGAAAAGTGAAAGGAAATGAAGGGCATCGGTACGGTAAAAGGAAAACAAGCAAAAGGTCTTGGTTTTTTTCTTCTTCTGGATCCTTTGGTTGGACGCAAGAGGACAAAATTAAATAGTTAATTTGCGTTGATTTAATTTCATTTCATTTAATAATAAATCCAATTTATGTCTGTGGTGTGCAAATTGTGTTTGTGTGTGCGATTTGATGGAGCAATCACTGTTGTAAATTTTGAATAATAATTACTGCGGGGATGTGTTAATATACAAAGCTATAAATTAGGTTGAAACTCTTCCAGCTTCAACGAAATGCAGCATTTTCCATACAAAATGTATTAAATTTTCTAGATCAAATGTTCAAAACGAAGCAAAATATAACAGTTATAGGCAAACGTAACGATTTAAGCGAGCATTCCGTACAAACGAGCGTGTGGAAAGCATCCAACTAACCACTCCTTACTTCCTTCGCACACTTTTTCTTGAGCATATTTGCACTCTTTTGTAACTATTACAAAGAGGAGGGAAAAATAATGCAAAAAAAACCCCGATCGTTAGGTGAGCTGCCATCGGCGGACCGGAAGAGGCAAATAAACTTATCCACCCATCCGATCGATCGTTAAAACGTAGTGACAATCATTAGCGAAAACGATTGTGGGGAGGAAAACACAGTGACATTAGTAGCATTGGTTGGTTTCCCATGCCTTTTCCGTCCACGCCACGAGACATTCCAGCTAATTGAACGTGTCATTTGCTTTGTGCACAGTCTGCCAGTCTCCTCTATTTGCCTGCCCTATCTGTGTGCTTTGATCGGTGGCGTTTTTTTTACGTGCAAATATACGCTTTCCGATGACGAGGTGCGGACAAAATGGCTAATTTAAGTCAAATGTCATTTTTATTATGGCTCAGTATGTGTGTGTGTGTGTTTTTTTTTTGCTCGGTACAGTTGTTAAACTTACATCTAGCTGGTGCGATTACCTTTTTTTCGAAATTTTTCCTGCTAATAAATTATTCCAACGCTGTTCGTGAAAAACGAAACTAGAACACTTCAGTGAATGAGCTCGATTTAAACGATTTCCCAGAATGGCCGCGCAGCACGAACACACACACACACGTACCACACGTGCATCCTGTGGGAAATCGTTTCGAAAGGTGTCCCAGGCGAGCGCGGGTTGGCCAGTGATTTAGCCCAGTTCCCTTTGCCTCCCCGCCTCGGGCTCTGTCTCCTGCATTCTCTGTGCGTCGATATCGCGCCAGATAAGATAATGTTAACAGACCCCCGTCTGCGGGCGCGTTGGTGTCCAGGAAAGGTGAGCCAGACACACACACACTGATGATGGGCTGCTTATGATGATGATTAATAACATTAAATTACATCCATTAATAAAATTGAACACAAACGACGTGAACACGCGCATACGAGCCGGCCCTGGCTGGCTCCAATGCTGGCGAGGACAAGGGAAAGCACAGGACCGAATGCGAGGGTGTGCGTGAAAGCGTGTGTGTGTGTGTGTGTGTGTGTGTGTATGTTTAAATGGAAGATAGCACTCGGATGGTTTTTGGGTTCCTTGCTTTTTTGCTATCTTTCTCCACTCTTCTTTTAATGGGAAATGTGTGGCCCACCTACATGAAGCTTCCCTCGCTTGCCGTAGAACGTTTCCAGACAAATGCGCTAATGGTAAAGGCAAGGGCAATAAGGTGAATAGGAGATAGTTTTGCGAAGGAGTGACATGATAACGTAGTCTATGGAATGCTTTTGTATGGTCGACTACTCTTCTGTCTGCGTTGGCTGTAGCTTCGGAGCATGTTCGTTCTTCTTTTTTTTGCCAGGGTGATTTCTAGGGTGATTTTGGAAACGTTTTTAGTGCCACACAGTTTGCTGTGAGTCGTCACCAAGGGTAAACCCCACACAATAGCCCCAGCAGCAGAGTGCGTACGATAAAGGAAGTGGTCGGCCACAACCATTCATAGTTGTGCATCGATTGTGAATCGTCACGCAAACCGTTGCTTAACGACTTTTGCTCAACATTTGGTTAGCCTTTTATTGAAACTTATGTGGTCGTTGTACGTTTGGCATTGTACAAGCATCAGCGACACATCGTAGGGTTTTGTCTATGCTGCTTGGGTGAAAATTATCGAACATTTTGAGGTTTTTTCTACCCCCTATGTAATGTAATGTGCTCTGGGGTAGTTGTTGGTATTACTATAACAGACTTCTCATTTTCAATAAAATGGTTCAATTAGTTTGTTTTGTTTGGAATTTATATTTGTGAGACTTTAATGATGTTGCATAATAATTGCCATTGACAGTTGAAATGATGTTTTTATTTTTGTTTTTTTTTAATTCATACAAACGTGTATTGGAAACATTGCTATCGGTTTAACTTTGAAAAAAGAATTGCAAATACATGCATTGATTGGTGTTAACAAATGAAGTCATTTTAATGTGTTTAAAGATAACGATAAATAAGCAATATGGCTGAAGTCGTTCTTTTTGAATAAAAAAAGAAGATAAACATAACGTGTTTCTTTACACAGCTGAACTATAGCTGAAGTTATTAGTCCCCTGTTACTATGCATAACACTCCAATATTAAGCTTAATTGATAAAGTTAAGCTGATTTTTTCAATGTTCTGAAGTATGCAAATACTGACATCGATGTTATTATGTAGTTGTAATGTTTATTGCTGGACAAATATGTTTAATTTAAACGTCATGTTGTCATATAAATCTTTCACATTCTTCATCGTTACTAATACATTCGTTGCCACTTACATAGTTAATGCTCCAACATGCAGGGATTTAATACAACTGGTCTTTCCTGTTGTATGTAACATTTTTTGTGTTATTGAAAACAGTTGAAAAAACGCATATATTCGATAACACTCTAACCTTAACAAGATTGCCCAATCTCTCTTTCTTCCCGACGGGGTTTTTTGTGCTTTGAAATATATCATGCAAGACAAAAAAATAGAGAACGCGCATAAAATCATTTCCATTTTTTATCAACTGCACTCAAAACAAAGTTGTTTGGAAATGTTTTAAATATTGCATTTAACAGGCTCTTGATTATTTCACTATTGGCAATAGTGGCCACTTGCAAAGGTTTGGTTAATATTGAATATTAAAATCGGCACACCTAGCAAATGCAAATGCAAAGTCCTGATTAAATTAATTTTGAGCTAATTAATTCCTAAAGATTCTCCCCAGCTTGAAGAAAATACATTCGAATTTATCTTCTTCTTCTTCTTTTTTTGGCTCAACAACCGTTGTCGGTCAAGGCCTGCAAGTACTACTACTTGTGGGCTTGAAAATCAGTTACTTATTGTTACCATAGCAGGATAGTCAGTTCTACGTATGGTGGCGTGGTCCTTTTGGGGCTTGAACCCATGACGGGCATGTTGTTAAGTTGTACGAGTTGACGACTGCACTACGAATGTATAGCACAGTTTTAATGTGAAATACTATAACTTTTATTGTAGTACATTAGAGAACCGTTGCAAAAATTCTGCACTGAACCGCTCAACCGTTCAAGCGCAGTTTAATGGAATCATAGCTCGTTCCCTTCTTCGGGGAGCTTTCTGTGCGCAAAGTCGCTCTTTGTGTGTACGCCTCTGTCCCTACCCTTCCGTTCCATAGGGGTAGCAAATCACATTATACGTGTGCAGTATGTGTGTTTTCCCGCGAGCGTTCGCCCTGCCGGCACCTGATGATCTCAATGGGAAGCCTTTTTCGCTCTTTCTAACACTCCGCCACACATGTACGGTGTGCTTATAGGAGTGTGAGTTGTCACATGAGTGTGCCACCCTCCATAATGTCAGCAGCAGCAGCAGCAGCAGCACAAAAATGGCAGCTTGCTCCGTCAGCTCTAATAAGGTAAGTCGTGTAATGTGGTTCTTGGTTGAAACACACACACACGCACACATACGCAAGAATTTGTACCATCTTATACCGGGTGGATTAGTGGTGTTTTGTATGGGTGCCAACGGAACACGGGCATGGCGGGTTGGAGGATGTATGCACTTTATTAGCACACCACACCGTGACACCATGTTTTGCACCGGCTTAAAACACCAGCCCGCCCGACCAGGCAAAGCGGAGCAATGGGTGGAAATGGGTGGCCGTCGTTGCGGTTGTCACTTGCACTGCCCAACCCGAGATTTGCCATCCAGCTTTTGTGCCTTACTACCCTGCACTCCCTGTTTAGTTTGGGGTGAAACAGGGCGAAGGATGAGACGGGTGGACAAGAAATCTGATACCTGTGTGCAGTCCGCCATTTCGCTTTCCTGGTGCACGAGTGAGGTTTGGTATGCGTTTTGTTTTGTTTTTGTTTTTCTTCTGCACTGCAGGTGCATTTCAAACTCCCTTTTGCCTGTGTGGTGTGTGCGAATTCTTTCTTTCTTTTTTTCTCTCTTTCTCCCAATAGCCATTTTGGATGGGAGCAAAAGCGTCACGTGTGGAAATTAGAACTAAAACACACCGTGTCCATATCGCGCAAGTGTAAGTGTGCGTGTTCGTTTCACCGGGACGAATAATCATAATGGCGTACGGAGAGACAATAGTGCCAATTCCAACGTTGGTAGTGTTATAAAAGATTGTTGAAGAACTTTCATATATTTCTAAAGTTCGTTTATTTGTGAATCTTTCATCAAACTGATCGGCCAAAAGATTTATTTTTTCCAATTTTTACTAGTTAGATGAGCGGAAACAACAAACTGTTGCTATGAAGAATTGAAATTAATTAACATTTGTTCGTTAAAATTCTAAAATAGGAAGATTTTCTGTATTACAGGGTTTCCTAGCCAATCCGGGCTTCGTAAAAATTTAATTTAATAAAATTACATAAAAATGAAATATACTTTCTTACAAATCAGTTAAAATCAGTTAATGTGCCCAATACGTCGCCCAAATGAATATTTACGGCGACCGATAACACCTTTGACGATGCCGGATTGGCTAGATAAACCCTTTATTTTTAGATAAACCCTTTTACCACCTTATTAAAGTTTGAGTGCAATAAAAGACATTTGTGTGTGTTTTTTAGGGACCACTTTTCACGCATCCTAGCTATAATACGTAAAACCAAACGCAGCTTCCATATTGTTTTGGTCCTTGTTGTCTGCTTTGTAGCCTTCTCTTTCCTTTTAATGTAAAGGTGGCTTCCATTTGCATCCGCAGTTGTTTTTTTTCCTACACACATCTTCCACGCTATAGGGAGCTGCAGCATGCAGGTCCTCCAGAGAGCAAACCATAATCTATGGACGCAAGATACGAGGCTTTCATATCCGCTCCCATGTTGTTTTTTCTTCTTCGCCGCTTTTAGCGCTCTTCATGAATTGTTAGAATGCACACGTGTGTGTGTGTGTGTTTCATGTTTGCATTATGCGTTTGCATACTGCATTATGCATTGCCATAAGGGTCCCTAGATGGCACAGCAGGACAATGATGCGTGCATTATGGCTGCCTGGCAGAAGGGTTGAAGCTTTTTTTTTCTGTCCCAAATGGCCGAAAGGAGCAAAAGCAGTGATTCGAAAACCGTGGAATCAAAATGGAGACGCATCCTGTTTTGCATTTGTGTGCATTGAAAACAGCACTCTAGAGTAAAGGCCTGTATGTGTGGGAAATGCCGTTGTAGAGTTTAGAACTTTTTTAAACTAAAAAAAGAACTTTTTTTTAATCTGACTCATTAGCTGCCACTTCACAGCACATATACCACCGCATAGCCCAACAATGGGAGGAAATGTGCAGTCGGGAAAGGTCAATCGTTTGTTTTTTCCTCCTCCCCCGGTTGAATGCGGAAGCTCGTCAAATCCACTACACGCACAAGCGCAAGCAGTATCTCACGGATATTGTCGTTTTGTCGGCCAGCAAATCATAATCGGTTATGGCCGTCGGCATCATTTGATGTTGTGACCGCGTTCACCGGCGGCAACAAGACACCGCCACAGGCACAGATAGAGCCGGGGTGGCGTAAAAGACAGCAGGAAAGAAGCGGCGAGAGGGTTACGTTACAAAACATTTGTCGCTTTGTTTTTTTTTTTTGTTAGTTCATTTCATCGTACAATCAACAAGCAAAGCGTCATCGAAAGTAATGAAAGAAAGAGGATGGAAAGTAAAAAAAATGAGGTGACTAGCAACCAAAAAACGCACTAACGATTACCACGCCAGCAGCAATAATGCGAAGGAAATGAGACACAAATGAGGAAAGGAACTGGAAGCGAACAATGCTCACGTGGCTAGTGGCGGCACCAGAGTACGTCACCGGACAAAGAGAGTCCGCTCGAATCCGGAGCTTGTGTCCACCCGTTCCGTCCCGTCCCTCAACCCACCAAGTTGTCGTCTAGCGTTGAAAGCGATCAGTACTATGTTTGTTTCTTCTCCGCTTCATCAGACTGCTGCGTTTGTCTGCTCCAGCGAGCAAACCTCCCTTTCCAAAAGGCATACGCCCCACGATACCCACACAACCATGGATTACAAAAGATGACAAAACGGTGCCGCACGCGGTACAGAAGCTTTAAAAATTAGGAACGAAAAAAACCGCCCAAAAGAAAAACCAACAACCCAACGTTTAGACGCACATACATAGTGCAAACATAAACACTGTACAGGCGGCATCATAATGCACGATTGGAGCGAACAACAACAAAAAAAAGCGGCCTATACCCGTGGGATCCAATAACAAACCTTGCGCGAGCCGCCGGATCTGAGGAACTAATTGAGTACAGCTTGCTTGCAACTGAAAGTACGCTCCGCCGCGGGGATTGCCATTTCGGTTCTGTTTGAATTTGAACGCTTAGAAGCGATCGTTTGAGCCGAGCAAATATTGGGAGCGGTTGATAGGCCCCAAATTGATGAGCAAATTAAAGCTCAATACGAGGTTGTTGCATCACCCGCTCCAATCGGCTCCAATCGTCTCCGGGATCTTTATAATGCCATTAAAAGAAACGATCACACTCTGTAAGCGCATAGAGCATGCAACGCTTTAATTAATACATTGTTGCGCCTGCGCTGCGAACGA
This sequence comes from Anopheles arabiensis, assembly GCF_016920715.1. Lineage (NCBI taxonomy): Eukaryota > Metazoa > Arthropoda > Insecta > Diptera > Culicidae > Anopheles > Anopheles arabiensis. Next base: position 85,894,947 of record NC_053518.1, read on the forward strand.
CTTGCGTGAAGATGCAACTCTTATCTCCGTGTGCACCAATCAACCTAGAATTGCATTGCGTTTGCAGCAGTTTTCCCTTTACGTCGATAACTATCGGCATCGGAGCTGTTGCAAGTCGTTTTAAACTTGAGATAGAGAGAATGAGACTAAAAAATCACTATCACTACCCAACAAATGGTCCATTTCCGGTCCGGACAAGTCGGTGGACGCAGGTGGAAACAGGGAGGGCCGACAGGCGATATCTCTAGGTGATTGTTTGATTAATGAAACCATTTTGTAGAGGAAGAAAAAAGCACAACTCAGTTAATAAACAGCAACCAGTTTAGCGTAGAGCAGCCAGAGCTCCCCTCCGGTTTGATCGACGATTTGTGATGAAGTGATGAAGTCGGTGGGAAGTGTGAGATTGCAACTGCAGTAGTTCTGGCGTAGAAAACCGGACAAAATAACCTGTCTGCGGAGTGTCGATTACAAAAAAAAAAGAAGAAAATTAAACTTGTTGCTGACAAAGTTCGTTTTTCTCCAAAACTGTTTGTCTTTTTTGTGGTTTTACATATAGTTTTGTAGCTGTTGCAGTACACTTCATAAGGTGGCAACCATTTTGAAACTCCAAATAATCCAAAAAACGCAACCAACGATTGGCTGCGAGTACATTGAGGTACGACCAGTCACTGCAGCGCAATCGTGAACCCGCATGGTTCTAATTGAATTTTAATGATATTCTAACCACCTTTCGTTCCGTTCGAGTCCATCAAGACCACCGTGAGTGTGTAAGTGAGCGCATTGGAGTGCTTTTTAAACCCTGTAGTTGCCCCTGTTGCCGTTGACCAACGGAACGGAACGCGGACGATTCCATTGGCTGGACTGCTGTGCTGTGAACGGCGCAAATGCATTAGAAGATTCGGGTCAGGACGATAAGGTGTGTGTCCAGGTGTGTACCGAAAGTCTAAAGCCAGCTCCTCAGGATTGCGGAGAGAGAGTGAGAGAAAGAGAAGGGAGGGGAGAGAACTCAGTGTAACACTGTGCTAATCTTGCCATTCAACCGAGGTGGCCCATTACGGTGCAAACGCACCTTCGTACGTCAAACGTACTGCAATTAGTGAGACTCGATCAACGCACAACGCCCGACCGGACAGGACTTTACCCCTTTTCCCGCAGCGGCTCTTGGTGCTGCCGTCTCTGCGTTCGTGTGTGTGTGTTGGTTTTTTCTTCCTTTTTTCTACTGAATTAATTAACAGCTCAGAAGCAGTCGGCTGCATCAACTTCAAGCTGGCCTCCCCTGCGTAAATGAGTTTATTTATTTATCGTATGCAGGTTCGAGCTCTCGGGGAGGTTTTTCTTAGCCGGTGGGCCTCTACACCTCTACACACCCACCGCTCGTCCGGGTGCCATTTGCCCTGCACCCTTCCCTTCCTCATCGTCCACGAAGGAAACGCGCCACGTCGCGCAAGAACACGTTCGCAACAGTCCTAATGGCATCTGACACATGATTAATTTTTACGCCATTACAACGCCAATCCGAACGGGGCAAGTGACAATTCTTTTTTTTGCTGTTACTTTTGTTTCTTTCGCTCTCTTTGGTTCTTGGAATTGGTTTCCTTTTTTGCGTTTGTGTGGAACCAGTTCCACTGTTTTTGCCAAGAACCACATTAGCTTCACTATTAGTTGCGTGCGTGCCAGTGCGAGTGCGATCGATCGATGGATGTCGTGCCATTAGGGAAGTGTGGTGGCGTGATGCTCGTGTGTGTGCGTGTGTGTGAGCGAGTGTTTACGCTCGCTGTTTGGCATACGATTAGCATAATCAGGCCCAGCAGTTATGAGCGAAAGGATAATTGGGTAATTTGGACGAAGCGCGAGACACGCGGGGTGACAACGCGGCGCAGGTGGAACGGACTTTGCCTGCAGGAGGTGGTAGAATGGATTCGAAACCATGTACGACATTACTAGCACAGTTAAGTTGAAGAAAACTAAGTACTAAGCTAGAACATTGCTCCTGCACAGTTGGTGTAATGACTTTACAATAAACTAATGACAATGATTTGCTCGAACAAGATTACCCATGTATGTTTGAAAACGTATTAACGGTGAAATCACTTAACATACTATATAACGTATTGAAAACATGTTTAGACAACTGTCCTCAAATCAAATACTTTAAACATAAACTACAACGAATAGACGAGAAGTCCTAGTGATAGCTTATATGCTGTTGAAAATGTATATTAATGTCATTGATTATTGGAACTTCTAGGAAAGAATATAACGTCCTTCGCTAATGCAGTGAATGGACTGTGGATGGGACAACAGCTACACAGAAGCGTGAGTTCAGAAAGGTTGAAACTAACATATAACTACTCCGAAATCAGTCTCTAAAAGCTACAGTCCATCAGTTGCTCGATGGAGTAGAAAATACAATTGCTCATTGAGGTTTAACTCTCGAAGGAGTTAGCTACTCACGCATTACTTAATTCACTGAACGTGAGTTACTAGCCAGAGTGGAGAGCAAGTTTACTGAAGATTCCTTGAACGTGAATTAACTCATCAAATTATGTGAGTTACTGTTTGGCGTAGAAAGTTAAGTCGTCATTGAATTCTTACAACTCTTTGTGATTTATGGATTATTTATGGATGTTCAACCTTAATTTTTTAGTTCTAATAATTAAAAATGACATAAAACAAATGTACCAATTTGTAAAAGCATTGATCATCAAAATCAATATGTAACAAAATGATCATTTTAGTACAAATTTTCAAAGGCATCAAATTAACTCGCACAATCTATGCATTAAACCAGTATGCTAAAATTCAACTCCTCAACCAAGAACCCCTGCAGCAAGTTATTCAAATTTGTTCCATCATTTCACGTAGTTCCAACACGGTAGCTGAGACCTTTGCCGGCCTTAACTTTCCGCCGCCTTATCAAATGATAAACACCCGCCTGTCAAAGCCTCTCAGCAGCGGCGCCGTTGAATTGACATTTAAGTTGATAGTGGTCGCGCGGTGACCACAGTGACCCGCGTACACAGCGTAGTTTCGGTGGCAGAAAAGAGTTTACCCACACTGCTAATGCTGCTGGCTCGTCGTCTGGCTCGTCAGCTTTCGGGTGAGATTTAAAATCGCAAAACAATAATAATAAAAATCTCGCACAGTTTCCCACACCGGGCACCCGGTACACGCACCGTGTACAACACGGAGCGCACTTATCAGCGAGCGCATGCGTAATGCATGGGTTACAACGGGCGGGACACGGGGGGGACAGAAATTAAATGATGTCACGGCCGGCGGGGCCGACTGTACTAATACGCGAACAGCTAAAGCACCACATCAAACGCCCGAAATGCCGCCCGGTCCAATCGGAGACGAACCGCCCGAAAACGGCATCCGTTTGATGATTTTGCTTTCCAGCAGGCTAGCGCAAGAAAACACGGCCCAAAATTAACTGATTCTACATGTTGAGCTATCTCCGTCTGTGTGTGTGTGTGTGTGTGTGTGTGTGTGTGTGTGTGTGTGTGTGTGTGATTTGGGAGCCTTAAAGACCTTGATCTTGAGTAATTTGAGTGGGTTTATGTTTCATTTGTGTGTGCTTATTCTCCTCCAAAGGAGTCCGGGCGGCTGCGCCACGTTTGCGTAGTTTCGCTGTTAATGGCTATCACTGGGCCGCGCGATGAAGCGCTGCGATTTGAGTTCTTCTCCTCCACCGCTCATTTGCCTTCCCCCTACCAACGATATATGGAAATAACCAGTAGCTGCCAGCGAGGCGATAAAAGCACTAATGAAACGACTTTTTTATATGTCCGCGTTGTTCTTGTTGGTTGTGTTTTACTTTTTGCTCCTACAAGCACTTTCGGGCGCTTTTGCTTCTTCACGTGGCGGCTTTGCGTTCCGTTTTTCATTCAGCTTTTTTTCTGCTTGCATTAAGAAGCAGCAGTTTGCGAAAAACCGACCGTTTCAGGGGGACAAATGTTGGGCCGTTATTGAATTGTTTTGTTTCGATTCGGCGCCGTTTTCTTGTGGTCCCGATGGGATTAAAACCGATGCTCAGCAGCAGTGAGGGTGCGGCGGATGTGGAAGAGTTGAGCAGAGCGGGGGAAGGCATTAAAGAGTACCACCCAAAAGCAGGACGAGAAAGACGCCACAACAAATAAAACCCAACACTTTATGGATGCATCCCGTCGCCTCGTGGTACGTTTTGATGCGTGTTGCTGTTGAATATTTCAACGTTCTGGCTTGGTCGTCTTTTTGTCTTAAAGTGAAATTTTCACCTCATTAAGTGTTTGAGTTGTGCACCAAAGAGATAGAGAGGGAGAAAGAGAGATGTGGCTGCAACTTTATTCTAGTTTCGGTCGCGTTTGCTTACAATCTCAACACCGGAAGCCATGAAGTGAATTTCTAAGCACCTTCTCGTCGGATGTCTCTCTATCGCCTCATCCAACCGTGATTTGCTACATAATGTTCAATAGTTTATTGCGTGCTTCACTTTCAGAGTGGAAAGAAGGAACCAAACCGAAGCTACCAAAAGCCCCCGTTTTTTTAAGGTGTCTCCTAATCGGCACCCGGAAAACGTAATTTACACACCCGCGGTACGCGGATGATTTCAACAAAGCAGGCCACACCATTCAAACGCTTAGCAAAGACAACCACCCTGTGCTTCGGTAGGCGGGGGGAGGGGGAAGGGTTTTGGGATGGGGTTTGAACGGATCTCAGCACCTCATAAAGATGGTGAGTTCATTATTATCTAATGTGGAAGTGAATGCCTAAAAGCCCTCTTGCTCCCTTCCGTCAACGACGGCTTCCAACGACGGTGACTTCAAGCCGGTGACTTCGAATGTCATGCTTAAGCGACGAACCCTTTTATTCCGTTTTTTTGGGAAGGTCGTTTCTTCTTGTTCCGTTGATAATCGGTGAAACGGCTTTTGGTTTTGTGGGGATACCAATCCAAAGCAGCAGCAGCCTGCTCCCTAGTGTCTAATAAAGCTATCGTTTTATCGGTCACATCCTCCAGTCGCTTGGTCCATCATCATCTTCGGGGAGCCCCTGGGGAAACCCTGGTGTGTCTAATTGAATATTCCACTATTAATTACCACACCACGGCAGACGTCTACGGCCTTGTGTTGTTTTGTTTCTTTCTCCACCTTGATCATGTCACAGCGCGGTTCTCAAAAGTTCCCTTGCCGTGTCTCTTTGCATGGTTTAGAAAACGAAGATCAAAATCCAACTCATCGTTATGGAAGGTGGCTCATTAACGTACGCTCGAAGGTGGTGATGCTGACCGCCACCGGACTTCCTTCGCTTATGAGACGCGATCGGCCATCATTTCCCATGGGAGCCTTAAGACCCGTGCGTGTGTGTGTGCGGTGTAATAAAGAGTGAATTTTTAAAAAATTCCAAATCATTCGAAAAAAGCCAACGAAACCACCTTGAGACCACACGGGATGCTGGACTGAGAATGGGTTCCTGTATTTTTTTCTGTTATTTTCTGTTCGCCCCTTTAGCATCTTCCTCCTTCTTTCCTCATTTATATTGTCACTTGGTATCGGTCCCAACTTTCACGGGGTGTGCTCCTCCTGCTCCATTCGCTCGTTTGCATTTCGGAATCGGGCTCGATAGTAAATAAATTGTCCAATCAACACCATGCGCCATCTGCACGACACGCACACGCTCATGTTGCTGTTACAGTGGGGGGGGGGGGGGGGGTTGAAGATTTGTGAACTCATTTACCCCGTACAGCCGGTGTGTGGGGCCGAAAGGGCAAAGTAAAGGCCGCTTGATCCGTTGCTTCATTTTGTCATAAACATGAATTGCGTTGCGTGCCAAACAACAAACACAAAAGCCCTTTTCTTCCACCGGAGCCACATAGTGTGCATGCGGAACGAGTAAAAGAGAGTTAAAATAAAGTGAAACATGTTTACTACCTTTTTTTTCGGTTTGGGTTGATTGTAGGGAGGCGGCTGGGTCACTCTTTTTTGCCCGCACGAAAGTGCACACTATCTCACCGCTCGAGGATGCAAAAGGGGCAATAAAAATGTTACGATCGTGAGATGTAAATGAGCAACAGCGGAGCTCGATTCATTCAAGGTTTGATTGGGCGGTGTTTTTCGGCCATGCCCGGGTGTGTGTGTGTTTGCTTGGTAAATGTATTCCAAAATCGATTAATTAATTTTCCTTTTTTTGTGGTCTCCGTTTCGATATAGTTTTATCGCGGAAATGTATCCCAAATCTTACCTATCGGTTGTTGCATATCGATAAGTCTGTAAAGTGATGCCTAATTTGCTGTATTTAAAATATCAACCCTGCTGCACCATTTTATGTGGGTTTTGTGCTTGTCTATTGAAAGCTCATGTGGCTTCAGTGCAGTAAAGAAGTTAAAATTGAAATCTGTACGTATTGTTGCCTTCTATTCATACAAAAAAGACACATTTTTGAAGCATTTTTCGTTTCAAAGCTCATCAAAATCACAATTCAAGCTGATCATGTTATTTATTATTTTCCTATAGTTAAACCAATTTCAGAATTGCTCTCATGTAATTACATAAAAAGCGCGCTACATTGCATGGAATAATGAAAAGCTTTTAATACAGTACAAACGTTTAAATAGAATTAAATGAAGCCTGTATTAAGGAAACCATTTGCTCATGGGTTTGAGTGTCAACTCACCGAATTGATCCCAAAATTCTTCTGAAGCATCGATGAGGACCTAAATGTTATTTCCAAACATTCTCTCCAAAAACATTCCAATTTGTTTGATCACTTTAGAGTGCTGTGTGGTTAGCTTGTTTCTTCTTCTTTTTTCTACATGTCATTCTACAAATACTCATCTGGCCAACCACCGCCAATCGAACCCACCGTTCAATGTGTTTCGGAGAAGTCAATCAGCCAAGAATTCGAGGGATTTCGGTTTTGGGGTCGGTTGCTGGATGAAGCTTCCTGGAAGCAATTAGTCGCATCTTAATTAATTCAAAGCGCAACCATTTTTGTTCGTTTTTTTTCTTTTCTGGTAACCATCACGCTTAAAGCAAAATACACACACACATTTACCTGCTCCCATAAACAGCGAACCTAACCGATTGGGAAGCGATAAGATCGTAGTTTCAATTTAAATTTTAAAAAGCACCTTTTGTATTTTATATTTAAATTTATTGCTCCGGTGTTTGTGTGTGTGTGTGATTTTGATGGCCTCTCAATAGCGCTCTTCCGGAGATGCGCTTCGATCGATAATAATCGATTTGTCATTTGCTAATCATCCTGCTGTATGCATCCGCTCCTTCTTTGGGCGGGTCGTCCACCAGCTCGTAACTTTCCGCACTTTACGCTCATTGCTCAGTGCCGACTTATCGAACGATCAATAATTCTCTCTTAAGCACCCACCCAGTACAGCGATGGCGGCAATTGTTATTGGAACGGTTTTATCTGCGCCTCAAATCATTCATACGGCACGCACCGCGCCAGCATGTAAAACAACGCTTCAACGCGCAGGAGGTGTTTTTAATGAGACGTCTACGTACGCCTGGGTGTCCGAGCTCCCTCACGTACTACATCACGCAAAGACGGGATCGGCACGCAAAAGGCTGCCGAGGCGCCCGGATGAGCACTGCACACCGCCTTGCCAAGCTCTTGCCCATTAACGCCCCATGGGTGCGCACAAACCGGTGACTGTCGGCAATTTCAATAAAGCACCCGTACCCGGGCCCGGGCCGATCAATGCCGGAATCGTAATAACGTCATTAAAAGAGTAAGCGAGCCTGCGCCTAATATTATTCTTCCCCGGGTGCGGAGGTAATAGACACAACACCGTAAAAGGGGGGTGATATTAATTTCATAATTTTATCGTTCGATCTTTGTGTCCCTCTCTACGCGAAAGGGGTTCGTGTCTTTGGGATCCAACAAATGCTGGGATCGATCATCAGCGGTAGATGTAGAGCCTAAACTGTGTTAAGCGCCGTTTTTTTTTATTTTCTTCATCTAGTAATCGCTAGCTACAGAGATTGTTGTATTTAGCTTTAGTGGAATCGAGCTCGAATATTGCGATCGAGTCTTTTTATAACTTTTCTTCCCTTAGTGATTGGATTGGAGGTTTTTTTATGAGCCGCTTGTTGGACCAGACGGTGCAAATGAGAACTCTCTTGTCCTTAGTTCCCGGGGAATAGAAAACGGGCCTTTGCTATCATAAAAAAATTGCTCTCTATTCCATGCTACGGCGGTGTCTAGGGAATATTAGATCCCAGAAATAGAGAAAAAACCTCATTCTCACGCACTGTGTGATGATCGCTTCGATGAGGCGATGTTTGATGAGCGAAGGTTTGCTGTACAAAACTTTTTTGGCTGGAACGAAGTTTAGCTCCGTTTTGCGTCCAGAACTGCTTTATTTCTTTCCCCGATCTTGCCAAAGTTTTGGTTTACGATCGATCCCGAGATCCCGAATTTACGAGCCAATAGATTCCCAATGTAGCTTCAAACTGCAATCTTGGTTTCAATCACGGCGTTCGAACTTTTGTTCCTCGCCACCATCAAACCCCAGCCAAATGCCGAAAACGGCTTTGCTCCACACTAAAACACCGGCCCCAACCCCAGGTCCCAGGGATCGTAAATTAATTTGAAGCATAAAACACAAACCATATTCCGCCTTTTCGTCGGCTGCTACCCGTGAGAGCCGTTGTTTTGCTAGCTGGCCAGCGCGTTCCGGCGAACACTTTATGGGATGGCGTTTGGAAGTTTTGATTTTGATGGTGGTTTCTTTCAAATAAAAAACAAAAAAGGCGACCACGACAGGAGTGAAAATAAAATCTAAACACAACTTGCTCTTCCTCCTCCACATCCACTGGTTACTGGTGGGGGAATTTATAGGTAAAAGAATATCGATAAAACTACCTAATAACGACGATGTGGATGATGATGCTGATACTGATGATGATGAGGGGGTGATGATTACGATACGGCTTGGCACAGCAGACGACGCATTGTTTCGGGCGACTGCTGCCGCTTGATGGTTATTCCGTAAGCTTATTAGAATATTTATACGGTCATAAAAGATCGGCGGCACCAGGAGCGGGACACTGCTCACAGTCCGACAGCTTATAGAGACACACCACCGGGATTGTTTCGGGTGAGATGTTTCGATGTTCCACCCGGCCCGGTGCTAGTGATAGAAAATTAAAAGATTACAAAGTATTAGCGCAATCAGTGTTGCATATTAGGCTTTTGTTCATCTTCACGATCGCTGTGAAAGATAGATAAGAAGTGGGGTTTGTGTTGTTTTTTTAATTATCACTTCATTAACTCTTTGTGCAAGTGTTAAATTGTTTTTGATTTCTCTTCTCTTGAAATAATAATAAAGAAAATTAAATTCAAAACATGAAAAAAGATAAAGCTTAAAGCTTTTAGATAGTTTAAAGAAATGAGCAAAGGTTTTTGAAACAAAGCTTTAATTAAGAACAAAGAGCACAATCAATAAATAAGTACACGAGAAACAACGAAAGACTCCGTCGATATAGTAACAATCAGTAAAGTAAATAACTACAGAAGAAAAACATAAAAACATATGAAAAACAATAACCCAAATGTGTAGAGGAACACACAATATAGTGCAACAAATAGGCCAAATTTTGTTTGATGCAGTGTTCGTTCTTAGCTCAAATTTTAAAATTATATCCAATTAAAATGCATGAAGGATGCTCGTTTCTTCCCAAATATGATACGCTATGAGTAATTCCAAGAAACTGTCCTTCATTTTTCGGGCAAATTTTGTTCAAAACGTATCACATGCTTGGTGCATCAATCATATCTTTTGCCCGCGGCCTAATCGCACTCGGTAACAAATCATAACAGAAGGTTAGACAAGATTTAATGCAAATATACCGAAAACTAAGGATAACAACACAAAAAAATAGATCCAGATTCCACTGATAAGAGCTCCTTTACAGCTGATGTACAGAAGAAGCAAAAACCAGTATGCTCCCTATCATTGGGCAGTGATCGGTATAATAAAATTGTTTGCCAAATTTTTCATCCTCACCTTTGCTGGCGACACCGTGTTGCCCCACCACCGATAAATCCATCTCAAAACCCGAAAACAAACCGACAGACGGAAAAAAGACACCCCATAAAAAAGGACCGTGTGTGTGACCGGTGACTGAGCCTAAATTCCTGTGCAACACTTAGTGCCACCGTACGCGCGCCTGTGTGTGTGTGTGTGTGGGGTGGCCCATTAAATCCGTTTCCACCAGCAGGCAACAGCTGGCTGGTGTAAGTTTCACGGCACTTTCCGTCCTGCGCCTGGGAAAGGTTTTAGTTGGGCTGATTTATGTGCTACCATTTTACGCCCGACCAGCGTGCCCGACCAGCTAAGCGAACGGGATCTATAAATCGCTGGTTAATACACACCCAGCGGCTCGCAGCACACCCAGAAGCCCCCTGGCAAGCAGGGAGCGCACGAACAAAAAACAACAACGGGTAAATTAGACGGATAAGAAACACAGATATCAATTTAGATAGTGCGCCGGTGCGACGGACGGTGCTTTGCGCAGTTTAATTTATTCGAATTCATTAGGCCACCAGGCCTCCTTTTTCAGCGGGCGTCTGTTGTTTCGGCAGCGAAGTTTTAGCTTTTCGGCCATTCGATTTGAGTGTGAGAAAAGGAATGCCCGGGGAGGGTGACAGATTATTTGGGGAAAAATGCCTAATAAACACCCGTTTTTTTTTTTAAAGCAAGCGTGGAGGTGGTCGCTACTCTTGATAAGAGCGAAGCTTTGGAGCATTTACGGGTGTACGGCATATATATCTTCGCCTCCGTAGAAGCTTCCCAAAAATGTTCCAAAATCCGGAGGCACTCTCGTCGCAAATTGCTTTATCGAGATAAATTTATTCTCCCGGCTGAGCTTCAACTGCGAACGATTGATGGGGCAAAGGGTGGGAGTAAAAGAAGGATTGAGAGGGGCCTATACTAAGCACCCAAGGGGGGGAAGGTAAAAACAAACATGTATTAAATCAACACACCCCCAAAAACCCCTTGGCCGCACCTAGGAGACAAGGTGTGGGACATAATGCCGCGCGAGCTCATTAGCTCATGATTCGCTCTGGATGCTGGAGTACGGTGGGTGAAATACGGGCGCGAGAATGTTGAACAACACCACACGCCGGCTTGGCACCACCGGCTTGCTGTGTCAAAGTGCGATCGATTTAGTATATTTCGAACCGGTTTGCACAAAACCAGGGTTTCGATAACAGCGTGCTGCTGAGCGCGCGAGCGCGCGCGCCATCCATCCGTTGCCGGCCACCGAGAGCCGGTTAAATGGTAATTATCTAACGGAAGGTGGCAGCCTCGGCAGCAGCAGCGGGAACCGGTTCCGGAACGTTTCGCGTTCGGTTTGCTGGGCTCTATTTGGGCAAGAACGGGGGGTGGCTGTGTACAGACAACCCGGGCCGGAGAAGGTACAAACTAATTAGTCCGATCGAGAATCGATAGACATGTCATCGCACACCGGTAATGAATCGATCCGTCAAAAACCACCCACCGTGGAGGATGTGTTGCCTGTGTGCTTTTTTTTTTATTTTTGCCTCTTTGCACGATTGACGCGACAAATGGCACCCAGGTTGGTGGGGTGGTCTTAAATGGCTCGCCCCGGCTCGAACTGAATCCGAGCAGAATTAAATGAGAAAAGTCGGTGGTGGCTCCGATCGTTGTAACGGGGTGGTGGGGGAAATAGTAACTGTTGAGAGGTTTGGGAATTAACAGATACCGTGAGCGAGGGAGTTGCCGTTTTAGAATCACTGTACCGTTTGCTAGTCTAGTAGCACATGCACGCGCGGTGATAGTTTGCTAATGATTGTCAATTTTTCTCTCTCTATTTTCGTCCGGTAGGTCTTGTGAGACATTGAGTGGAAAGGCTTACGCTACTAGGCGATAAGACAAATCGTAGTACTAAGCCAACATCATTATTAGCTTTGCCCAGGTGGTCTAGTCTGGGTCTAGATGCTACAATGAGAGGGTTTGTGGGGTTGTTCAAGCCTTTTAATATTGCCTCCAATTAATATTGATGTTGTAAGTGTTCGAATCGAATTTGATTATTTAACGCTTTTTTTAAATACGACTAATGTTTAAATAGGAAAAAAAGGTTTGAACACTTCTTTGAATTTCATACAACATAAAGATGATATGTGTATTAAGTAACTTGATTTTAATCAAGAGCAAATGTATTTCATTTGACATGGATAAAACCAAAAAATTTGTGTTATACGTTTTTATCTGATTAAAAACTAACTTTCATACTTTATCAAAGACAGAAAAAGGGTTAATAAGAATAGTCAGTATATATTGATTAAAAAACCTATTCAAAATCCAATCATCACACACAAAAATTCCAATTTCTATTTTTGTACACTTTAAAATGAAAGAATATGCAAATAAGAATGAGACCATTTTAATACAAAATAATATGCGACATAAATGCTCAATATTTAAAGAAAAATCTAAGATTTCTTCAACGTTAAATACAAATTTGGAAATATGACAGTATTTAATCAGAGTGCCTTAATAGTGTGCAATCTGCAATCTGATAAGAAACAAATTCAAATTTCAAGAGAACATTTGAGTACTTGTTTTTGATACTATGTATGAAGGGCACAAAGAGGAAATTGAAACCATAATACAGGTTTATATTGGAGTTGCCAATCGAAAAAAAGTGTTAAAATTATCCTAAAAAAATCAAATGTTTTATTTAACAATTTTAATGTGTAATCATCGATTCTTTTAAAAATGTATTTAATATAGATTGCTTTTTTTCGATTGGCAACTCCAATATAAACCTGTATTATGGTTTCAATTTCCTGTTTGTGCCCTTCATACATAGTACCAAAAACAAGTACTCTAATGTTCTCTTGAAATTCGAATGTGTTTCTTATCAGATTGCTAGGAATTATGTTACACAAATTCAAAGAGCCGGTAGCTATTGAAGCTAATTCCGCCTTCCGCTCGTTTACTACTTTCAAATACCCCCGAAAAACCCATAAAATACTCTTTTTATGACCCGTTTCATGTTCTAGTCCGTGCTGCTGCTGCTGCTGCTCATTCCCGATTTCCCGATTCCGATTAGTTCCCTTTCTTCTTCTGGTTCGGTTTTATTTTATTTTTTTCATTTCACTTAATGCACCGGTGGCGACAGATCAAAAGCATCACCCGTTTTTACGTATTGATTAAAACAATATTATTAACCGGCTGCTGGTGTCTTGGCTGTTGCGGCCCCAGCAAAAGGTCCATCGGAAGCCGGACCTCACAGCGCGCGGTCTGATAAGATAGCGTCGGGGAGTTTTTTTGTGTTTTTTTTTTCTTCTCCCGGACAAAGCTGTTTGAAATGATACTGCGTGCGTGTGGTGTGGTATTCGGTTTCGGTCCTTTGTAAATGTATTTTTTACGCTCGATTTTTTTGGTGTTTTGTTTTACACTAGAACACTTCCTCCTGTGCACTGTGTGTGGGGCGAGTTTTTGTGTTTTTTTTTTGGTTTCTTGCCCATTCAATCGAAAGCCAAACCTTACACAAATTAAGAGAAAATGAAATAAAAGCACTTGATTGCTGCATTTCTTTCGCTCTCCCTCGGCCAGCAAACCAACTACTAAATTGATACGTTTTATTTCATCTGTCAATGTGGCCAGCCTCTCGACCACGGTAGGCAGCGGCGGGAAGCATGGACATTTCAAATTGACTAAGAAGTAAAATGAGTGAATGAACGTTTGAGGGAAAAAAAGAAATGGTCACAAGGCCTACTCGAAACAGACGTAAAGCCCACCCGGAATTTCAACCCCCTGCAACGTGGTCGGATTGTGCACTTTCCGTTTCGGAAGATTAAGACAATTCGGTGCGTCCGTGTGCATGGTTTAGTTCGATTTGTCACCGCACAAACGTTGCCTGGCTGGCTGGCGGGCGAAAGAAAACAGGGAACTGTTAATTAATCCATCGTAAAACTTCGTATTCCAGTTTGGTGCGTTCCTTGCGCGCACGTCCTTGCTTTTACGACATTTTTATGCGCGTTGCTTTGCCTTTTCTCCGGGCCCCGCGATCCGGGAAACCCCGCGACTTGGGTGCTGGGTGATTGTTGGGGAGGAAATTTTTGCACAAATACGTTTCTTTTTTGTTATTGCCATAGAATTTTATCGTTTCGATTATCTCTCTCTCCTCCGCTAGATAGCGGATTCGATCGGGATCGTTAAAAGCCAAAGCCCGAAGGTGGGAACCGCTCATAATCCGTAGACTGTTGGCAGACCACACCAGTCTTTCTCTTTATTTCGTTTTTTTTTCACCCGGACCGCAAAGAGCTTTTCATGTTTTCAATTTAGCTCCACCGGGAAGATAATGCAAAGATCGAGAGCCTTAATCGAACACAAAATGGTCATCAACTCTCCAAAAAAACAATCCAATCATCTCTGCTGCTTTGCGGGAGCTTCTTCTTCTGTACCCCACTCCGGCCGCTAATTTGTCACTTCCCAGTTGAGTTGTAGCTACGGCCCAATCTCGGAAAGTCTACTCATAATAATTACCCCCACATTGCCATTGCCACTTCCGGAGCACATTCCACAGCTTCCGGGAGATTTTTGAAGACACGGGACAAAATATTGTGACCACCTGCTCGCTCGTGATCGTGAACTGGAAACATTAACGGACGATAAATCGTTCTCCATTTCGACAACGGACACACAAGCCCGCCCAAGATGATTATTGACCGCAGCGGATCGGCCCCGAATCCAAAACCAGCAAAGGTTAACTAGAAAAGCTTACCCAAATTATCCCCCTGGGGAAAAGACCTTACCAGGGCGGCGTACCGATTTCGGGGAAAAGAAAGTCACAGGAGGCGTGCGCACCCAATTCACCTAAAACAATCAAACGGTTAGCCCTGCTGGTCGACGGAAAGGAAGTTCCACGTGATTAAAATGGCGTCAAAAAAAAAAACAAACAAAAAAAAGGTTGAACCATGAGAAAGCGCACGCCGGGTGAGGAGGTGCAGGATGCTGTGAAATTATGATTTCAAACCTTCTTCCCCAACGGTGGTGGTCCCTTTTGGTTGGTGAGAAACAGATATCGGGCTCACGCGTTTTGCGCGAGACGGTGCAGTGCGCAGACTTCAACGGTACGGCGACGACCCAAGGCGGACGACGAACGTTATTAATGTCTCGCGCATCCCTACTTCCCCCAATTCTTCCCCAATTTCCTTCCAGCCAGGCAGGTTGGTTCTTCGCGCAACATCACGAAGAACATTTTACTTCGAGTCTTCTACCTGCCCTGTCTTTCTTCCTTTCCTTTGCCAGGCCCTCCCTTTTGCGAGGAAGCGCTTTTGGCGTTGGACCACCAGATTATGGGGTGGTCGTACCGAGCCGCTCTCTCAACGAGCTCATTTATACTCGATGGGGTGGCCTCCGCTGTGGGGGAAAGGTTGGACTTTCTAAGTTATACTCTACCCCTCGTTTTGCTCCCACCCACCCCCCTAACAGGCAGCATGCACTTTTGCAGACACGAAAACCGATTACGTTGACTTTTGGCCCTCCGGCAGGGTTTGGACCCAAGCACACTGGAGCTCTCGAGAGCCCCTCGAGAGTTGGCGTGCTTCCAATGGGTGGCCCAAAAGTGGGGTGTTTCATGTTCGACCCCCCTCCTTCAGCACGCACACACACACACAGAAAGGGGGCGTGGTATGTGTAAGTCAGTATGTGTGCGTGTGTGTGTCTGTGGTTTTTTACTTCATTTTTGTGCTGCACTTGAAGTTCGAAAATGACGGTGCGAATGGCGAATGGCAGTTTCGCCGCGCTTGATTATCCCTCCATCCCTCCCTCGGTTTGCTTCCCCAGCGCCAACCGACCAATTAATGAATCTCGAGTGGAAATATGATCGAGAAATGGTTGGGACAAGGTGGCCGCGTTGGGCAGGAAACCTCAAAACGACTAAATTATCGACCAGCAACAACCACCGAAAAAGAAGCACAAAACACCCAAAGCAAGCTACACGTTCACCGACAACGACACGAACCGCGGCGGCTAGGGGTGGCGAAATTATTTCGACGACGCGATCATCGCGCACAATCTTCCTGGGGGGGTTTTCTCCTGTTTTTGTGTTTTTCTTCATCCAGCTCGCCCACAAACGGGAACGGTTTTACGAGAGGAGGAAGTTTCGAATGAGCTTTAGATGGAAAAATTAACAAGATAATGCGAACAGCAAACCACACACACACACACACTCCCATCTGGCGCGCTTGTACTGGGCTTGTGGAGAGTGTACTGGCCCGCGCGCGCTTGAACTTTTGGTCCGGCTGGCGTCTTGGCGCGCCAGTGGAGTATGATTATTTAATCATTATTTCTGAGGTCTGCTTGTCTGCCGTCGTGAATGGTGTGCAGCGGTTGGACGAAGGAGCGTTTTGCTCTGTAAGACGCTGTGTGTGCTTGAGTGTGTGTGTGTAGGATGCCTTAATGAAATGATGATTGGGACCTCCGGGAGTTTCGTTCGGTGTTTTCGTCGTTGTCGAACGAATTCGTGAGCAGTTTTTTAGGGGAAGGGTGAGCTGGTGGGAAGCAGATCGGAACAGCAAGATTGATAACAATCTGCTGGAGGAAGCAGAAGGAGTAGCCGTGGTGTTTCGTGTACGTGTTGAGGTGGTGACAGTGATCGAGGATGGAGGTAAACGTTATATCTTCATCAGGCGAATGATCAACCATTTTGGTGCCACTTAGCCACTGGTGACGAGGATGGCGTTGAGGCTTGGGGTAGACTTCAATTGCAGTGTAAGACTGGAAAAGATCTTTTGGAGTTGGGCATAAAGGAGATTTGATTGGAGATAATTTGTTCATATCTGATACCTTTGACGACAGCAGTTTGCAAAGATCTGCTAAATCCAATAAGTTTGATTACGAGCTTGCAGTTTACAAAACATATTCTATCGTTTTGAGATCATTCTATTGCATACGGAATTTCAATAATATACAAAACACTATATATGAACAGAATATCAAATCAAACATCTTAATTACATAAATACTTCAATGAAGAAGTACTCATTTGGAACAACATAAGTGCATTGAAAGTCATTTAAGCTATCTCTACTGCATCTTACTTTGATTTAGATGTCAATTGATGACATCTTTCGCAAATTAAATTTGCTCGTCTGTCCTCCAAATCATGCCTTCTTCTCCTCAGCTCAGCATTGGAAAGGGTGCGAATTTTTATCTCGCACCAGCATCGTAAGTCCGGTAGCAACCTTTGCGTCTCATTAGCCCGTCACCCTGATGATGTGCCCAAACTAATGACCTACCTAACACGTATCCCCGCACACACACACAAACACTTGGTAAGGTGGTAAAACAAACAACCTGCTACTGGTGATGGTAAGCTTGCGTTGTTTTGTGGTCAGTTTAAATTCTTCCTCAACGACACAGGCTCGTTAGATGAATGAGCTTGCAAATCCTGCCACACAGCATCCAGTAGCTGATGCAAACAAATGAGCAGATTTAGCGAACAGGCCAACGACGACAACGACGACAGACCGGGCCCAAGGTGGGGGCTATAAAGAAACGAATCTAATTAATCAAGTAATGGAATTAATGAGCTACCTTCCTTGGGCTGGAGGTGTTGTTTGCCCGTTTTAGGATGGTGTGAAAAGCCGGCACAACCAACCACCGGATGCTTCCGCGCTGGGCCGTATAGTGATCGCTCAATGAATGAGCTTTTGTTTCATTGCCCACTAAAAAGGGAGTTCTGGCTAGAGCTTAGAAAAAGGCAGACGAAAAACAAATGAAAACTATGTTTCGAGAAAAAAAAAACTAATCCAGCTTCTCATTGACCTCGTTAGGCAAAAAACAGGTGGAGAAAGATTTTAATAGCCTTCGGTCGGTCTTCCGGTACACCTGCTTCACACCGTATGCTGCGTGTGTGGTCCCGCTAGCTTAAGTATCTTTTATTCAACCGTCTTGTTACCACCGGATCCACTTCCTAACGAGAGCCATCAGTTTGTTGGCTTTATGGCAGCTATTTTGTTTACTGCCTGCAACAACTTTTCGGCCATTGTTATCATCTTCTGATTCGCTTCAAACTCATCTTTGCCTGGCTGGAGAGCGACGTGGATAAAGAAACTCCGGAAGAAGTAGTAAAAATGTTGGAGTCTTTTTTCTATTCATCGCTGAATTGTTGGGGTTTATTTAGGCTCTGAACAGCCATTTTGTGACAGTTTAATATTTTATACATTATTTTTACGATTCACTAATAAAAGCCACGCGGCAATTATAATGAGAAAGCGTCCCAGTCCCAGATCAATAACAATAACAATTTCGTCAGCAAAAATTGACGTCATTATGGGTCACAGTTTCACTAACCTTGCTTCTTTCTTTTCCAACCCTTTCTCCTACTTACAGACAATCCTGAATTCGATGCACAAGTACCAGCCTAGATTTCATTTAGTTCGAGCGAACGATATACTGAAACTACCGTACTCGACGTTTCGTACCTACGTGTTTAAGGAAACCGAATTCATAGCCGTAACTGCATATCAAAATGAAAAAGTAAGTAAATTGCTTGCAGCAATAATAGAATGAGCCCTTTTTTCTAACCGATATTTGTTTTTTCCCATTTGCAGATAACGCAATTGAAAATAGATAATAATCCTTTTGCGAAAGGATTTCGTGATACTGGTGCCGGTAAACGAGAAAAGAAGTAAGTAGTTTATTTTAAATACTTTTTGCACTTTGAATGGTGATATGACGATATGCTCACACATTAAAAGGAGTTCCTAACAGAAGAGCGCAGTTTATAACACTAACAAAACACTGAGGAACACTCTGGAAACATTTGTTTGAATTTACAATGCATAGAGAAGCAGTACGAAAAACAACAAATGTCTATTGAATTTGATCAGGAGAATGCCCATAGATAGAATGGAAATTGCAATTTAATGTAGTATCCCCCTTTAAAACCATTCTTCCCGGAGAGGAAACGCTCTCACTAAGCCTGAGATGAATATTGAAGATTTGTATAGAAGCAAAAGACCCTATTTCAGCAATATTCCGACGAACAAACAGACAAAAGGTCAAGCTCGTTCCAGTAACGTTGGGGGAGAAGCCTGAACGTCAATAATGTTTTATCCCCGAGCAGAAGGTTGATTTGTTTGTGCTGACATCCTGACAGGATATCGCTTTACTTCCTTCCTGTCTTACATGCTTGCTTACATTGATTCGATTGATCCAGGATCGGCATACAATCCAATGCCTTGCTGTGATTGTGTGGTGTGAATTTTTTGAGGAAGGAAAGCGCCCTGGATAGTCCCACAGGATAGTGCACTTTGTGTGAAAATCAATTACCATCTCCCTTTTGGTTGCAGTATCCAGTGCACAGGCTCGAAATGAACGTGTTTACAGAAGTTAAGTCAGCATCCCGCCGCATCGAGTCTATCTCTAGACAAGTCTAATACAATTTGTAACGTGATAGAGATGGATTTGCAAGAAGCTTGTGTGTAAATTTGAAATACCAAGCAAACATGGAACACGATACCGATCAGAGTTTCGGGCCGTGTTGATGCAATGGCAAACAATTGCAATCGGATGCAGAGTATGGCTCTTTATGGCTAAAACTGTCGAAATATTTAATGATGCCTTTTTAGCCCCTACACACGAAAATTGCTTCGTCTTCACATGACTCATATCCCACAATTCCCTGTTCCCTCGAAATTCCTTTACTTCGGTTCGCCACCAGAGCATCAACACCCTTTTCTGTTCGCTCGGCCACTAATCCACCGCCGGGCCACATTTAGCAGCGGGAGATTGGCCAGCTAATGATGGTTTCCGACGGTGGCTAAAAGATTGCTAAACGCACTTATCCTACGGGCAAACAACGGGCCAGAATTTGTATCAAATTCCAGCTTCCCCCTTTTGGAGGATGCGCCAAATCGAGTTCCCCGGGACTCTGGGATCAAATAACGAGTTGCCGGCGCGCTCGCTCTCCAAGGACACAAACATTCGTCCACAAAACTTCGGCCAGGCGGATGACGTGGCGGTGGCGACAAATATTTTGACACCCTGGTAATCGTTTCCCGGCCCCGGCCACGACGATCTGCTAATCATAGGCTGCGGATGCGAAACCCCTTTTTGTGCGCGTTCGTGTAGCAACGGGACGCGTCCTTGCGAAGCGGACCGCGTCATTATCGCTTTTTCGAATAGGGGTTAGTGAACGGGGTAGTGGAAGGAACATTAATAGTCGAATTTCCCACAGCTTCTCACAGCGGGCAAGAATGCAGGGATAATTTGGAAATAAGCAAGCAGAGAAAAAAGGGGTTCAGGGAGTTAAGTTGTTACCACTAAGCGGTAATGATATTGATCCGGGTTTATTGAATGTTGTTGCCATGTACAGGAAGAAGTGTTAGGGTATTAGTAATATGAAACGTTTCTCATGTTCTCTTATATGCTAATTCTTGATAGTCTGATTTGAACATTTAAAAACATTTGTTATGTCTAAATGAATATAACGCACATTTGGTGATTATTTTATCCCAAAAAGGTACTTTATAACACGCAAAAGCTATTTAATTTTGCACCAATTCAAAACCACAGGCACAAGATGTGTTCTTCGCCGTTTCGCCTCTACCTCTACGACCGTAAAAATTGTCATCTCAACTGATGCATTACATCATTTACCGTCCTATTGTTGTCCGAGCACAGCTCACAGCCACACAACCCCACATGCCATTAAACAGTACACCCTACACCTACACACCCGTGTGTGCGCGCTTGTGCATCTCTACCGATTCCTAACGCTGCGTAACTTAACAGCACGACACGCTGACATCACATCCGACCATAGGCACACAGATGGTGACAAGTTTTTCACGTTTTTTTGTACGTACCGCACCGTTTGATTCCAATGGCAAACAACAATGATTTCCTGCCCAACAACTGCGCCCGAGACATGTTGATTTGTGGAAGTAAATCGAATAAATCCACCGGATGGATGGATGGTCCGGGGACCGAGGACCGGGACCGAGTGGGAAGTCGGTTGGATTGTGCAAAATTCAATTGATGTTTTGTGTAATTTAATTAAAACTGCCCCATCAGGAAGACAGTAATTTGCTCCGGGTCGAGAGAGAGAGAGAGAGAGAGAGAGAGAGAGAGAGAGACATGCAGCGCGTGAGCTTCGTGGACACTGCGGGAGATTACTCTACTGTGGTGGACTGTTTTCTGATGACGTTAAGAAATGCCTCATTAAAATTGGTTCCAATAGAGAGCACCGTTGTCTTTATGAACTTGAAATTATATTACAGTTTCTTATGGAATGTTAGCACTAAGAACTTCTGTGATAAAAAGGGATCAAATTCTGGACTTTGTTTCAATAGCTCTTCAAATAAAGTATTTCTCCTCCAAGCATGTCCTCTGCCCGAGCTTGATTGATCTGTGAAGTAGTGGGACTGGTTCTGACACACTTGAGCATTTCTTCAAGTATCTCCCAAAATCTCCCACATGTGTGTGTGATTGCTTGCCTGGTCTTGCTTCGGTTCGTCGCATTGTCTAGGACATTAATTAACCTGCTGCCCCGAAACGCAAGTGTGTGCTCGATGCGCTTTCCCTCGCACCAAAGCCCGGATGCCCGGATGGAAGATTAAGCAAAAAACTAAACCCTCCGAATCCAACACACCAAACGACCCGTAACGACCGGATGAAACGGATCTCTTTGCCCAACCAAACAGCCAAAAAAAAAAAACAAGGCTCAATACACCGTTACCATGAGGTCCAGTCCACCACAACCGACCACCTTTTCGATATCAATTATCAGATCCTTTCTAATCCTATTTGTATCGGGATTTGAGCCCCGGGCACGCATCGATAACGGCACGATGTATTGGTTTTTAACGTCCCTTGACCGTCGGGGTGGCTGCAAAATTCATGCCATCAACCCGCACCGAAGCAATCAATTCCAGCAGCAACAGCACAGGGCCCTGACATTATGGACACTCCTAATCGCTGACCGATCGTCTTTTAACGTAATCCTCTTCTAGCCGCCACTACCGTCGATTCTCCGAGTCTTATCGATTTTCATTCACCGCAGCAGTGAAGTCCACCCCGAAGACGGCTAACAACTTCTTTTAGTCCATCCAGAGGGAGAGGTAGCCACGACAAGAAAGAAACAGATAAAATCGCATCTTAAAAATCAAAGGGAGACAGTATGCAGCGTCCCTTCGTATACCCCTTGATAGGGAGAGTTGAAAAATCGAATCGAATTACAAGCCCCGTGGCCACCGTTCCGTCGGCCGGGGATGAGTCAAGCAACATCCGGCATTGGCAGGGGCGAAAGGATGTGTTTAGTCCCGTCCCCGTTTCCCTACCTGACTGATTGCTGCTGGTACGGGCAAATGTCCCGCATTAAGATATGTGTGTGTGTGTGTGTGTGAGTCCGGAAGGATCAGGGCACATTTGCACAATTTTTGCACACCGTCCCGCAGTCCCAGGGGAGTACTTTCGGGGGGGAGGGTGCTTTTAATTCGTTCTGAACCTCTGCGCAGGGGGTTGTGAACTAAATCCCCGGAATATGTTGGTGGTTTTGTTTTTGGGTTATTTTTTGTTTCTTGATAAGAACATCTTCTTATCACATGCTGGTTTATTTGTAATTCTCGTGTGGGTGCTTATTGAGAGGATCGGTTTGATGAGCTCAAAATGGACCAACGGCCGCTTGTTAGATTATGAAAGTAAATGAACCCTTTCCAAGCATAATTTATGCTGATTTTATACCTTTTTTCTTCTTCTTCTTAAAACTCACTTTCTTGGGAGTTTTAATGCTAAAAAAATGATTTTTTTTATCGATCGACTTCCCGCACAGAAGCTTATTTTCCAATAAGCGGTAGCGTTCCTTTTCCACAGCCAATTTCAGGTGTCCAATTTTCTCGTTCATTGGCTTCCCTGTGTTATCCAATTTTCACCTCACAGCACACATGCCGTGTGGAAATATATTTCTTCTTCATTTCCAGTACCAAAACACACACCGACACACGAAGTCGTCCCCATAAAACATAAAAGAAAACCACCGTGCCGACGACGACGGTTTGGGCTTCAAACGCCAACCGTTACCGTATAAACAGGCCAATTTTCCCGAACCGCCAATTGACTTATACAACGAGCCGCAGCAGCGAGAAAATTGCACCGACCGCGCCCCATCCCCCGAGAAACACCTCTAGAATGCATAAATACATATAAATAAAGATTAGCAGACCAGGCCCGTGATCGTCGTCTACATGTGGTGTGTTGAACTTTTTCGCTCCATATGCAGGGCTGGCGGGACGGAGAGAGGGGGGGGGGGAGGAGAAAACGGAAAGCAATTTCGTGCAAAAAAGGCGTTGGTGGTAGCGCGTTTTGGGTGAACGCCTCCCGCCGAGCTGGGCGGTAATGTGAAAATTACAAGGCAGACACAACCAAGTCAGGTCGGTCGGTCGGTCGGGCGTCACATTCATGCGTCTTGTGCTGCTGGAGAGTTTTCCGTCTTGCGACGTTTGGCGAAGCAATTTCAAGTGTCCTGTATGGATCAGATCGGTAGAGCTTAAGGTTGACGCAAATTGAAATAAAAGGTTACTTATACTGGTTTGTTCCCTTCTTCAACCTTTTAGTGAAATGTGTACGTGTTTCAGTTCTTATCGACGGTTTTATGCAGCCTTTCTCGTGCTGAAACCCTTTAATGTCACCCAATGAGCAGTGAACGATGAAAATGGCTCAATTAAATGATGCTTTACCTTCAATTTGAGAACACAACGAGACAAGCGAGTGGCAAGTCGCATTGAGGAACGCAAAAAGGGACAAATAGGATCAAATTCTTCACACAAGTACGGCTCGCCCTGAACATGAAAATAGTCTGCAATGGCTTTATGCCACCCCCTGAGGCAACACTGAACCATCGCGTAATGTCACACTGACCATTGCAGTGCGAGGCAACCTTCCGCTGCAGATGCTCGCCGCTCGGTCTGGGGCCGTCGTTCGTCGCGCAATTAAAAAGCTTTTAGTAGTTCAAACTCACGCTTTACTGAAGGTTGCAATGCATTTTTTTTTTGTAAAAACAACAACTTCTGTGTGCCGGTTCGCTAATGAAATGAAGAGTTTATAATGGAGTGACTGGTTCAATGTAATGAGCCTCTCAATATGACATAATTTCGTTATGGAGCGTATGAAGGGGGCGAAAGCGAACGATGGCAATGGAATTATGTTGTTACAAGCTACAGTTTTTTTTCTGTGCATAGGAGAAGCGAATTACTTTGGTCCTTGCTTTGCGGGGGGAAAGAAATGGGTCAAACGTTTAATCGACATTCGTTTAGTTGAGCGATTTTTAACAACTCACTCGAGCTGGGAATGCTAAAGAGCTTTTAATCGTGTAGGAAGATAGTGAATGTGTTTTAGCATTTGCAGCAACTAAAACCGTGAGTTGAACAACTATCGGACGATGCATGGAGGACAACGCTCAGTAAACAAGACACGTGCTTACACAGTTTTCAAGTAATGGTAGCAAAAATGAGACTGCAGTTTCTCTCGACTCCAAAGCGGAAAAGCGCTTTTACTTTCGATAGACATTTCCTGGTCCCGGGCAATCTAATCGCTTTTGAATTGTCCTCTACACAAGATGCAGCATGATGTTCCGGGTTTTTCTCGCCCAGTCAGTCACCATCCTTTCTCCAGCAGGAACTTCCGTCCAAACGACCATCCCACCCGCGTTGCAAATTTGTCACGAAAATAAGCAACAAAAACCCGCTCCTTGCGCTGCTTTGCTTTTCCCAGCCCGTGCGCAAAGTGGCACGTGTCACGAATAATACTCCCCTTGACGCTCTCCGTTCGGCCAGCTCACCCACATCCGGATGAGCCGAAAAGGGGAAACCGTTCAAGTGATATTTGTCAATTATCGTAATAGTTTTTCACAGCACCACGTATTTTCTAAAACTCACCCTACAATCGTTCACGACCCCACTCACTCACGGCCCTGCGAGGATGACTAGGATGATGGTGATGATGGTGATACCGAGAAAAGGATGTGTTCCCGTGTTTTCCTCCCGGCTGCTGCAGTCTGCTGGCCGTAATGGATACACGCGCCACCGTCTTGAATTGAGCTGTTGTTCACTTCCCCGGCTCGGTGTGTTGACAATCGGGAAGATTTATGGCAACAAAACTGGTTAACTTTACTGGTCCGCCTGGCTCAGGGGTTTGGGTGAGGAACAGTTTAGCTGCAAATGAACAAATGCGACCGCGTCCGGCGAAGGGAGGGGGCGCTCGATAGCAATTACGAGGAGAGGCAAGGAGGGAGCGGTTTGTTTTGGGAAAAAGTATGTTTTATGTGATTGTTGTTAGTGAGTGTACAGGATCAAAAATGAAGGGCAAAGGGGGAGATATGTTGCACACTGGATTAAGGGACGTTAATTTGATTCATGGTTAATGCGCGAAGGTAAGGTTACTAAGGGGTGTTGTTGCACCTTTTGTGAGCCTATAGACACTAAATAGATGTTGTTAAAGTGATAGATATCTCTTTTAATGCAAGCTGTGTGGGAAGATTCAATTAATTTTATTGAAAATCTTTCTCACAGCAGTTGAAGTAAAGTAAATTTTGACATTTTCAAATATGGTTTAAACGAATTGCTTCAGCTATGATCATTGAAAAATAAAACATTTTAAAATGGTGTTTATCTTATGAATATGCCATAACAATGTTTGGCAAACTATTCATCGAGACATAGTTTTGATCATTAAGTTCCATGATTGCTTTAGTCTGTATACTATTATCAGTATAAAGATAATATTTTCAATTTGCAAATGTACTGGTTTAGTATTACAAATTAGAATCATTTTATTATTTATACCATTTTCTGTACATTTACTCATATTTTTGCTCTTGTTTAGTCTAAAACTGGCGTTTGAAATAAATATCTAGAAACGATTCCAAATTAAAGACAATTATTACCCTGTTACGGTACAACGGACAAGATTGCACCTTAAAACTAAGTTAGTTGAAACACTAAACTTAACAAAACATGATTCCAAATCAACAAAGTTGTGTCTTTTTCTTCATAAACAATACTACGAAGCAACAATTTCAGTTGTCATTCAAAGATTATTCTTAATTGAAATGATTGTAAGGATGTATCCCAGTCACAGCAGAATCATCTCTACGACCGTATTTCAACTCATAAGAATAGCATTATTCTACCATCTCTGTTGTTGAAGTATATCAGGCACTAACAACTGAAGTCAGCTTCTTAAAAGTGGAAACATGGCGTTACAGCTCTTTTTCCCCGGGATAACGAAGTAACAAGCCGGTGCTCTAAAAACTCCGTATACTCCCAGCAAGCCAGCAAGATAACACTACCACCTAGACTTCCGGGAAATTTCACCGACTCATTCTAATCTAAAGCGAGTGAGTTGAACACGCTGAACGCGCACAGATCATTGAATTTTCAGCACTCGACAAGGTAGCAGTGCAGTAGGTGGAAGGTAGTCCCGCTCCCCCGTGGACCTTCCGACACATCAGACTGGTTAGGTTGTTAGGTTGCAAAATTTAAGAGAAAAAAGACGCTAGATCATCGCAGGAAGGAAGCAACGACACACACAAAAAAACCACGGGGTGTGGTAGCTCTCACCCTCCACACGGTGGCCGCGGTGGCCCAAGCGCCCAAGCTATAAAATAATCCAGAGCTCATGTAGTATGCAAATTGGTGGCAAATTAAACCACACCCAGTGTATAAGCTTTTTACACACACACACACACATACACACGTACACTTCATCGTGATAACGAGCCCGACCGCTCGGTACGTACTAGCCGCGGTTCAATGGCTTCTAGTACTCGATGAAGGGAGTCCGAATCCGTAGCGTGCCCGGGTGTGATGAACGCCTTGAACGCCGTCTTGCTGCCAGCCCAGTTGCAACACGCTGCTCTCTCTTTTCTTCCCGGTATGGTGCCCCCCCGAAACGGAAAGGTTATGTTTACTTTTCGGATCGTTTCGGTGAAGTATGTTGCCGCCTCTCCTCTCCCGGGTGGCGTGATTGCAACACCGTACTGATTTATGCACCCAGCTCGAAAGATTGGCCGGCGCAACTACGAAGGGTTTGGTGGGTTGATGGTTGATTAGAGAACTTTTTCAAAACGCGCACTCTAAACCCTGTCCTGTGGAGTGGTCAGCAATGAGGGCAATGTGTGTGCTTGTAACGACCCCAACCAACTCCACAGCAAGCCAGCTCCATCGAAAGCCACCGAAAATGGCTCTTCCCCCAACGTTCGGCACAGGATGTTACTTCATTCGGGAGGCGGAAATTTGGTGCACCACCGGAAAAGACCACCGATGTGTTTTGTGTGCGCGAATGTTGTTTTTCTTCCCCCACATGCCATGCTTCTTTCCCTTCTGGTTCGCTCTCCTTTGTCGGGTTAAAATCCACCCGGGACATCCACCCGTGCAAACAATGAAACCCGCTTGGATCCTCCGAGTACACCGGGGGTTGAGCACGGTGCAATAAATTTGCAAAAACCAGGCCCCGCGCTCTGGAAACACGGAGAAAGCGGGATTGTGTACATTTGCTACAAGGTTTACCCGTAGTATCGGTTCTGTGTCAGGTCCCCGGGTGGTGCCGATCCAATGCTTCGTTAGCTTCGTGGAACAACAGGATACTCTCTCTCTCTCTCTCTCTCGCTCTTTGTCTCCTTTCCGGGACATGCAAAACCGACGGTCCACCAAACGACGGCCTGCCAACTTCCGGCCAGTGGGCGTTGGAAGCGTTGATTCGTGGGTGTAAAATTTATACCCTGCTCTAATTCAATCCATTATCCATCGGGCGGACAGTTCAGGACGGCGTCGGCGGCACCCGAACAATGTATCATTCTGCAGGGCACGGTGCGGGGTGACGGGGTTTCAGGGGGTTTCGTCGGCGTCCTCTGACCTCGTTTGGGTGGACGCCGATCCGGTGTGTGTGTGTGTGTTTAATTCAGTGAGAAATTGGCCACCAACGGGCCAACCAATCGGTTTCGGTGCGCAGCAAAGCGCAATTGAGTGGGAAACAAGCGGTGGCGAAAGTGATGAGTGGGGAATGAGGGAAAAACCGGGGCAGACGCTTATTTGAATATGTTTCAATCTTCCCGGCTCTCTAATTAAGGTGGCCGAGTCGGTCGGTGGTTTGGTCGGTGGCTGATAAATGTGATTCTGATGCGGTTAGGCTTTATTGGTTGCATTAATGAAGCTGAATGTTGCGCTATCGTTATCTGGCGAAAAATGTGTTATTGTTGTTGTCTGTTGGTTGGAGTTTTGAGACACTTTTGGGTTTTTTAACAGTTTAACAGCATTTTACAATCGTAAATTATAAATTTATCGGTATTTCATGCCAATGATGTGTACAATACAGCAATTGCATGTACATATATTATGGACTTATCAGATAATATCACCAAAGTGACACATTATTCAACAAAATTAGCCATTGGTAATCGTTTATGAGATATTTGAACACAAGGATTGAAAGTTATCTCTTCACGATTAATTGCTTATTTAAGATGCACATTTGGACGGACCCATCATATTCCATACATTGTTTGTAAGGCGAATGTTCTCTAAGCTGCATAAGCGATTTGGCTACCTAAATTCTCTAACAAGATTTTTGTAGGTAACAGTTCATACAAATTTTGGTCAAAGAATGCCAAGGTTCCCCCGTGATTTCTTAAATACCTTGTACCAGCACTTTCATTAGATTTTCCTCAACACGAATATTGATCTTAGCTGACGGGCTCTTGAAGATTCACCTTAGAGAGATTTCACTGTATTAATTTAGTGCATTGATTCGTTATTGGTAGACTGTCTTTTCTTAAGCTCATGTAAGTTAGTCAACTGAATGAAAAAGGTAATATTTTGTAGGTTTTAGAGTCATATTTTCTTGGAAAATAGTCAATTCTGGCAAAATGTTACATCTGGCAAAGGTTGAGTTGCTTGAAGCCTAAATCCATGAGAATAAATGAAAACATTTCAGATCTATGTACAAAACAACATTGTAAGGACCAAAAATTAGTCTTAGCTCCAATCATCCGTATTCATCCCCACACTATCAAGATAAAATCTTTTTAGAAAATTAGTTTTCATAAACTGGAATGAAGAATTGTTATTGTACAAGATTTATTAAATTACGGTCTTGTATTTGAAGCATTTTTAAAGAATAGCAGGATTGGATTAGTTTAGCATGACAGCGCCAAATTCATTGCGTTTCTATCCAAACTCTTCTAGACCAACTGTTTGTTGATTTCGTTCGACCAAGAAAACATAAACTAACCCTTTTCCATGCCCTGTTTTTTTTTGGTTCACCTATATCCTTTGACTTCTCCTCGGCTATTGATTAGCGATGGCGTTCGCTTTGTTTCCAATTTTACGTGACACTGTAAGCCAAAACCAACAAGAGCACAACCAACCCGCTGCTGTGAGAATCATAAAACCCTCCCATACCATTTAGCAAGTCAAACCCGTCCAGCCATTACGTTGAAGTGTTGAGCACTAACCTATAAAAATATATATTCCCAACAGAGGAAAAAAGGAGTGAAAAAATATAACCAGAGTTTTGGTGTAACAAAGCATAGACAACCCCCGAACGTTTAATGCAAATACGACCTGCGACCAATCTAACGCAAAGTCGCACAAAAACACAAGCTTGATTGCATTGCCGCACCTTTCGTGCGAAGTGGAGAGCTCACTCGCGGGAGGAAATGGGCCAGCTGAGACCCGACCAACTCGAGACCACCAGCTCCACCTCTTTTAACCCTTTCTGTGTCACGCACGGATGCGTGTGATTTTCGTTACTTTATGGCAGTGGGCCCAATAAAACGGTGGTGTTTACATCCATCCGTTTTAGATCGGCTGCCTTTCCCCTTACTATTCCTATTTTAGTGTGTGTGTGTGTGTTTGTGTGTTGACAGCAGTGGAGGGCGCAGGAGATAAATTATGAGCGGCAGTTAACAGTTGGTTTCGGTGCGTGAGTGTTTGAGGTCCTTCTGCTTTTATTCACCTGATTTTCCGGCATCATCACCCGGTGTGACGTGTGAAAGGGCGGGTGAAACCTCCAATAGTTATATGACGGACATTTTTGGGGAGCAAACAGACAATAACGGGTTAACTGGCCGCAAGGAAAGAGTTGGGACGTAGACCAAAAGGGGTCAAAACGCAAGTCGACAAACGCAAACAAACAAACCAACAAACAAAACCCGTCCAAAATCCGTCACGCACATTTATCGAGTGCGTGCCAGTTTGATGGTGTGATTATTTATTCAACGCGACGCGATTCTTGCACGATCTAGAATTTGGATACAGGCACGAACACGCGAAAAAAAGGAGACACTTCTCTGTTGAAAGATTTATGGTATCATGTGCATGCGCGTGTGTGTATCAAATCGGATCTAACACTCTAGTAGGAAAGGAATCACACAAAACAGTAACCCGACAAATGACCGAACTGCAGCACCAGCAGCAGTCCTAGTCCTTTGGAAGGATGAGCTATACCGCTTTTAGCAAAACAGTAAAACAACCACCCCAAAAAAAAAAACAACGCTAACCACCGAGGTGATGAAAAAGACACCACACAGTGTGGCACCACACCAGAGTTTCGTACGGCAATTGATTCGAGGTTCCGGTCGCGTGACGTGCCCATTTATCATCTTTCATTCGTCGCACAGGAGTTTTGCAAACCGAGACCGACGGACCGAACGGCGTTCCGAGATCGATTCCCGCGATTCCACGGGACTTCCGGTTTCGGGGCGACTGCTGTCCTGTCCGATTTTATGCTACATCATGCTACAGCGGCAAGAGGCTTTTTTTCGCGACAAACAAGAGCTCGAGCTGACTCAGACTCCGAGGCACCCGACAAACCGAATCACCGTCAAACGATTATACCCCGTGTCTCACCCCGGGGGTCTTGCGGACTGTGATGACGGCCAGGGATTGCCTCTAGAGCAATGAATTAGGTACCGAGTTCGTATCCTTTTCACCACATCGCGTCACATATTCAAATGCTCTCATCCATCGCCCCTTTGGCAGAGGGGTTTCAGTTTTTCTGCGCAGTTAAATTTGCTCTCCCGGTCGGAGAGTGATTTGTAGTTTTTTTGTGTGTTGTCCTCAACCTCAACACACAAGCACACTGTTGGAAGAACAAATTGGCACCCGTCGTGAAGGATGGTGCCCGTTGCGGAGAGTGTTCGAGATTCGCTCGAGGCGTAATATGAGGCTATGAGTTTCTCCGTGTCGAAAGCGCTCTTTCTCTAAGCGTAGAACTCCGAACAAGAACAACAATAGGTGAATTGTTTGGTGTCGTTTTGCGTTTCGGGGAGTAATGGGTTGTTGTTGAAAGCGCGATTAACCGAAGCGTTTGAACCGGTCATAAATGTCATCGCAGTTTGATAGAATGCCCAGGAGCAAGATGTTTTGTTGAAGGGAACAACACTAAGGGGAAGGATTTCTTCTGAACAGTTCTATATGCATTGGTGACAAGGAAAGCATTGCGAAACAGCAGTCACTCACCACAAGGAGGTTTAGAACGACGGTTTGTTTGTTGGTATTTTCCATTTGTTTGGGATAACTTGTTGGTCAAATGGAGCAAAACTAGCCGAACATATTTTATGAAAGAGAGCTAAAACGATTCAATATTGTACAGATAGTGACCCTTTTGCAGAGCAGTAAGTTAGACGAATTGTCTAATTGTCTAAGACGGAGTTGTGATGATGATTAAATCTAATAAAGATGATTACAGAAGATTCTTCAACCTAACCATCCTTGAGTAGCCTAGAAGTCAGAATTCCTCATGAGATCATTCAGATGTTCATAGATCACGCGGGAGTCTCTTACAATCGTTGCAGAAAGAGATTCATGGGCTCAAATATCCACTGACACTAGACCTGCTTACACACAAACGAGTACTATGTGAAGCTGCCCTGAGCACTGAAGCTGCTTCAATGATTGAAATAAAGATGGGATTCACACTTAAATCCTTCTGAAAAAATACCTCTTTTTGGCATTTAATTTTATACAACAATATGTGAAGGAATCTTACTAATATAGAAAGATCTTACTTGATTCCTACCAATCCAACATGAGCTTGAGAACAACTATCACGAAATTGAACTCCGTTACGAATCGACCAGCTTCTTGAGAATATCGTCATTTGCACCGTTATTAGTCGCACAAAACAAAACTCTTCCATCCCTTCCTATTTGCAATGTTCAAGTATTCTAATTCAGGCCCTTGCTAACCAGTACGGGTTTCAGTTGCTCTGCTTTCAGGCAATCGCTGATGGGACAGCGAAGCTCGGACGGGGACAAGCTCAGCCCGAGCTCGGTCAGTTCCTCGCGCGGTCCAGCTGGTTTGGACCACCGAACAAATAGCATATCAGCGCTGGACGACGACGACAAGCTGCTGGACGTGGTCGGCCCACCGCAAAGCCCGCTGCTCTCGCTCAGCCAGCAGATGCACCATCACGCGTCAGGTAGGTGGACATGCCCGTTTTTTTTTTTATTTTTTCACATTATTTAAATCGGCTTTCATTCCCGAAAGACTCTCAATAAATTCCCCAACATTTTTATAACATTCTTTTGTTTGTTATTGTTCCCCCTCCCTCTCTATCCGCGCTTTTTCCCCTCCCAGGATGGTTCAACTTCGAGGACGTACAGCGCGCGGAGGAAGCGATGCGCCGGCGCCTCCAGTCGGACGAGAACGAGCGGGACGGCAGCGACTCGAACTGCTCGGACAGCGTGTCAGGAAGCACAGGTGCCTTTCGTCCGACCTCGGGCAGCCCGAAGGAGTCGTCCAGCAGTGCTGGCACGTCCTACCCGTCGCCCAACATCTCGGTCGGGCCGCCGATCCATCCACCGCCCCACCTGCTGCCCTATCTCTACCCGCACGGGCTCTACCCGCCGCCCCATCTGTCGCTGCTGCACAACCCGGCGGCGGCGGCCGCCATGAACCCGAGCCTGCTGTTCAACGCGCAGCTCGCGCTGGCCGCCCAGCATCCGGCCTTCTTCGGGCACTACTCGGGCCACTCGCCCACCTCGCCGCTGCACGGCCTCAAAGGCCACCGCTTCTCGCCCTACAGCCTGCCGTCCGGGCTCGGGTCGGCGTTCGATGCGGTCACGCCCGGCTCGAACTCGGCCGGCGCCCGCAGCCTCAGCAGCAGCCCCCATCCCCGGGCCGCCTCCAACTCGCCCCCGACCCGGCCCATCTCCGTGTCGCCCACGCCCACCCAACATCCGACCTCGCCGACGACGGCAGACGCGAACGCGGCCGCCAACATGCCGCCGGGAGCGAACAGTAGCATGGTGTCACCGTCCTCGCTACCACCACCCGGCGGACAGGCACCACCACCACCACCACCCTCAACCGCTTCCATGATGGCGCCGGGAGTAGCACCGGCGTCGCTCGGGCCGCCAGCACCACCACCCCCTGCCTCAAACTCGCCCTCCGAGCTGAAAAGCATCGAGAAGATGGTGAACGGGCTCGAGGTGAAGCACAACATCAACGGCAGCACGGTGGGCAGCGTCGACAGCAATGGTGGGAAGGCGCTACACCCAGCGCACGATCAGTGACGTTTGGTGGGTGGCGAGTATCTTCCCACTGCCGCCGCCGGCCTGTACGAGCGCCGCGTCCCGGTGGAGGTCGGCGGTGGCGGTGATGGCGTAGCAGTCGGTGGTCCCGGTTTGGATCAGGGTATGTGACAGTTAGCAATCGGGTCCGGCGACCCGCTCCACTATGGGATGTCATAGTGTGGCACCGAGAAATAGGAGACAACCGAGAGAGAGAGATATAGAGAGAGAGAGAGAGAGAGAGAGAGAGAGAGAGAGAGAGAGCGAGTACCTTGTACATATAGACGTAGAATTTTAGGCATTTTTAGGCAGAGTAACCTCTAAAACCGCTCTCAAAGCAACCATCCCTCGAACACAAACCTTTAAAACCTTCATCGCACCACCACCAGCACCACCGGCAGAGTTTGTGCAATTGGAATCATTTGGTTTTATTTTTCTTACTGGAAAACTGAAACGTGTGTCAGAACACTTACCAAAGAGACCATTACCGCTGCTATGGCGACAGACTCGACGATCCAGGACGCTGAGTGTGTCTAGTCCTTTCCCAGAGAAAAATGTGAGTGGAACTTCCTTACAGTCTTTTTGCCGAAAAAAAAGTTCAATGAATTTTATTTTTCATCTCAAGAATGATTTTTCAGTTGCAATAAATCTCACACCTTTCATTTAAATAAAAAAACCTCACTTATAGCCTTCAAAATTCAAATCCAAACCTACAAACGTCAATAGACACACCAACTCATGTCTCACAACACACTGCTTAAATGATAAATTGTACACAAACACTTAGTGTCTGTAAATTGTTGTAAATAGAGAGAGCAAACCAACCCAGATTGAAGTAAAAAAAACCCTCTTTCTCCTCTTCGAACACATTAGAAATGCAACACTTCTTTGGTTACACAACTCAAACAAGAAAGGAAAGCAATAAAAAACTATAAAGAAAAAGGCGGGCAAAAATAGAAAATTGGAAAAGTACTAAAACATTGCCGGGGGTGAGTTGTTTTGGTTGTTGTTATTTTACTAAAAAAAACCTAAATTCGAATAATTGTGCACCGACAGTTTCCTACAAACAAGCAAACAAATCTAGTGCGAGCGTGAGGGTGGAATTGAACTATTTAAATTGCGTTACAAAAAAACACACCTTCCCTTCCGCACACACACACACACACACACACACCAAACACTCAAAGTGTAGCCCGTAAGTGAAGTTTGAAAATTAAATTAAATCCCCCCCGTTACCCCTCTTTTCGCTCTTAACCGAATTATCCACGGTATCCACGGGGTGCGGGGTAAGAATTACTAACGGTTTTCTCTTATATGTTTAAATTATATATGAAGAACAAAAAAAAATAAAAAGAAACGTGCAAAAATTGCATTGCCTTCTTCGATCGAGATGGTTTTGATCATTATTTATTCGACACAAAAGCCGCGGATTGCTTTCCTTTTTTCCTTATGGTGTTCCTCGCCTCCCCCACGAAAACACCCCCGAAAAACCCAAAAACCGTGACAAACTTTAAGTTTGGAGCACAAAGCAAACCCAACCAGACCCCGTTGGTACATTTTCTGTATTGTCCTTCACTTTCGTTGTTAATTATTGTTGTGCGTGTAAGGGGCTTACATTAGTAAGACAACAGTAGCTAAGTGGCGAAGCAAAACAAAAAACCCGTACCTCGGAGACCCATCTTCTTACCAATAAACACGTTCTGTTTCGCCCCCGTTTGATGGACGGCGCGAGGGCGGCGTGTTCAGCACACGTGTTGGCTGACAAGTTGTGATAATTTATTGATTTAAAGTACCGTACGCGAATGATTCAGCTCGACTAGAAACACCTAACCATCCCTCTTTCCCAGCCACACGGTATCATCATGAATAGCTAAAGCAGAGCTTAGTAGAAATGTAACCTATAATCCAATACGGAGCAACTACTACTACTACTACTACTACCAGTGGCAGATTTTGTTGGATGCTCGCGCGTTTAGCCACATTATGTTTAGTTTCCTACTACGATTATGTGTTTTGTGAGTTTTGTTTTTAATTTGTTTAAATATCAAGAGTAAGAGAGAGAGAGAGAGCGAGAAAAAGAGAGAAAACGTTATGAAAAGAGCGAAGAAACATAACCCTTTAGAGTTCCTAAAGGAAGGGAAATAATGGGATGCGGAAATGGGGACGACGGTGCTGATATTACAACAACACAAAACAAAAACGTACCGAAACGATGTAAATAAGAAAAGGTAAAATAAAACAAGCGTAAATAGTAGAAAGTGACGCAGCACCATGTTCAGTCACTTGCAAACTCGTATTTTAATTTACATTGACGCAATAACAACACAGCATTAGGGCATGGCTTTAATGGTATTATCAACAGGCAAGGCAAGGCATAAGAAGTCAGAAAGGGGGAGGGCTAGGAATCACATATATAGAGAGTAATGGAAGCAGTGGAAGCAAATAAGCAAGCAGAAATCGTACCAAACGCTGCCCTGTCCCACTGTCATACTGTAACATAACTAAGCAGCAAAAGGAGAACAAACATTTTACAAATCACCAGAACAAAAAAAAAAGCTCTCACCTACACACCGCCCCCAACCCCCAACACATTTACATATTGCATTTAGTGGAATTCTTTACTTGCGGCTAAGACTAAACTAAAAACCTGCCCCAGTGATGATGGGTTAACGATACACAGTGTAAGCATCAAAGGGCGAATTGAGCACGCGAGTAAGCATTGGAGCAAATTGTGCAAAAAGGCAAAACAGACAAGAAAACAAAAAAAACGTTTGTTGAAACCAAGAAAGAAGATAGTAAAGAAAAGTAATAAAGTGACACTAGGCCACCAGTTGGGAAATGCCGGCGTGAGTAAAATACACAAGCGAAAACAACAACAAACCTTAGACTATTTTTGTAAGTCGTAAAAGAGCAATAATAAAGGAGGGAAGGCGGCGCGCGTAAGTTAAAACTATATTAAACACAAGCAGAACAAGCGAAACAAAACAAACAAAAAATGGAAGAAATCACAAAAAAGAAAACACAAAAACTATTTTAAGAAATAAAAATTCAAAATATTACAAAATAGAACCAAATCATATTGGAGAGTGTTGTTGGTTTTTTTTGTCCATTTATTCTAAGGTGATTTTTAATACATTCGAAATAATTCCTATATTTAGATATCATCTATGGGTACACTGAAAACTACGCACTTTCAAATTACTTGAAGAATGCACCAGACATTACCAATAAATCACTAACCCTCCTACGCCACATTGCCCACTACCCACTTTAAAAACACAATGTCTCGTTGGCTGTCTTCTTTTCCCTTCCCCTCAAAATCATCACGCATTCACGTCGGGTAATTGTGATTACTATTACTTCGAGTTGATTATTTCACTACGACGATGGTGCTCTACCGCAGAGCTTGATGGCTCATTTGCGTAGCTCGTTTGGCGGTGAATTATTGCTCGTTCGCGCATTTATCTAGATAGCCTAGATAGTTGCGGATGACATTTATTAGCCGGGCAAGAGGTGACGGGCATTTACTATTACATTGCTAATAATTACAATTGAATTAAAAAAAAAAAGAAAAAAGCGCATCAAATAGTGGATACAAATTTTTTTAAACAATGACAAAGTTTCCCATTAATATCTTAATCGTCGTGGTACAGTCGTCATCTGGTGGGATTTCACAACATACGTTGGGGTAAATTAATAAGCCGCTGACAGACAAACCTTTTGATGATCAAAGCATGCCTCTAGATCGATCGATCGATCGATCGAAATGGTTCTTGCGTCAAATAAAAACAAAAAAAGGAGACATTAAATGAGTTCAGAAAATTTTGACATTGATGCAAATTTTTTAAAAATCCAGGTAAGTATAGTTAAAGTTTAAGAGTTAAAGAAACATATTACAACTGTCACAGAAACTGGTTAAATGGGAGGAGTTGAATGAAAATTCAATAGGAAATCATAGCTTTTAACCTACCTTGCCAGCGACATTCGGGGTCTCGCATCGTACATTCGTCAACTCGTACGATTTAACAACATGCCCGTGATGGGTTCAACACCTGAAAGGACAGTAAAATTAATCAATAAGTCACTGAAAACCAAGCCCATCCATCAGTGGTACAAGCAGGCCTTGACCGACAAAGGTTGTTGTGCCACAGAAGAAGTATCTTGCCATCGTTTTTCTTCATCATCAACTACTTCTTGCCACCATAAGTTGACATCTGTTTGCTATACACTAAGAAAATAGGTAGTATCAGGACTATCCTCCTGTCTGCATGGTACCCGCAAGCTTAGGAAGTCGATATATGCAGTAATAATAATAAAAACTGAATGGTATCTTTAATCCACATGTTCTCGTTTCCTAATCGTGCCTCAAAATGCATCAGATGCATCATCTTCACCCACCCCAAGGTGACGACGGATGCACCCCGACTAACAGCAAACATCTTTCGCACAAACACACACTCCACGACATATGCCTATTGTTGCCAAACGTCTACATCTCATCTCGCTGCCGACAAGAGCGAGCGCTGACTGAATGCACCAATAACGGAATTAAGCAATCGCACGCATTTATCATCTCTCCGACCTATTTCCGGCATTCAGCATGCAGGTCTCGCGACGCATATGGTGCACAAGCATTCCACCGTTGCTGAAGCGAAAGGAAGTTAGCGACGGAAACGACGTGATCGCTCGCTAAAACGAAAATATGTGGAAGAAGTACAAAAACATATCAACACCAACCCAATCAAGATGTAAACTGGGAGATAAGTGTGTGTGCCGAGGAAGAGTGTAAAGTTTCTCGGCTAGCGACACCAGCCGGACGCTAGACGGTGGAGGCGATTCAAGGGCAAGGACATCCATTCTGTGAAACGACTCCAGATGACTTATTCCGTCAGGGTTCCGCATTCCTTCACACCTTCACGAGGATGATCTAAAGCGGAAGATCTAAAGCGGAAGATCTTTCTCTCCAATAGGTGTCTGACACCTTCCAGCTGCTTCTGTTTGTTACGGGCATCTAAAGCTACGCTTTCTGATGGAGAACTTACCAACACACTAGCACATTGTAGCTGAATATTGCGACTCGAATCACCATAATTTGAAGCTAATTTTCACATTAACACACAAAAAAACTCTTTAATATCAAACCCACGCCATCACGCCAGCAAAAACTTTCGACCGCGAACTGTCAACAGCAATAAAGCAAAAGCGCAAAGCCTACTGCTCCTACTAGCGGTGGGGTTCAATTTACACTCCTGCTAGCAGGTTGCGTGCAGGCTACTGCGAGCGGGTTTGCCTTCGCAACAGCGCACTGACAACTTTGTGCACAAACTAACCTCATTTAATTGGATCAAACAATTAACTTCATCAAAACAGACAACGGGAAAAAACAAAACAAAACAAAAACACCGTGCGCCAAACAAATTGCTCACACTCGCCCATTCTATTCCTGAAAGACACTACCTAAACGGATGGCACGTTTAGGTTCGTGTTCAGCATTCGCTCTACTCGGCGAAAAACCAAAAAAAAGGCTAAACAACTAAACGCGGGTTAAAACTTTACCGTTTGCTTGCTCACTTTACTTGCTTTTAACCTTCTCTGCCTTCGAAGTCGAATAAAGTAAGTCGTATAAATCTTACTTATAATGGTCGCACCGGTTTGGCCATTTGCTGTCGTCAACGGCTGAAGGCTTTTTTTTATAGGGTAAATCATTTCTCATGCCGGTTGCTCTCTTTCCCGCCGTTGGCACCGATTCTGAATCCGGTGACATGCAAAAAGCTTTGTTTTTTTTTCTTTTTTCAACAATTTTCCAAACCAAACCCCAACCTCAATAAGCAAGGGGTAACTGTATTAGAGGCAAGTTGAATGATACCGAATGATAGCGACGACTAGTTAAAAGTCAATATCGCCAAGTTTGTATCCGTCTCCATATCCGTGGTTTGTAGTAGGTGCAATCGGGACGGGCAACGCCCGGGAAGTTCAATATTTTTCACCGACAAAAAAGGGTAAAAACAAAACAAAATTCTATACTTTACATGTAAAGCACATGCAGGTACGCTTCGACTGTGTTTAGCTAAATTCGTTTGGTTGGTTGCGATAAAATCTCCTTCGTTTTTTTCCCGTGTCACTGGCGTTTGAAGTTTGTCAATTTAAAGCGCTTCGATTTGCATGTGTTTTTTCTTCTTCTTCTTTCTTTCTATTCCTCACTAAGGAAAAGGCCCCGATCGGGGTGGTGAAATAAAGGTGTAGGTTTTGTTTCACCTTTTTGGCCCTTGTCCCTTGGCTACCATGGGCATGTACTCGTGCTGGTGCTCGGTTGGGCAGGTGGGAGTCACCGGTGTGGGTGTCGGAGCTAGGTTGTGTAGTTTTATCGTCCATTGTGCGACAACTGAACGTTTGGTCGGTCGGTCGGTGTGTTGCTTTGTAACAGGTACAACCCACGGTTTCGAGCATTCGATACATGCCTAGACAAATGTTAGCTGGATGGCATGTTCGATGTTTAGTGGCTGTGGTTCAATCAATATTTTTATACAAATAATCTCTTGAGTATTTATTTAATTTATTGGAGTTCAAATTCCTCTCAAATGTTGACGAAAGATGTTTCAAAAAAAGGAATGAACAGAAAAGCTAATTTCCATACGATTCAACAGTATTTCAGCTGTTATATACGTTTAACTGTCATTCCTCCTAGTAACTGTCAAATAACGCATGACGAAAACTGTTATACAAAGTTTGATATGTCCTTAACATTTCTTTACTAGATTATACTGTTTTAGAATAATTTGATTGATCTATTTTATTTGCTGATTCTCTTGATTTATTTCTAAACATCTGACTCATTGGTGCTGTTCTAAGACATCTGTGTTACAGTGGGAATTTTTTAAGCACTTGTAAACACTACCTATGGTCTTTTATATCGCGAAAATATCGCAAAACAGATCAATATAGATAATTAAGAGATTTATTTTCAATTTATCCTATTCGTACACTAATTTTCGGGAAGGCTGCTAGTGGTTGACATATTTTCAGTCAATTAAAAACCGTTATACAACTTTGGTAGCGCCCAGCACTCGAACTATTTATTAAAATTGTTATTTGCCAACAGAACTGTCAACAAATTAATACCGTTGTACAGACTAAAGGTGGATTATAACAGTTTACAATGTTTAGATACTAAACTGTTCATTATTGTGAAGAAAATGCTTGTTTTTTTAAATATCTAAGTAGCCTCTTTGAATAATCCAGTTCAATACGTTCAGTACGTATGCTTAAAGCTGCAAATACACGAGCCGAGATCGTCGCGATACTGCGAATTTCGCGTCTTGATTATAACAGTTGTAGAACAGTAGGGCTGTCAAATCTTCGGCGCCTCCAATCGCGCCTACTGGTTCGCAGAGATACCCAACTTCGGCATCGTTGGGAGTTTTGCGGTAGCGCCAACCGTTTATTTTTACCTTTTCTGGATGATTTGTTTGAAAACTCGTGGCGAGAAGCGAGTTTTGTATTTTATTTTGCAAGTGAACTAAGTGAAATTAATAATTTAATTCGCAAATTAGATACGAATTATTTCATCTTGGCACATTCAATTGTCACCACATCTCGGATGAATCCATACACGAACCGCAATTATCTCGCCTGACTGTCAGATTTGATAACAACATTGACTGTACAAGTTATACACGATTTTCATAGTAGCGTGAAAATCTCGGTTCGTCTATTATCACCCTAACAAATGTTCCTACTGTTATACAATACTTCTATGTTTATATCATTTGGATCGAAAGCGAAGCTCACTGTCACCTGCGGTGAGTTGTATTTAAATATCAACCACAACTGTTCCCACTTTGGCCAACCATGGCAGCACCCCCGAATGCGTCATCAAAACCCTTTTCTCCTAACTGGCGAACGACTCAACTACTCAGACGACCAACAAAGCGAACACAAACTCGCCGAGAAAAGAACAATCCTCAACATCCCACGCCCGACCCGATTCCAGCTTGCAACTTCGGTTACAGAGATACCAACCAGGCAGGTAGGCTGGAGGTTTTGATTTTCCATTACAGATTTATGGTTGTTTATTCATTATAACTGTGGCAACAAACAGATGGAGGGTGCCCTTTTTCGTGGGGAGGGGGGAGCTTCGTTGCAACCCCATCAACCCGAAATAAAGAAAAAAGAAACAACAAATGCTTAATGTAATTTAAGAAATCAACCCTTTTACCACCACCCGTCCGGATTCAACCGGATTGAGAAAAATCGAATAGGTAAAGACAATTGTTAAGGGGACGAAGGGGGGGGGGGGAGTTGGAGGTTTCCTTGAACGCCAGGGGTGTCTTTTCGCGTGATTGCTATCGTTCGTTCGTTCGTTCGTTTCGTTCTATTGGCACGGTGTAGGCGAACATGACATTACAGTCGACGATTTTCCTGGGCCACGTTGACAACCCTGTCCCTGGGTCACTGAGTGGTGCCGCATTTCATTATCAAAACCCAAAACCATTGTTTAATGAGACGCTCGCTGCTGCTGCTGCTGTGGTGCGCACCGAACATCGATGTGTATAAGACGCACTGCTTAGGAAAACGACCCGACTCGAACGCATCGCGATGAAATATTTATCATTCGAACGATCCGCACCCGCCCGTGGCGTGGCCGGGTGGCGTGGGCCTATCGCCGTCCCTCGAGCACCTTCGAGTGACATCCAGCGCGAGCGAGCGAACTGAACTGGAAGTGCGCGTCCGTAACTAAGCTAATTGGTAATTCAAGTCAATTCCCTTTACCGTCGGTGCTACCGGTACACGCTTCGATCGATCCATCTTTCCCGTCGACTGCTGAATGGAACTGAAAAGAAGGAAGGCGGAAGAAAGTGGCCATCACGTTGAGGGGGGAGGGTTTGTTGTGGTGGTGGGTAGATGCGATCATAAATTATGTTCTT
This sequence comes from Anopheles arabiensis, assembly GCF_016920715.1. NCBI lineage: Eukaryota > Metazoa > Arthropoda > Insecta > Diptera > Culicidae > Anopheles > Anopheles arabiensis. The sequence goes on from NC_053518.1 coordinate 85,937,425, forward strand.
TGCGGCTTTACAATTGCGAAGCACTGCACCGAACCGGTGCCGCTGCGGGCAATGGGTTGCGAACCGGTAGCGTTTAATGGTCACCGATAAAGTCCTATTGATGGATGGAGCAGTTAGATTCGGGGCGATTACGAAACGAATGTCACAAGAATGTGGAACGATGTGTAGGTGGTGGGTGGTTTTTGGCACGATCGATGATCGTAAGCGATACTGCGTACTTAGGAGAATGGTAGAAATACAAGTGGCAGTGGATTCATCGAAGTCTCAATTGGGTTGGAATATGAGAGCTTCCAAAGTGCGACCGTTTTCTTTATTCCAAGAGGTACTTGTATCTCAAAAATGATTGTTTAGAGAAAGTGCTAGTTGAGCAGTATAATTTCATTATTCTAGCATGATTCCAACGAATCTTTGTCGTCTAAGATATCAAAATATCAACGTTATCGAGCGAATCTAGATTGAGCTAATGCATTAAAGATAACGGGCTAGATAATGAATTTGTTTGGCAGCTTTTACTCGTCGGTATCCTGTTTTCGGAAGTAATATTTACTCGTTTAATATCGATTAATACTGATCTAATGTGTTTTGCGTTAAGTTTTGAAGACATGTTTCCTCCAGTAAATTCATTCCAGTATTTAACATTATTTCGAACAATTATTTGTATTACAAGTATTAGTCAGTTTAAAAGATTTACTTTATTAGACGAGATTTAGTTGAAAAGATTTACTTTATTTAAAAGATTTATACCGACGACGTTCAGACCACAGGTAGCCTCAGTTTTGTAGTTTGCTTTAAACCAACGCGAGTACAATTTCTTCGATAATCCCTTATACATCTGCTCCAGATACATCGGAATACATTGCAGAGGTAACTGCCAGCGAGAAAGGTATAGTGTAATATCATATTTTGCTCTGAGTTCAATTAAAACACGTTCCCAAATTCAAAACAAGATTGTAGACAGTGATACTTACAAGAACAAAGATACAATGATAATAATGAAACAACGATATTTGAAGACAAATGTAACAAATGCCAAATGTCCATACGTGGAAAATCTTCAAATCTCGCAGTAGTGCTTCGGTTCAATACATCTTCGACAACGGCTGGCAAACTTTGCGACCGAAGGAGCCAATTTCTACAAACATGTGCGCAGAGTTCCATGCAAGAGCCAAACTGATAAACCGAGAGCCCAAATGTGTGAAAGTTATATAAAATATGTGAACAGTTGAGAAATGCCATCTGCAAATCAAAGAGTGGCATACGGGTCTCGCGAGTCCCACTTTGCTGTTGGCTGGATCTATGAGTACAACAGAAAAACAGCACCCAAAACCCTGTTGTCGTCCTGTCAGTCCAGACGGACACTGACCCTCAGAGTTGGGCGCTCGGAATGTCTTAAGTGTCCGTTATTTGAAGTAATTCGGCCATTGATTCTAGATTGTAATCATGCAAGGTAAAAAATATTGAAAAATCTAAATGTCCCAATTCAAATATGCTACAGTTTTATAAAACCCAACAAACAAATTAGTACCTTATATTTAATAAAAATGACTGTTCATCTCAGAATAAAATGAAACAGACAGCTTAAGATTCAATCGCCCTAAATCCGATATAAACTAGCCGCGTTTCTATTTAATGCAGCATTTTAACGTATGTGGTATAATCAGTTTGGCATCACTAACCTATGGTTATCCGTAAAGAAAAGGAAGAATTCTAAAAGTAGAATATGATATCTTCGTTGGATAGTTTTAATAATTTTATGAAAACAAACTAATCAATAAAACAGTTAATCTTATTTCTGCTTGAAATCATCAAAAGGAATACTCATTGAATCGAAACCCGAAACGTTGCAAACGTTATGATTGAATGCTGCATTTAAACGCGAATAATGATCCCTGCTCTGTATGAATATTTCCACAAGCCGTTTGTTGATATTCGATATAATTTGCACCCGTGTTGGCTTCCTTCCTCAATTGATGAGAGATTGCTAGAAATTGCTCCCTCATAAAACCCTCCGAACCGCTTTTAACACACCTGTCCGGCATAACAACCAGCCTCACCACCCCTTTCCCGAGCTTCATCCAACCAAACCTTCAAAATGCACCCAAAATCGATTCCATCGAACAGTGAGGCGGCTCTGTGCGGCTTGCCCTTAATGACGTTAATACTTGCATTCAACCGTGGCAGCACCGTAGTCGCAACCGATATTGACACCCGGTGCCGGACCGCGGAAATTGAATCGATCGAAACGGAAACCCTACTCCCTACCCGAAATGGCTAGTGGAGGGGGGAGGGGTGGTTGAATAGGGAAAGCTCACAGCCGCGCGTGAGCTTTTGCACTTGCAGGCGCGCGCGCGGTTAAGCGAAACTCATTAACACCGCCACCATCGCCACCACTGACTGGCTTGTGAATGCAATGCTCAGGGCATCAAAAGAGCTACGCCGAAAATGTTTGCTTGTGCACAGCTTTCCCCTCAGCTTCCCACTCCTTTAAGCTAGGTGTTGGTGAAACAGGGAAATTGAAGCACCAAACTGCACAAAGGGACACATGAAAGTGGACCTCACGGGAAACAGCCACTAATCGTTCGGGAGATCATTCAGGTGTGATGCATCATCATCAGTAGCAGCAGCAGCAGCAGCAGCAGCAGCAGGGCAATCGGTATGTGACCGATGGTGTGACATATTTTTGCAATTCTATCACCTTCACCTTCACACGGAAGCTTTCGTTTGATCGCTTTTAGGTGGTAATCGATTAAATTTAGCCACTTTCACTTGCAAGTGCCTCTTGCTAACAGTGAGCACGGCCTATCTTTGTCTGTTTTTGCATGATTTTATAGGTTTAATAAGAATTTCTTTCTACCTCCATATCACCTTCTTGATGCTCTTTCATCGCAAAAACAATACAACAGCGCAATGGAATGTGATCATCTGTTTAACCCACGCTGACCAGCTCTGCACAACCAAGTCCACATGGGAAGAATATCCCACATCCACCCCCCGACAACTGATGATGTCAAACGGTCGACAAGAGAAGCGAACACGGCTCTGTTTAGTATGACAGCCGACAACGCCCCATTGACGGTGCCAAAGTGTGTGCCGCTGTGTTTGCACCTCTTTTTGTAGTGCCGCTCCCGAGTGCCGAGCTAGGCAAAAAAAACAACAGCCCCGAGCGACATTTCACATTCCTCCCGGTGGCGATCGGTGTTGAAGATCGCTCGATCGGTGCGAGTGCGAAATGAATTTTAAAACGTACGTTTCGCTAGCCGCCGCTGGTGAGAATCTGGGCCGTGCCGGGTCGGTTGAGGCTGTTTCTCACACATTATTAGCATATTTTCGGTAGCACACCGGCTAATGAAGGGTGCAAGATGTGTCCGCAGTAGATAGCGAGTGAGGAAGATGGAAATTTAAAAAAAAGAGGCGATCTGATGTCTCCAAGATGAATGAAGGAGCTTGTAGCGTTTGTTTGGTTGTATGTTTGAGCTGTCTTTTGAACCAATAGTGTATTTCTTTCCTAATTAATTGGACCTGTGAAAGATGTGAAAGATGAAGAAAAAATATATTCTTAATCATTCGTGTGATGTTTTGATCATACTGATAATAATAAAATGTTTTTGAGGAGGAAAAGTTAGCATTTTAACAGAAATGAACAACAATTTTTGCCTTCAAGAACTCCGCGTTATTTAGCGTCTATGCAATTGAGAACTACTGGCCCTAATTTGTTTCAATATTCATAGATAATCACATAGTTCATTCATGATCATACCCACTCAGGGCGCATCCATAAAAAGCGTTACGCAAACAGTGAAGAATTTGCAAAAATATGATAAAGAAATAACATAAAATTTCCAACTCTTAAAATTGAATATAGAAGGTTGATAAATCACTAGTTCAGCCCAACAAAAGCAAACTTAATTTTTGTAGCGATACATTTTTGGGAAGAATGGTTGATGTTTAAAAGGAAAAAGACGAAAAGTTAATTAACTGGTTTAACACAACAATAGTCATAATTTTGAAAACGTAAGTCCTGTGTTCTATTTCCATACATGAAAAGAAACAAGATGTTTCGTAATCCGTCAGCACAGACAAATTTAGACTTAAACGAAGCGCTTATTAATCGTAAATTGCTAAATTTAACAATTTAGCGTGCCGCTAATTTTTTACTTAAACTCATCTATTTTTTTTTCTTTCAGGCACCAATATTTGAGTGTCCCATTGTTTGCCTCTCAGGTATCAATTTTTACGAGTACATGTTTATACATTTTCGTCTCTAAGGCATCTATTTTTGACTGTAAGTCAGTTATTTTGTTCATAAAATTTAAGATGACGTGTTGAACTCTGTATTTCAAAATTATTAAATGTATGTTAAGTCTGGGCAGCTCGGGACCGGACGGTTGCCGTTTAATCGATTTCCACGGATAATTTTCCAAAAAAAAATTAATTCATATAGTTATTATTAAAATCACAGGAAATACAAATAATTCATTTTAAATGAATCGATTAATGATTGCTAGAATGATTTATGATATTTTTAATTAAAAAACAAAAATCATTCTTGAACCAAAATAAAGGTACACAAATATCAATAGACACTAGATGTTACGCAAAAACATTGGTTATCAACTTGACTGTTGCTGTAAATTTTCACCACGATTGAATAGCAGCCAAATTCATGCGCACGGTTAATCCATCCCAGGATAATCGACGTTCTACTTTTATTAATAATTTGATGTATAGATTTAACAATTTGTTAGGATTAGTTTGAACATTTTATTATTTTATTTATGATGACCTTTAACTTTTAATATATACTTTGTAAATTTATAATGTTTTTTTCAACAGTCAAAACTTGCTGACTAACAGACAAATATTGCTTAATACTGTCAACACTTGAAGCCTTAGTTGTCGGTAAATAGTTTTAACATTCATTTTGTTTTTTTTTTTCAAATCTACACGATCATATAAGCATAATCGTCTCTACCTGATGGCTCAATCACCTTACCACCCGGTTGCACTTCATTGGACTGTCAACTGCACTCAACCTAAACCTCACTTTCAACTACCACAAATCAACTCATCATTATATTTTCATTTTTGCTGTGGGTGCATTTTTTTTTTTGTTTTGTTTTGTCTGCATTCCCCGTTTCGCACGATTGCATACCGATCGACCCGCTCCAAACAGCTTTTCCACTCTTGCGGAAGTGCATTTTTCTTCGCGATCAATCGCCAATGCATCAAAGTTGGCCAACCTTTCCAATGGATACTGCCAAACCGTTCCCCATTCCCTACACGCAGCACACCCAACCAGAGCGCGTTCGCACAAATGCGCATTTCTTTGCTCTTGCTAATGCTTCTGCGGTTGCTGCTGCTGCTACTGCTGTTGGGTTTTGTGTTGTTCCCATTAGCTTCTAAAATTACGCACCCCTTTTTTCCAAATGCTGGCATTTTTGGTCTTTTCACTCTTCTTGGGTGCGCGCACGATGCCACAGCCAAGGCGGGTTAAAAAATTCAAATCAACATAATTTATTGCAGTTCGAATTATCGTCAACAATAGAAGGAAGTCGAGGCATAAATTCCACCGCTCTTCGTCCACCACGGTTCGTGCGTGCATGTGCACCCCTCCCCCGGTCTGGGATTTATGCAGTTTGTATTTTATTCTTCTCGCCGATGCTCGTTCCCGCTCGTCGCGCTGCTTGTCTGCGAACAAACTTTTATTACCCTCGAACAGACACTCCTAAATGGTGTTACAATTTCAGTATCGCCTTCCAGTAAAAACCTTCCTCGCAGCGCGCCGCCCGACCCGAGCGATAAAGTTCTTTCTTTGCTTTGTTGGTTTTGTAGTCCCTTTTCTGTACCTTCTCCGTTCATCCTCCTCCACCACCTTCCCGTGCACCCATTAAGCATGATAGAGGAGGACGAATAAAATCGAAACTAATTGATATGCCAATAAACAAATGCGCCCCAAACCGATACCATGTGCACTGGCTCGTGACAGCGATTGCGGCGGGTGGTGGAAAAATTAAAAAGATACACTGTAAATGAATGGAGGAAAACCGGTAAGCTTTGACAGTGCGCAGTGTTTATGGGGAAGGAGAGAAAAATGGAAATAAATTAATGACCGAATCGATCCTGATGACCAACGATAGATAGTGTGGGAGGGCGAAAAGCTTCAATAATCGCTACCAAATGAGCATCGCAAGCGACAAAAATAGCCTCATTCAAAGTAGGAAAGAAAGGTTAATCAGTACAGTGCGCGATAAAATGCGATTTTATTTTCAACAGTACCCTTACCGATTGAATGATTTTAAATTATTCTACAGGAGCAACAAAAAATGGAAGCTGGAGCAACATTCCAACGCGACCCAGTGCCGCACACAGTGGCAAAAGTGCATTTTGAATGGAAATAAAACATTTAACCATGTCGAATGAAATAATGCAACAGCAAAACGGACCCAAAAGCACAGCAAAAAATAAAGTTTGCTCAATTGCAAAACCGTCACAAACAAACCGTTTCAGGGCGACCTCCGTTCGACGTGCATTCTCCCGCTCTCCCGAAGCCGATGGGGTGTTAAGCCGATTGTGGTGAACAGATTGAGCTGCTGATGCGATCATCAGCTCGGACTGACACTGCATGCACAGCCCACCCCGGGCTGCCCACCTGCTGGATTAATTATTGTGCACTAGCGTTGAAGCAATACGATGTGAAGCGATAGTGGTTTAATTACTTTTTGAAACATTTCCTTTTAATTACCAATTTGTGTTCTATTTCACTTTGCATATATTATGGCAAACATTAATAAAGTTACTTGATGAAAGTAATACAAACACACAGACTATACTTTAAATGAAAAATCGATCAATAAATAAAATAAAGTATGTTATGCTTAAAATGCTCGAATACCATTAAACTCGTAGCGTTTTTAATTGAAGTTTGACCCCTTTTTTATTAACAATTGGTTACTTTTGCATGGTTGAGAATGGTATTTTTTGTTGTTTTATGCAACTCTGTAAGTTAAATTTCACTTGACTTTTTGGTCGCTTTATGTACATTAATTACTGTTTTGGGTTGGATCATTACTGAAGAATGGCTGGTTCTGGTTAACCATCGCTCAAGCTCCATCGATCAGAATAGACATAAATCCGGAGGAGCAATTCCTATGATGTACAGCAGACTTTCAGTGTTTCTTAATACATGTTTACCAGGTGCCGTAGCAGCAGCAGTGATTCACAAATGCACGAGCGACGTTCGTCGTTTCTTGTCTTCAGCTAATATGGGACCCCATTCCTCACCTTTCGGATCACTTCCATTTGGAGCTAGACAGTTTATAACCAGATGTGGTAGAAGACATCTTCTGTTAATATTTTGAATTTTATAAATTGCCATAAACTTTCGCTAAAATGCATTGTATTAAATGTATTAAATAATTCTCTTTTCTTATGAATAGGTTGATAGGTCTCTTTCTCGATGGTACCGATGTGGCCTCCGTCCTGAGCTACATACCTTTTATACGTTTCTTCCCGTTTCCTTCGCTCCCGTCCATTCCTAGTTACTCTTCCAAGGTGAACACAGTACGGTTGCAATGATCATTTCCTTTGTCAGAAAAAGTCATTATAACAACCTCTATCAATTCTTCGATTTCTATATCTTCTTGGTATCTTTTCGTTTCGTATCTCTGTCATTAATACATTGTTCTTTCTTTCCTCTACCAAAAAAATAGGTTAAAATTTCATTAGCCTAGGGTAAGAATAAGGTTTTTGATATTCACTTGTTCAACCATCAGTACAATATTTCAAAAATCTTTAGAAAACTGAAGATGATACTCAAATACTCACCAAGGGTAAAAAAAATGTTGCTCGTTGAGATAAATGTTATCCGTTGTGATAGCTCGAACGAACTCGGCTTTCAATTGTAAACGCTTGACGTGGCAGGTTAGCGGAAGATTAGCACAGAAAACACGATTGTCCGGGTGGACTGGATCGCTCTCTTGATCGGTGAACGCTAGACTATCCGAACGTGTTTTTAAACCCTTTGCCACGTAATAGAGTTAACTAAGTTAAGTTATTGAAAGATATAGATATTTAAAACAAGATATTTAGAAAACGCCATTTAAGACGAAAAGTAATAGGCAATCAACCAAAAGGCTAATGTCTGATGACTCGTGTAAAACAATGTAATATTCTTTAACAAAAAAATACACGCAAAGGAAGCAATAAAAGAAACATGAAAAATCTTCTCCACTTTTGTTTAAAGGAAAATCTATCAAAACTATCAAACCAAATAAAACATCTTCATTCTTTTATTCGGCTACTATACTTGGTTAGAAGAAAAGCATCATGAATGACTCTCATACACAAGTTCTCACTACTGGCTATAGTTTATTATACATCTCTTTTACTATTTCCTAACACCCTAACGAACGATGAAAGAATTTGCTTAGAAGTACTTCCAGCTCAATGTTTCTCCATGGCCAATATTGATGCCATCGTGTCTTAACAGTTTCATCGCCCGCAAATAAACTCCCGCTAATACTTCAGAATCCGACCAGAGTTGGGCCTTGTTGCATTGCGTTGGGCGACATTTCGAATTAAACTCAACTACAATTGTTCGCGAGAATGAGCAGAGTCATAAAACCGAACCACTTCCCTTCTGCCAGGGTCGGTTGTATATCACCCACCAGCCATCTCCCTGTGCGATAAAATCTCCCACGACGCAACTGTAATGATGCAGCAAACGGGGGTACATAGAGCATAGAGGGGCACTCTCATACACACTTTATCGAAGCTCAAATCTTTCAAACGCACCCCCAGGAGGCGCTGGGGTAAGACGATAGTTAAGCAAAGAGAATCACCAAACATCCGGCCAAATGCGCCCCAAAACCGATCTCGGATGCCAGTTGATGTTCGCAATTCATCTATAATACAATCTTGCCCAGCTTGTCTCTGTCCTATCATTTGCAACTACCAGCAACTCCCCTCGTTCCCATTTACTGTCGTCGCTTTATTTGCCTGCTTGAAGCACCCGTCCATCCAGTGGCAAAAACTATCTACACCACACCAATTACCATCCCACTCTACCCCGCGTTTGCCTCGGGCGTTTGCTAATTTACGCGTCCAACGGCGTGCAGGACGGTTCGGAAATAAAATTACCAGCAACAATTTAGCGAATTAATTACTCATATCACTGACAATCGGCCAACCAACGGCCCTACTCGCAGTGAGCAAGGGTCCCGATGTTCCCTTGGTTTTTGGTGCGTTCTTAAAACATTTAGCAAAGAGTTCACCACTCACCCTCTTCAGCTAGACGGCAAGCGTCATTACAGCTACTGCTGGTACGCAGGGAGAGAGAAAAAAAAACATACCTTCAGCGAGGGAACGAACGACCTGACGGTCAACACGATAAAAACTAGGACTTGCAGTTTTATCACCCCATCAACCCGATGCCCATTGCGATTCGCGCTTTTATTTGCGCGCGATGCGTGGTTTGTGCGTATATGCAAACGCTTCGTGCGTAAAACTGGCGCTCGCTCGCAGTAGTTTGATGGTCGAGAGAAAGGTTTTATAGCGTTTCAAATGTGACCAACGGCAGCGGTCGAGTGGGCAGCTCTTGCTCGTGTTTATGACAATAAAATATGTTACGCTTCGGTCTGGTGAAAGATTGTGCAGCCCATCAATACGATCACTTGTGGTGACATTTGACTGCGCGAAGAGAGGTGACTACAAATCGTGTGGAAAGTATGGAAAGAATTTCCTAGAGTGCTGCTCCTTTTTTTACTAATAAGGTTGTAGTGCGCTAAAACACATTCTTCACAATAATTTCGGTCTAATTATGCTATTTTTTCGTACGTTTATTTATGGTTAGTTCCTACAACTGTTCTCTGGCTTGAAGCCTTTTTATTATGAAACCATTATTTTGTTAAATCTGTCCAGAATCCTTAGAATTTCGTAAGATCACTGGTGATCTTAATCGATATACGCTGTAATTGATTATAAATGCTGATATAAAACGAAGAAACTAAAGAGGAATTATTTCATTTTATCAATTTTAAGAATTTATTTACCATTACACTTTGGTATATACAAAAAAATCAATAATGCCAGTCATTCTATGAAATTATCAAACGCATATTAAACGAAAAGGTCAAATAGATATTTTTTCCTGTCGGGGTCTTCTCTCAAAAATTAGCAATAAATATTGAATAAATGTCATGCTACTATTTGATCAAAATAAAAGACAAGCTTCTTCTAACTGAGTAATCAAAATCAACTTCAAATAGAATTTATCCTTCCGGAATCGAGTCATTGTACATTGCTACAAATGTTCATCAATAACACATTTCTGGCGATTCAATAACGCTTAAATTCGATATTATGACAATAATAATTATCGTTATTTTCATGAAAAAACCTACAAAATTCAGCTCCAAGTGAGACCATGGAGCTGTATGGCGAACCGAGCATCCTGACGGTAGCGAAGACTGGCAGGATACGATGGCTGGGGCATGTCATGAGGATGCCGAACTCATGCCCCACCAAGAAGGTGCTAGCCAGTGATCCCCAGTTCAGCATAAATGTTGCAAATGTGAGTTTTTGCAAATGTTTGTTTGGCTTTGGTTACTAGCTCCTTCCTGATCCCGAACGACTACAGGTCCCTAGGCTTGACTCGCTTGAACATCATCATATGTCGCCAGGCCCAGACAACTTGCATTGCCTCTGTTCTGTTGAATAAAGTTAACGGTCATCCAGGGGCGCATTAAGCTTGACGCAAACTAAGTTACCGCGTTGTGCCCCAAGGTCTCAAGACGCATAAAAAAGGGTATCTACTTCTCGCTTACAAATATATATTACAAATATGCTTCTAAATCCTTCTCTAGTTTCGAATTCCTCATACAACTTCTAGCTTGACTCTTAAGAAAGGACGCACATTTGTCGTGTTAATCTGCCCCAGCGACCATCAACTTGTTTTCCCTTATTAATGTGCAAGCATTCATGTTGCAACTTGCCAGACATCGTACGAAGGTTGACCTCAATGATCCATCCCTTTAATGATGGGCCAGTCTGGTTCACTTCAATCGCTACATTCATAGCTTGACATCGACGCCATGCTTTTCCAAACCTTGCATGCCCCATTTTACAAAAATAAAATGAAATAGTATTTCAATATTTTTTAAATTATTTCCACGTGTAGTGGATCTAGCGCACAACAACAATATCTAACACGGGAAATGAGTTATCCCTTTCATAGCAACACTTTGCGGTACTGTAATGCAGATCACTATCACGTGCAGCTTTTTCGAGCAAACTGTTTTAAATATCCATCAGTGATCCATCAGTCAAGTGAAATGAGAGCCCATACACGCACACACCAACACACTGGGGATTGTGCAATCGATATCGCACGTGATTTCCATCACACGAACTGTAAGGGAGTGCAGTTTTACCAGCATACAAAAAAAAATCAAAAAGCTTTCAAAAACATGCCACAACGTAAGCCAGAGCATCGCAGCACGCAGAACACACTAGACAACGCCGACGCAGAAGACATACCCATCATCAACATGTCATGTTGCGTCGCTGACAACCGTAGCAAGGGAGCCCGCAAATGTGGAAAAACTGATCTGACACGCGGCAACATCCATCCCCTCACACAAAAGGCTCGCCTCTTCTCGCCCGAAACACGCACCGATCGACACAAAGCAGATCGAATGGTACGGGCAGCAAAAACACCGAAAAAACCGGGGGGTGTCAGCGTCAAAATGTAACCGATTCCAGCACCACCACCGCAGCAGTCTTCCCTTGGCAGCACGAAAGCTTGCACCCGAGGAGCGGAGGACAGGAACGGAAACGCATATCACATTTACATGACAAAAAATTATATTGTTCGAAATACTTTTAATTGGTTCTGTCATAAACTTTGACATAAAACTTCGCATTCGCCGTCTGGTCGTGGCATGCTTTGCTGATTGCTTTTTTTCCCGCTGCTCGCGCTTCCTGTCATCGTAATGTTTTTTGTTTTTCCAACGGGAATATATAGGGCGCGGGCTGCTTTTATCCGTGAAAGACAACGCTCGGCAGCAAGTGCGACTGGTGCGATTGTGGAACATCGTCCACAGTGTCCTGCCTGTTTGTTGATCCCGGAGTGTGCGGGATCTGTGTGCTGGAGCGGCAAAAGCGGCAAAAAAGCCCGACAGTGTCACAAGTTTTTATCCTTCGACGCCCACCAAGGGCACATTGGGGTATTATGCCGCACAAATGCTAGGGGGGGGGGGGTGAAATTTTGCGGGTTTGCTGTCGTTTTGTGAGGGAGGGGGGTGTCTTGAGGCGAAATGAATATTGCTCACTTTGCAACACACTAGCTGACAGTTTGCAGAACGGGAGCCAACAACTGTGTCGAGATTGTATTTTCCGGGTGGTTCTATTTTTTTGCGGTCGTTTTCACGCTGTTTTCAAGGTTTGTTTGAATTTTGGAAACCAATTTTGAAGTGTGAGTGATTTAAAATTAAGTTTGCTTCCAAGAAAAATAATGTATTTATGCAGTATAATTATATATCATTTATCATTATAGCCACAAATATCATTCATATTTACATAAATGCGACATAGCAAAACAACAATCTGGTACGGGTTGAATGTTGGAAACGAAAAAAAACTAATAAAATTAATTTTTTTATTCAATTATTTATTTAATTTAATTAAATGCCTTTTAAACTTTTGTTTACCCTTCACGTGAATTTTAACGTCTAAGCTCTAGCGTTAGTTAACGTGTACCAAAATCATCTTATGAACTGCTCACAGGTAGGAAGCAAGTGCTCTAAATAAAGCTTTTAACAGATATCATTGTGGCGGTTCTGCGGACTACCTAACTTAACCGGCTGCGTGGTAAGAAATAAAGTCTCAAAAGCCTGTATAGGCCGACATGTCCACGTAGGGCGTTACGCGCCAAATAAGAGAAGAAGGACAAATAACTTTAAATCTCTTTTATTTTAAATCTCGTTCAACTACTAATAAAGCTGCACTGATTGGGGAGGTACATATAGCTCAATTGCTCAATTCCAGAGCTCTGGATCAGTTGCGGCCAATGTAGGTTGTTCGGTGTCATTCTTACAAATTTCCTACTCGTTATTTAGTTAGGAAATTACTAATTAGTTAGGACGTTAGGAAATAAGACGACAACTAGGCATCTTACGAATCCATCAGCTCCTCCTTAATATGTATTATATTTATCAGCTCTCTTACGGTATCGGATTTGATCATTTTCTACGTTTTGGTGTAATACGATCGACCTTTAACCTGTTCATAATGATTAAAAACTTCTTCTCTATGATCTTAATAATAATAACTGGTGTCTAGACTTTATCGTTTGCACTAGACGTACAATCTGAATATTTAAGAGCAGAAAAGTTTTCAAAAAAGATGGATAAATGTGAGGAAAGGTCAACAAATGAATACTTCAATATACGCTACTGTGCATAACGTTTCACATGAACTATCCTAGGCATCAACTCTTAAAGAAACCTGCTGTTAATTAAATGCTATTATTTTAACACCGAATCCATATCTCCGTTCTTTCAATAAACAGCTATAAAACACCCCCTCCAGAATTTGGAGAATATATAGTCAAACAGTTTAATGCAAAGCAATATTTTTCACACGGTTTCAAATTCCCTATGCCAAACGACCGCTAGATTCGCTAACAATCTAATGAAATCCATCAATGAACCGTGTTAAAATTATGCAAATATATGCATATTGTGTTATAAATCTATCGTACGGCTTCCGGCTACAAAAACAGTGTTTTGTTTTGTGTTCCTAACACAAAACGAATCGCCCATACCCTAGTGGACAGTGGTGCTACGTTTCGATCCAAAACAAACAAGCAAGCTAAACGGAGCCAAGTTGTTGCTTTTAATTTTCCGGATTTCGATGAATGAATCCACACCTCCTCCGGACAGCCAAACCGGGGCCAAACCGCTACTGATCGCCTGAGACGATAGAAAAGTTTCGAATTTCATTGCCTAATAACGCGCCCGGTGGCGGATCATTTGCATTGTCCGGGTCCGGTGTTTTATCCCCCCGCATTCCTGTCCCCAGCATCATTTGGCACAGTAGTAAATGCGGCGCATCGTTAACATTTCGACGTTAAAGACGCCTCCGAATGGTAATAAATTGTATCGATCGGGGTAAGATTTGTTTCTGCCCCAGGGCACAAGGAAGCCTCTTGGGGACACTGTCCATGAGATTTTGTATGCTTTGTTACATTGCATTCAACAATTGTGTAGTTCAAGTAGTATCTGAACCATCATCTGAGGTAAAACCATATTCGAATCATCTCAAACCAATCGTTCGTATTAACATACATTATTGAAATATATTTTAAGAGACATTTAATCTCACCATCGAAGGCGTTTTCAAGACATTTTATACTGTTCGGTCCGGTCGGAATGATGGAATGATAATTAATTGACAACCCCCAGAAGCAACGCAGGCCCTCCCAAAACAGCCTACTCCCGATTTGAGAGAATTTCATCTCGAGCCTGAAATCTTCACGCCATCGTAGGAAAAGGGGGAATTTTGATTTTTATTAGTATTTTATATCCAATTTTCTCAGCCTACAGCCCGAGCGCGAAGCTTTGATTACAATCGCGTGGAACGCGTTTCGCGGTACTAAATGAGGGAAAACTTTATATCTCACACTCACACCCGTCGACGCCGTTGCACGTTTCGCGTTCGCCGATGGCACGTTTACGGATAGAAACCAAACTCACTCAAACTCCCGCGACCAAAACGACCAATAAACAAATTAACATCCTTGTTTATGTACAAACCGGTCTGGCCTGGCTGGAAAGCGTTTGCTTTGAAATCGAATGCATACGTTCTGCTTTTATGCTTTTATCAATCATCGCTTGCTCCATCACCATAACCGTGTGTCGTAAATCGGACGAGTGGCGGCTGCGACCACGGGGTGGTTAGGGATTATCCGGGCTCGATCCCGGTTCAGTGATAGATCGCATTAAATTCATAGCTTTTTTTGTATGTGTTTTCGAGGAATTTAAGTATACTGGAACGGCAGCAGCGTCTCGTAAAAAAACACTGATCAGTTTTGTACGGTTTAAGTGTTGATTGGCCGATAAGGACCGTAACGGAGGCATAAATAGCTATAACTTACTGTGGCTTACGTTTACTGGTTGACCACGCGTGAGCACGATCAACACCACGCGATTGAGTCCAATATAGGTATTCGGGTTTTCAATATCGGGTTTACAACATCGTAAGCATGCTATAGTTTCACAATTTAATGTATTATTAAAACAGAATCATTTCAATGTTTTAGGGCAATGACCATAAATCACTTTCAAAATTGTAAATTTGGTTTGTTCCTTCTATAAAGTTATTTTTTCCCTTCTCAGTCCATCATACGCTTGGTGGGTCAAGCTCAATGAGAGCTTACTGTACAAATGTCCGCCAATTTACCCTATTAATGCGGATCGGAAGTAAACGCAATATTGCAATTTTATTTCTTTTAAAATGGTGGTCCAATTATGACCAATCAGGGAATTTATTTGGAATTTGACAAAAGATGTGTGTAATCATTACAATTTGTTCAACGAGCTGTCAAATTTAGAAATTCGCGTATAGCAAAATCGTTATATCGTGTATAGCGTATATTGAGCTAACGTTCTCTAACGTTTGCATAAAAAAATGATGAAAAATTGTCGATTTTTCAATGGTTTATCTTCTCCCATACTAA
Source organism: Anopheles arabiensis (assembly GCF_016920715.1). Lineage (NCBI taxonomy): Eukaryota > Metazoa > Arthropoda > Insecta > Diptera > Culicidae > Anopheles > Anopheles arabiensis. Next base: position 85,953,161 of record NC_053518.1, read on the forward strand.
TGAAACGTTAATTTCACTTTCAATAATAGTATCCCATGAGCCAGCGGGCAAAATTGACATCAGTCATCTATCAGTCGAATTCTAACCATGAAGCCACTTCGTTTAGAAGCGTGCACGATCAAAGAACGGCGCGCCGTATCATCTAAAACGAACTCCGCGCGTCAGTTTTTGGACGTCGTTTAGGCCTGTTCCTGCATCTACAACATCACTTTAAAACAACAATCAGTACAAAACTCAATACTCAGAACAGAACTCGAAAGAGCTCTACTCCAACAATTTTGTGGTGAAAACTTTTGGTATATATTAAAAACATGCCTACACGCATGTCTTCCACAACCGGCGATTGGCAGCTCGCATGGTCGTAGATGTATTTTTGTGAGAAAGCTCAAATAATTCCATTTAAAAAGAATGTTCAAGGAAAGAAATTATCTCTCTTAGTTTTTAGTTAATTTACAGTCAGTCGAAAAAAAATGCTAACGTTAAGGGCAACGTTACTCAAACAACATATACTTTTAAACACTACCAGAATAATCCCTTTGTTTCGGTATTGTGGACATACAAAGTCCTTACAGTTGTGTTCCATTTCAATAACGAACTATCCATCCTACTCATTTTGATTATTTTTGTATTTTTTTTCTTTTTGATGAGAGTGAAAAAGCATAAAACAGATAAAAACGCATTGAGCCACCAAAAAGGGGTTAAATAATTACAAGTACTACCAGCAATGCCGGAGAAATTTAAAAGTTAAATCTGCCAACAGCTAAAATATACTACATGAGTAAGACTTGCGAATACTCCTTACGTATTACGGAAAAGTTTTTGAGATTTAATAAAAGTACATTTCAACTCTTAAAAGATGCCTCCAATACCGAATAGTTTTCACCTAGGAATAACCTTCCCCACCATAATCCTGACTATGGGAAAGCTCGAAAAAGAAACAATAAAAGCTAAACTAAATTGCATTTAGCAATGAAATGGCTGTTAGCATAAGCTCGAGCCCAGGAACGCAACCGGGAGCTAATAAACATTAAAAATCAATTGCACTACGACTACGAGTTATTGACTCTGAAACGCCCTAATGCTTTCACCCCCCCCCCTCGCCTTCCCCAACAAGCACCGCCACCCAGCCAGCCACTGGCAGCCCTTAAACAAACAAAATTAAAACAAATTTTTATTAGCCTTCCCTCCATCTCCATCTCCCTCCCATCCACCGGATCGCAACGATCGCATGCAAATCGAGCGCACCCCCATCAGCTCGACCGTTGACGGGGTATGATTTTATGGATGTAGAAGCCACCGATAATAAATACGTAATATTTTACATGCCCTTTCAGGCAGAACGCGGTGGCCACACGGGTGCGCGCGCGAGTTCGTTAAACAAACTCCCGAAAGTGTTTTCAGCCGAAAGACACGACCAAGGCGATTCGAGACCCGGGGTGAGTTGTCCTTTCTTTACTATTCTCACCGTCTCTAAAACGTGGTGGCAGCGTTGGATTGGGGAAAAAATGAAGTACGAACACATCGAACTAAATCAGGGTGTGTGTGTGTTTAATGGGTGTTTGTCGGGTGGCGATCAATGGTGCTATACATGCTCGCCTCCCTTACATATCTTTTAACTAGACCCACACACACACACACACATACGGTAATAGACAAGTGACATTAAGGGCGCGTAAGAATCAAGCAAATGCTCCCGATTAATTGCACAAATCGAACACACACGCAGTACCATTACAAACGCACGTCCGCCACGTACGGTAAAAGCTGTCAAGTGAAAGAGAGTATGAATCGTACCCTTGTTCCCTTGTCTCGATCAGGCATAAAAAAGAAAGAAAGAAAGCATAATTTATCCAATGTTTTATGGTGCGTGACTGTCACTTTGCGCTCCGGAGCGTTCATCCACACATTACACTCCCCAGCGCAATGGGCGAGAGATGCGACGCAAGTCACCCATAAGTGGACAAATTCATTTCCCGCTTCTTGCCGGACCGAACTGTGGACACGTTTTTAATCGAACACACACACATGTCTGGGGTTTATGATAGGTTTTATGTTGGCTGCATATATTGAGCATTTCATAAAATTGCCCTCCTAAATGCACCATTCCATTCCCCCTTCCTCACCTGAGTGCTGCATTTTTAATACCATCATCGATCGTCAAAATGTGCCCCCAAACGCTTGACACGCACAAAGTGGCTCCCAAACGGCTCTGAGACTGTCCTGTCCCCGTGCTTGCAGTCATTTCAGGCACTGGGAAATTGTGGGTTCTGGAGCCTTTCCCTCCCCCCCCGAGAGACATCAAGCATGCGTAATTTGTCCCTCGTGCGGTCGCCATCGTCCCTCGGACCCGTGTGAAACACATATGTGCGCGTCTCGATTATTATTATACATATACGTCCGTGTGCAATCAGGCGTCAACAAGGAAGTGCGCTTGAGAAAGGAAAAACAAATAGCTTTTTGTCCCCTCCCCCCAGTCCACCGACCGGAGCGAATTCCTACACTACTGTGTGTGTGGGAGTGTAAGTGTGTGTGTGGGTCTGTTAAAAAACCACAACCATTCCGTTTTGGGGGGGTTTGGAAATGAGTTTGGGTGCATTTTGTGTTGAAGCTCCACCAACGACACCTATCATTTCGATGGAACGAGTAGAAATTATTTAAAGCGAAAAATATGAGCCACCTCGAGGTGTGGTCGTACAAGGCTAACCAACCGAAGGGGGCAAACGTTTCATTGGTTGCAAGAGGGCAGAAGGTGAGTGAGTCTTTGCTTCGGACAGTGTTATTTCGGACTAAATTATTTATTTAATCGAGGCGAGCCTCATGTATCTTTTTAGAACATTGTTGCGGATTAATATTTGTTTGCTGTTTTTGTTAGTTTATAGTTTATTACAGACAATAATAAACCAATAATAGAGAAGATCTATGATTTCATATCCTTTCTATAGTGCATAACGATGAATAAACACTGAGAAAAAATACAACCGATTGAATGATTAACTAACAGCTGCAAAAAACACTGCAATTATATATTTTTCAGTGGTTTTCATATTTACAAAACCATTAGGTGCGATGTCGCGATAGCGTCCAAATGCTGAAATATTACTTTCAACTTGAAGAACAACTTTGTGAACTGCAAAAATAGCTAAATTTGAACGACAAAAATCTATACCACATGACAAAATGCCAAGTCTTTCTTGTCCGTTCTTTGCGATACTAGAGACGGAGACATTCGGAAAATGAGTTTCTATCGATATTTCGTTTGAAAGCACCGAATAGAGACATACATTAGCAAACATGCATAATGAATGTTGTCTTTTTTCAGTATTTTTCAACATTACTTACTTGCGGCCCCAGAATACGAAGCATTTGTAAAAGTTTTAAAAAGTGACAATAGCTCACATTGGGTCCTTTCCGTTCTAAGTTCGTAGTCTGAAATTTCAGCCTATCAGCTGTTTGTATTGTATATCAGTTTACGAGCAGCTATCTAAGTGGGTATAATATGCAGGTGGGCTTATCCCAAGGTGTATGAGTTTAGAAGGCTGATTTTTATCGCTTCTGTTTCTGAATAAAGATTTTAAGAGTGTTTTGAGTATTCGTCAAGCCTTCAGAAAGCTTGTTTGAGCAAAAGTTTTCCCTGTTCTGTCAAAAAGTTCTGGATTCCATCACCAGATCTCTTTAATACACCTTGTGATAAGTATAAACACCACCTTGTGTTACCATTTTTTCGAGCAGGTACTCGAATCTAATTATAGCTTTGAGGCTAGAATAATCTAGACAGAAAATTTCAGGCTAGTTTTATGTGTGGTTTTGTATGGAGTGTTTACATGATTTCAGCCTCCAACTGTCAAACTCCATACAACAAACTGACTAGAATCGTGAAGGGCCCCATTGTCAGATTTGTGTCATCACCTTTCGCCTATTTCTGTCATTTTTTAAAATAATAAACCTAACACTTTTTTAAGATTGAACATCAACGAATGAGTAAAATAAATTGCCCATCAAACAAAGAAGAATATAAAAAGAATGCATTGAAATTATAAACTGAGCAACAGAACTCTTGATTAGATATTCAGATGAAATATTTGCTATGAATTAATCATACAATTTTTTTAAATAAAATATGGCAAAAATTAAAAACAGTGTGTGGAGATAACGCGAAAAACTCTGTAAGTTTCCATTTTCCTTCTAAATCTCTTGTTTTCTTTTGTTCGTATTTATCTTGATGAAATTTTTATTGCAATTACTAATCATTGATCTGATGATAGAAACTTAACGAAACAGAATTTCACGCATTTACAGTTTCTCATGTTATTTCTGTTACTTTTGTTGTACTCTTCTTCGGGCTTGTGTTTCTCTTCCATTTTTTGCAAATACAAAGTATCCTTGATGTGATGGTCTTGTGGTATTTTACATTCTGACATTCTCAACTTGCATCAATTTGAGGTCCGAACAAAACTGCATTCTTCTTTCAATCCAACCTATGCTCTGTATCCCTTATCCGTTTTTAATTTACTTTCTCCAACTTATTTCCCTCCCAATAGCGTAGCATTCATCAAACATGCATCATGTTCATCATCATTCAATGGTCTGATGCACTGGCGGTTGTAGCTCCTTCACAACTCCTGCAGCGCATCCTACTCGCGACCGAAGGCGCACAGCTGTGGCGCCAATAAGGTGCGCAATAAATTCAAATTAATAGGAATTAATTTTCAATAATTCCGAGCATCATAAAACTGCTTATTATTTGTTTTCCGTTCGTCCCACGGCACTCTGCATACAGAATAAATGCTCGATCACTTTCATTCTTTATTTTCCACTCCTTTTTGGCTTTGATGGCTCGCTCTAGCACATTCTCTTAATTTATCCTGTCTGTGTGTTTTTTTTTTTAACTCAATACACACAAAAAGCTTCAAGAACAAAAAAGAGTATGTTGTCGTTGGAATCGTTTACGTACCACCGTGCACATGGGCCTCATCCACAAACAAAAAAACATCGCTTCACTCTCTGTCGAAGGTCACCTGGCGTCGAAAGGTTAAAGTCGAATCGAGCCCTCGATCATCATGCCCTTCCCAACCCTAAACGCGATCATGCAGCAAGTGACGATCATTGCGTCGGGGCTTGTTGTTAATGTTTGTTGCTTCGTTCTGCTTCAGCTTAATGGCCTTTCTTTTCGGACCTCACGGGACTATTGGGGAGTCATATTTTTGATGGCCGGGTGTCGCCGGGTCCGCTGCTACCCGTGCCGTGCCCAGTCCAGTGGCTGGCAGTGGAATAAATTTCCTGCTCGCTACGTGACAATGTGACAATTGGTTTATTATTTCCGCTTCCGGGCCGAGGTAGTTGACATTCGATTTATTTCAGTTTGCTTTTCTTTCTTTTTTGGGAATCGTTTGCTCGATTTTAATGCATTATAGAAAAAAACAATCTCCAATACTCTTTTTCATTTTGTTGTTATTTTTTTTTCCTTTTGTTTCCGTCAATTCACAAAAATATCGTCCCAACCAACATGTATTCTTATTTATTGCGTTTTATTGATGCGTCCAAATTCTGCTGCAACTGCGCAAAGCAAACGCGCAAACTGTTGCGCAGCGATCACACCAGTTGACAGCTCAACTACGATGACGGTCAGCGCCTACTTAGTGCAATAAAATAATTGTCCCCTTATCTTCTTCCCACAACAATCCTTCCCCACATCTTCTCACCCATCCGGCCCGAACTGTCACCGAGATTGAGGCAATAATTTACATTGAATTGAATCCAACCGGCAAGCTACATGGAAGTGGAAATGAGCCTTCGAGCCGAACAAAAACATTCAATGGAAATATTTTCACACAACCGAACTATGTGCGCCGTGTCCTGGTAATCTTGCAGCCCGTTTTCGTTGCATTATTGATATCAGCTTCACACCTCCTTCACCGGTATCGATCGCGATCGTATCGGTCGGCGGCTGGGCGATCGTGCCGGTGGATAATGTTTCGATACGCGACGCACCGATAAACGTGTCTCGCCGCAACACATTGCGCTTGTTGGCTTTGGGGTTGTGTTGTTCCAGTTTCCCCCCCCCCCTCCTCGAAAACAGAACGCTTACCATTCGAGATCAATCTTTCGAAAATTCGACGGATGTGAAGTAATAAATCTCATTTTGTCACTCAACAGCGGCCATAATATTGTGCAGTGCGCGAACGAGTCTTTCACGAGCGGAACGGACCGTTGAATGGTATGTTTTTTTTTGTGGGGAGGGTTTTGTTAGTTTTTTATGCCGTCTTCCCAAGGGGTATAAAGACTTCCCGACCGACAAGCCCGAGGTGACAAAGATGTATAATTGCGAAACGGGCGCATTCTGTGCAGGAGCGGAAACAACAAGGCCATTCGGGACGGGTGAAGTAAAGGCGAATCTTCACTGTCAAAAAGGGGATCAGTTGGCGAAGAAGGTTTTGGGGAGGAATTCGGCCGCTGGCTGTCACTGTTCTATGGTGTTAGTAGTGAAGGGATGCAACCGCAATGGTAGCATCTCGATTGAAATTTGTCGAATAAAATATAAACTGAAAAAAGGGATCTTGAAGGGATGTTTTACCCAGGAATGGAACATTTTCAGTTAAAGAAGCATAGACAGACTTCCTTGCCAAACTACAAGCCGAAAAGTAAAGTTCACACCAATCGAAACAGTACTTGAAGCTGGAAAAGTGCCCAATACAATGTCCAAAACAGGACTCGGGACATTATTCACCAAGATGCTTGATGAAAAGAGTAAAATGGTAAGAAAAGTTCTCTATATTGTGCTTCGTTTTTACGCTTTAGCTGTATGAAAAAATATTCTTTAAACGATAGAATTAATCCTTATTTCATTAGAACGTCTCAAAGAGGTAAATGAGGCCATTCGGCTCAAAGTCTCCTTGAAAAAAAAAAAAATTAGAACGTCTCTTATTTGTTTATTTGTTTTAATTAGTTCAATTTAATGAGGATTTTCCTCTATAAATTAATACAATTTCTTAGATTTATTCTAATTCTTCGTCGTTCTCCATAAATAGATACAGTTCATTGTAAACATGCTCATTTTTGAGCTTTAGTGCATTGTCATTATGGTTTTCTGATCGATGTTATTTTTCAATAACGTTGATTGATTTTTGAGGGATTAATTCTAATCAATTAACAAAACATTTAATTATTGTCTTAATGACTGATAAACATGACTGTTGTGATGTTTACATTTATTCATTTCAGTCCCTTAAAAAAATATTATTAAAAATATATGCTATTCATTAATTCTTAATTAATTATTCAACTTATCGTACTTGAAGGTCATAATATTACTGTAAACAATTCTATTTGCTGTAATCAGGTTAAAAAGTGGAAATGTATAGTAAAAAGACTTGCTTATTAATACCCTTACAAAAGTATAACTCCCTGATAAAATGCGCATAATGAGATCGTTCCGTGTACCTGTTCTTCCTCTTTCTCTCGGTCTCTCTGTCCTTTGTTCTCCTGTCCCACCTCCTGCAAAGGTCGTGCGAAATAAGCAAACATTTATCCTGCTTGTCCTGTCAAAGCCGCGGCACCCGGACTTGAGATGGCAATTGAATAAAATTGGGATGTAACAGATTCTCGAGTTAATCTGTTCTGATGGGACCAAAGGTCCGACAGCATCACCTCTCTCACACATACACACTCAATCGAACGGACGGATGGTCCGGACGGTCTGGCACTGCAACAAAACACTCTCCGGAACGCTTTGTTTCCTTCCAAACAGACAGACACATATCTCTTCTTCGCACGGCTCGTGTGCAATTTCCGCTTTGTCAACTGGTCAACCTTCCCAAGCGTTAAGGTGGAATTTACGAGCGTGTTAAAATAATTCAAACATCTTCGGATTTTCTAAGCCCATCCCTCACCCGCTGCACCGCCTCACCGATCCCACGAGGCCGAGGGATTTGATGACTGAAGCAGTGCGTTGACTGGGTGCCTAAAAGCTCACACACAATGCCCCGGGTGCGTGCTACCGGTGTTTTGCGCAACGGCGGTGGCGGCGATGAATCGAAGCGCGCGTTTGGGCTGGATATAAATTAAGCAATGCTATGCGAAGCCCACAGCCGCCCGAGATTATGCGCCCTGGGAGCAATCGTTTTTGCAATCGAACGCCAATCGAACGTTGCAGGAATCAGGCGGTGTCTTCCCGCAGCATAATTTGCATTCCACACAAATAGTCCAGTCGCACCTTCAGTGCAGAGTGGAGGATTGTGTGTGTGTTTGTGTGTACGTGTGAATGCGCATGGATGTTTCTGGTGGGTGAGATAAATGCTCTTTATTTTCACAATCGGTTGCGCTTTATTTCTCCGACCCAGCATCGGACGACCTTTCGAGGTAGACGGTTTAAATGTGCTCAAAATGAGGCAAATAATTTTCGCAGTTTAATCTCACACGTTCGAGAATGGCAGCGTTGATGATTTCAATAGGCGAAACTCCAAAACAAAAGAAACACCAAATCTGGGCTTTTGTCAATATTTCTTAACCTGAAGAAGCGAGGAAATAAAATGGACAAATGTTGACGAAAAAGTGACAAAATTTGATGTTTGCGGAAAACAATTTATGCTACTTGATTTACTGCTTTAAAACCAAAAATTAATGTTCCTAATGTCTCTTTATAGGGTCACAAAGTGCAGATAAGATAGGCTTGGCATTTTGTCATTTGGTATAGCCTTTTGTCTTTCAAGTTTTGGTCTTTTTGCATTTCACTGCTGGACAAAGTTTACAAATATTTCAACATTTGGTCGCTACCCTGTCCTCGCACCTAATTATATTATTTGCCTTGAGTATGAGTTTGAGCTTAACCATTAGAAGCAAAACATTTCCAACCAAGGAAAAATTTAAAAAAAAATGTTAATTTTAAGAGTAAAGATATTCTAAAAATCTTTGAAAAATAATTTTTGAATTTTTTTTGAATACCTTTCAACAATCTTGGGACACTCCTTTAGGTCCTGGGTTTAGTCCATTATGTTCCCTTTAATCTTCATTTAGTAATTGTACTTCGATAACCCTTAGATATCTTCATACTTCACTTGCTTGTTGTACAAAACCTATAGATATTTTTGATAAAACTGATGTTGAATAAGAAAATTTATCGATTCTTTCTTTTATTCAGAAGGAATTTCTGATCAAGAGACATGAGCCGCATGTTGCCAGTGATCACCAATTTATTGATTCTTGATTTTAACAAACTCCATCATTCTATAAATTCGTCAGATGTGATCAAAATCGTGTCTAAGTTAATATAATACAAACCATTAGTTAAACAAATGTTAAACTACGCCTTAAACAAATATTAAAGTTCCCTGATGCATCTTGGTCACTGTCCCCAACAAGTAGTTCATCGAAAGCGTAAAGCTAATGCGAGCTTCTGAATGGAAGGTGTAGAATATTCGGTGGTGATTTTGTTCAATAATATGATCCTAGATGATGGTTATTATGTGCATTAATTAAAAAACAATCCTAGAAGTTTGCAGCTTGCTTCACAAGGAATGTCATATTCCTAAATGCTCTAAATTGTATGTTAGACAGACAAAAACCACACATGATACTAAGACTATTTCATTCCTAGTAACATTATTAACAGGGTTTTTGTAGTTTAGGATGAACAGAATAAAATTTAATTTAGAGGTTAGAAACAAATCCATATGATATTGTTCTTCCCATAGAAACCCCCTAAATTCTCACATAAAGCAAGGTTCAAATTGCAGGCAGTAAAGAAAACATTTGCAACCGAAATAAAGTCATTAGCACGAAGATTATGTGAGAACTATTTTGCGCAAAAGATCATCATTTCCTAGCCCTTGTAAAAAACATCTAATTGTTTACTAATTTCTAAACCCAACTAAATTCGCCTCATTCGATTTGCTAAACGGTGTGCAGAAATAAAAACTGCTCTTCCAAACGACCAAGACCGGGTACTTATCATTGTAATCCTCACAAACTCATAACACAAAACCCGGCAATAAACCGAATAACAATAACCTCCCGAAAGGTAGCACCCAAAAACGCGCTGCAGTAAAGTGACTTTATAATACGTTGCGAGCCGAAAAATTTGCATCGACCACCGCAACGCGCGACCAGAAACAACGATCTAGCCGCCGCGATAGGGCGACATACGGGCCACGGTTAGGAAGACCCAGATTGCTCGATTCCCATTCCCACGACTCCGGAATATATCCGGATGGTTCCGATTCCGAGCCCGCTAGAAAGACCATCCCATGTAAACCCCTGCACCCCAGCCCTGACTTAGAAAATCGAAAACGGGCCCTCCCTCTGTCCCCCGAATCTAGCAAACCGTTTATAAGCAGGGCGGGCGAGTTTCGCTTTTAGTAGTTAGTTGCCCACAGTTTTATGACTCTGTCATTTCATTGACATATCGCCAAATTGTAGATTCATATCGCCGCCATAAAACCCGAAACTCCGACCCTGTTCGGACGGCCCTGTTCTGTCCTTCTGGCTTTAAACTCTCGACTCACGAAAAACCCGTTCGGGAAGGAAAGAGACACTTTGCTGCTCGGTCGGAGGCACGAAAGAGTTTTTTTTTTTTGCAAATCGTTTAACATTCTTTGCTCTTTTGTGAAGGCCCGCACGGCAAAGAAACTATAAACTTTGTTCAGCATGCAATCGCTCGCTACGGTCAGGTGTACGAAGCAGGGGGGGTGGCGAAAAATTGTCACAAACTTCACCCCATTTTTGTCACGGAATCGAATGCCTCGGTGGCCTCGGTGGCCTCGGTTCGTGTGATTTGGGTGTGCAGAAATGGTTAAAATTGCACCACCACCACCACCATTCGCGGAGGGATTTTTTTGCTCCACTTTGGGAAGGGTCCTCGGTGGGCCCTGCCGATGGGTCACAGATTGCCCATCGTTAAAGGGCCCTAACAAATGGGAGTTTTTAAAATGTTTTATATACATAGTTGCCATCGCGTTTGCCCCGAGTTTGTCTGTTTTATTTGAATCGAGTTTTAATGACTGCTTGATCAGGATAATGGGATAGGCAAATTGTGCTTGTTTCGTGCCTCCAGAGCGACGTGAGGATGCCGGCTGAAATATATGACCTGCGCTGTTGTTTGTTTAGTTTGTCTCGCGTTTCCGCGGTGAAGCTCGCGGTGAGGACAGTTTTTGAAGCAATGTTTGTAATTTCCATATTTTATTGCTCCACTTTACCGAAAGCGTTTCATTTCCCCCGGTTTGGGGCGCTTTGGGGCGGTGAGGACCCGCACGGAATGGGTTCATAATTCAATATTATCCTTTTGCACGTACGGCCAGTGACAACGATGACTACTGGCACGTACTTTTTACACTGAACCCCCTTTTTTGTCCCCGCTATCGGTACTGCTACCGGGGCAGTAAATCGTTCGCTTTATGTCTTGATTTTTTCTTCCCGATTAGTCCGTTTCAGTGGCGTGGTGTATCTTCTGAAGCAATAAGTTTGCGCTAATGCGTGCTACCGTTTTGCCGTGCATACTTTGGAACTCATAAAGAGGCAAGAACGTGGTTGATTTTGAAGAGAAATTAATTCATTTGAATAGGATAGGTTAGTTGAACAAAACAGTGCCTTTAATACATATGGAAAAAAAGCTCCTAATTTTAAAGCAATAATTTCACTTCCCATATGAATCTAGCCAATAAATTCCTTCTTCACCTGATGCCGCAATCCACCTCCAAACTCGCTACTCGCTAAAATACGCTCCCTCTAAAGGGCAGCATCCGTGACCACATATTGGACCACTTTTGTACTAATGTTCTAATGGATCCGGTTGCGTGCATGATTATTTCCTATCAGCATGGAGATTGTGATGTTTTTTTAAGCAGCGAGCAAGAATCCAGCCAAAAAACCACCCTCTGCCAAGTGTTAACAATGAGGGGGGGGGGGTCAATATTTCATTGCAAACGATCGTTATTACATCCGACCGTTCGCATCCGGGCGTGATGCCCACAAGGTTGGGAGATTGGGAAGCAGTTTTAAGCTGTAAAATGCTACCATTTTCTTCGGGTTTTTGAGTTATTTGGGTGCAACCCTGCTGGGTTAGCATATGATAGTTGGTTGAAAAGGGTGTTTGTAGCTGGTTTGTGCAACGATATAGCCCATGCAGTGTCGGTGTTAGTGTATCAAATCGATGCTACAAAGTGATACTTTCTTCGATCACATCACTTTAATATTGAATTTTAATCAAAAGATAATGTTGCGCCAAAGTGATATAAGGAATTGCAGCATCCTTTATAATAATTTCATTTGATTTTCCACAACCTGACTCGCGGAATATTGCCACGATCACATAAAAGTTTATGAAGGCTCTAAGTTACTCTTTGATCGCTAATTCCAGAAATTATTTGAAACAACTTTTATACAGAACGGATGAAATTATATCAACAAACGAAGCGTCAATGTTCGTCAATATTGTTCTGTTATATAAAAATATTATTTATTTTGGTTCAATTAACTGTAATAGGAAATTATGTACATCTTACATTACCTATTTTAAGCACACTAGGTCCGAAAAACGCGCATGAATAAGCAAAGTAGTGCAGAGCTTCAAGAGGTTAACTACTAGCAATATCAGTTTTGTATGCACATACATGCACAAATAAATGACAAAACAGCTCTGCGTGTGACAATAAGCAGGGAATGGGTCTCTTTTTTATTCCGAAGTCTAGAATTTACGGATCCGTACTGTACACCGGAATAGTCGGCGTGTACTATTTTAAGTTCTTTGGCTTTAGACGAAAATGTAAGTTAACTGATATGCACTTTTCCTAAAATAAACGGCTATGTATGATGAGGGATAAAATAGGTAAGAAACTGTAAACAACATCAAAATTCAAATCAAAAACTTACCAAAAAATCATAGATAATTATTGATAAATGACAATGTTGATACATAGCAATGGCTGAGAGTCATGTGCTCCTTTATGCTGACGATTTAAAAATGTTCTATCCAGTGAATGCTCTGTTAGTGACAGTCAGCAATGACACATTTTCTTACAGTCTTTTTTTCATGGTGGAATGCCAATTGTTTGTCTATCAATGTCAGCAATGTCAGCAGGCCGTAGAACGTTATACAAGCATGTCAAATAGCATATTGGCAAGCTTCTACCACTATCTGAGATTTTAAAAGGTTGAGTATGCGTTAGTAGCTTGGGACCCATCTTCCGCTTATAAGTGAATTTGATTCTCAATTCTTCTCTAGTTTAGAATTCCTCATAAAACTTCTTGCTCGACACTTAAAATTCAAATCATTCTTATGGACGCCCAGGGCCTCCACTCTTGTAAATCCGCCACTGTTCTACATAGATGCACCTCAAATGTTGTCTCTTGTCAATATGTACGTCTGAAGTAGAAATTTCAGCAGACAATTTCTATACATTGACCATCGTTCTCGTTTCTAATGTGCCAGGCATCCTTTACTTTTGATGTTCAAAACATTTAATGTCTTCGAGTGTTATTGACTTGTCCCTCCATATTACTAAATGATTGCGTTTAAAAGAATATATCGTACTAGATCGTAGGGACGCTTAGTTATACTTCGTTTTGTTTTTAAGTGATGTGATGCCACGGAAGCCTGATACTTTATCAATAAACATATAAATCAATGGTCCATAGGAACAGTGCCTGGTTAACGATAACAGATGGCGTCACCTATATAAAAGAGCAGATTTCGATATGTATCGGCTCAAGACGGAGAACTTCGAGAGAAGCTCGTTGTCCCTTTCTTTGTACTATTGGGGAAGGGATAAATAGAAGAGACGTCAGACACGACCATAAATTTTCTTGCAATCGCGGCTAAAGACAAGCTTTTTTTAGCTACTGCGAATAAAACAAGTGTCCCCAGAAACGTTCGTTTTTTCTCCTTTTAAAGTAAAACTTTTCAACTTTAACTTTTAACTTTAAAGGAGAATGAAAAGGCTTGTTAATGGAGGCAACAATCATAGATAAAATAAATGTTTCAAATGAATGTTCTAAAATGGTACATTACAAAAAGGAAAAATCATTAAATCCTAGAATTGCTGACAATCTTTTCCAAAAGCAAAGATATAAAACACAACGCTTAATAACGTACATTCATCAGCTTGATCAATGCTTTGCCTGCTTAATCGTCAAAGGAAAGCAAACAAAAACACAATAATAGCCACACTTTAACGCATCATTTAAATAACAAAACGTATAAGCGCAGCAAATCATACCTTATTAGCCGAATGTTATCATCATTTTAGTTGGAAAAGTGTTTATTGTTTCTTTTTTTTCTCTCTCTCTCTCCCCGCTTTGCACTTTGCTTCCATCTAATTGCCGGTCGACAAAACGTCGCTGCTTCCACGTCCAACATCCTGGTCACAGTTAGATAATTTCCCCGTCCGCAGCCCCCACGCCGGGGGAGGGGAACCGCAACCGACCTTCGGCGTAACGCATCGGTAAACGAGCGACGCTGGTAATAATAGCAAACCGCACCACCGTTGCGCATGGGTTTGCGTGATGCAAAAAACTATGAAAACCTCCCTCATCCCCGAAAGACACAACGGGCACATGCATACGCAGCAGGCAGTAAACGCAAAACGGGAAGAAAAAACGGCCACCTCCTGGGGCCACCGAGTCACGAGCGATAGTGTGCATGATGCACCCTCTCTCTCATCGCAGTCACACAGAAGAATTCGTTGTCATTCGTCGCCACTTTTCGGGACGGAAGGTGGCACCCACCAGGCCTTTTGTGTTTTTTGACTCACTCGAGCAAAAAGGACTATTTGTCGACATCGGTTCGACCGGTCCCGCCTGCCGTGAGCCCAGCCGAGCGTGGATTATTCGTTATAAATTTCCTAGACACGACTAATGTAATAAATATAATTATGTTGTCACCCTTTGGCGAGCCGCTGGAAAGCAGTTCCGGAGCGGACCACACGTCGAGTTTTGTTTTTTTCGGGGATCACTGACGCTTTGTTCGTCGCTGCTGACTTCTGACAGCTCGTCAAAAGCCTATTTCTCGGAGAGGAACTGCCAGACAAAACGGAAACCAAAACAACTCTTCGACACGGTCACATTTTCCCCATTCAACGCACACATTTCATCCTCCATTAGCAGTGTAATTGTTGCTAAAATTGCAAAAATGAAATTGCACCCACCACCTTCCCATTTCCCGCTTCCCACTCATCCGTTATGGAAATGGCACAAAAATGTGCATTTGCCTCAATTGAGCTCCAAATTGGTGTTGAAAGTAGCACATTTTTAATGGATTTATCATTCCCCGGGTTGGTGGGGATATTTTTCCCTTCCCAACACTCACACACACACATCAGAAGTTCATCGGGAAGCCTTTTTTGCACACATCAAACGACAGTCCTGGGCTGTGCCATTTCGATTGCAATCGCTCATTCATTATTAATCAATTGATGACGCCGGCGATTGGTAAAATATTTAATCGACCGGTCCATTAGCGGCATTGATTGGGCGGGCAATGGCAAGGGCAGTGCCCGCAAAAAGGTACAATTGAATTGAAAAAAAAGCGATCGATTTCATGCTGTTGAGTTTTGTTGTGACTTAATTTTGTTGCTTGTAAGTATTTTTGTAATGACAGTACCTTCAAATGCTCTGTCCCTACTGTACCCCACAACAATGAAGCTCACAGCTTGCAACAATTAAGTACAGTGCAGCAACAACACCCCATTCATAAATCACACCCAGCCTCCGCCTGGGTCCGCCGAATGCTGTGCTGTCTGGCCGCGAAGATTAGATTATCCACAAGCACTTCCGCTTCCGAGTGACATTAATCGAAGACCTGCAAAGACGCGGTGGCGGCCCCGACGGCATCGCCATTGAGTCAAACGAATCACTGAGCCACTGGGGGCGCCTGAGCAGAACGTCGGCTGTAATCATTGCAGGGAGGTTTCAGCTCATAAACTGCACAGCATGGTGTTGAGCTCGACTAGCTCGACGGCGGTTACTACGATCTAGGTCCTTCGGTAGCTAGGATCATGCTGCTGCAATTTCTTGGAGCATCGTCGTGGATGTGAAACAATAACAACACACACACACGCAAAAAAACACAACCAAATTGCATTGCGCTTACTTGGTTTTGTGGCCATCGGGATGGAGGTGGTGGTGGTAGTGACGCTGAGTGATGCATGTGGCTGGCACCCTGTACGTGGCTCATAAATTAACGACGACCATGTCATAAATTTGCAATTAGTTGCGAGCGATTGCGAACGGTATCCGTCGTCGCATGCGTGCGGGAAAATGCACGGTCGGCGCATCCATCGCGCAACACATCGCGCGGGGACAGTATATAATGTGTTTAAATTATGGTACGGTCTTTGAAAGTAGTATCGATTTTGCTGTGCAAGTCTGTAAGCGTGCGATGCGTTATATGGTGCAGATACTGGCATGGCCAGGATAAAGGATAAAGAAAGAGATAATAGGGGAAATTCTTTGTTTTGCATACCATGAAGGATATTGCCCAAAGATTAAGACGAAACGTTATGATTTATTATTGAGTTCAAAATTTGTATTCAAGCACAAATTAGATGAAAATTGTGCTACTAAAGATATTGAATTAAAATTTAAGAAGGAAGGACATGGAGAGTCACATGGACTTTTACACCGGCTTGATTTTAATATGTGTATTTTTTATGTGACAAAATGACTTATCTCTAAAGTAAACATCAAAGGACGTTAATGCATGCATTACCATATCGTGGCGTTACTTTTATATCGTGGCGGAATAAAGTGTGAAGTGAGAGTATGAAACACACTGGCGGAATCCTTTGAATCAATCATATTTCGACAGGAGTCTTATGGCAAGGTGATGGACTCTTCAATCTGCTCATTGACATCTCCTTAAAAAACTAACATACAAGGCAGATCACAAAGTGGGCCAGACAACAACATGATACGACATTGTAGTAATTTCTCCAATTCACTGGGATCGCAAATGCTTTTGATATCAAAACGATCAAACGATGACCAAAAAAAGAAGTTGCAATTGATTATCAATGCAAAGAAGACAAAATACCTGCTTGTGAGAAATCCACCAGCGGCTTGTAACTGAGAAGCAGCGTATTACCGACTACTTTGAGGTGGTAGAGCAAGTCTGCTACCTTGGAACGGTTGTAGCTTCTAATAAAATTAGCATTTAAAACTGGAACCACTCTAGGATCCAGAAGACTTCGAGCCCACACGAAATGTGCGATATACCACACGCTGATTCACCTGCTAGTCCTCTATGGACAAGAGTCTTGGAACATCGGAGTAGAGGATGCATCTGCTCTAGACATCTTGCTTAATGCCGGCAGGGTACAATGACTAGAGCTCCATTAAGAAGCTACTCGACAGTGACACTCAGTTCAGCAGTAGCCACAGAGGAGCATAGCGAGCTCATTGACTCTAGTCGGTGTTTCGGTCGGAGCTTGGGTGCCGGTAATGGATGGGAAGCAGCAGACAGGGATTGATAACCAGAGATGTTTAGTATTTAGTGTTTAGTATTGTTAGTCCTGCGCCTATCACAAGACCAGCCCTAAAAGGTTCTCACATAGTTAACAGGATCTACATAGAGCATGTGCTCTGAATGATCGATGTTGATCGTTGAGAAAGTTGGTCAGCCAATGTTGATTTTTTGTTAAATTAGAATATTTTGAAAATATGTTTTAATGACTATCATAGTAAGACCATATTACCACGATATCCCTCATGGTAGCTTCAGACGGTTCTGGTTGTAACTACAAATTATATCTGTTTATACAAAAAATAAGAGGTGATTTTGGAATACATTATTATGAATATTTGTTATAGCCTTTTTACTATTTCTGAACGATCACCAGCTTCACGTAATTTCACCATCGAGTTAATATTTGCTTCAAATCCCTACAATCGCTTACGTCTTTTACACTCCAACTTTTGACATCGAACCACAACCAAACCCAGCGAACATTGCCCGTGAAAGCAGCAATTAGTATGTAATCCACCGTGCTACTGCGCGTTTGCTTAAAGGGCTATAAACTTACACCTTCGAGCGCTGGCACGTACTGCCTGTTTTATTTGGTCAATCTTTTCCCGTGCCCGAAAGCATAAACCTGCTCAACCGATTTCGGCTGAGCGTTCGGACACACGGGCCAAACACACATGGCTTTTGTGTTTCCTTTTTCCATCTCGCCATCTCGGCTAGATTCAATATTGGGACCCTGTGGGGCCCTAAATCATATCGAAAAAGTGCCCTGCCAGTGCTGGTTGCATATCGAAGCGTGTGCACAGCATAACAAATAACATGCACCTATACACAAACACATCCGATGCACTTTTCGTTTAGGCTAGTTTGTCACCCGAAAATATGACGCTTCAGTTTAACCTTTTTTCCCCGTTCGGCTGCTCTCAACGCACAATGACACAACAACGCTGCGCCAGGTGCGACACAACCGCACAAGTTGGGAATCCGTCATCAAGCCCTCTCACCCAACGGGCCACGGGCAGCCAGGTATCAGTATGCCGACGAGGTGTGAAGAATTTATGCTCGATCATTATCATACACCACGCACCGCGCGTTAACATGCTGTATGTGTTTTATTTATCCTCTTTTTGTGTAGTAGTAGCAGTAGTTATCGTTGTCATGTCATGTCTCTGCGGTGCCAAAATGCCGTTGGATAACTGAGGTTGAATGAAAGTGAAAAATGAACAAACGCACCAGTCTGCCCACTGGCACATGTTCGACTGTGGGAATTGATGTTGTGGCGCTGTTTAAATGCGCTTATCGCCCGTAGCTTAGGCGGATGGGTTTGAATACTAGATTTGCCTGGATAGTCGTGGGTTTGATGTGCTTTTTTAATGATTCATGCTCATAGATTGCCTCTGTACTGCTCTGAAAGTATGAGTTCTGAAAGAGATCTGCTTGATTTAATAAAATCTTGTCATTGATGCCTACAAAAATAGAGTTTTTATTCAAAGTTCAAGCAACACACCATCCCAAAATCACTTACAAGCCAAGCTCTTAAACCTCCACCTGTTGTGCTTTATACAAAAACGAAGACATTTCCAAAGAAACGAACGGTACAGGACGGACAGGACCGGATGAAATAAATTACCCCAAAAGCCATACCTATTACCCACGGTCGCTACACCCCGCGTGGCACGTGTCGATCAAAGGCCATTGATATGGTGCAAAGGCTCTTGGCTGTCGGTCAAACGCCGAAAGCATTGTTAATGAAATGACGGTATCGCAATGGTTTCGTTTTGATTTTCTCAGCACCGAAAAGCGTAGCATGATATTGGAGAACAGATTGCACAAAACACGCCCCTGCCAACGGTCCGTGATTTACAGAACCATTTATGATCATTTAACGAAATAAGAATCTTTTTATTTTTTCAAGAAAGCTTTGGTCACCTGTATAGCCATTTTAAATATTTTTATATTTTTTATAGAGACCTCATTTCCCTATTTATTTAAGATAATGCATTCATTTGCCTTTATCTTTACTTCCCAAAGCTAAAAAACAATCTTCTTTATTAATTGAATTTAATTGGCAGTTTATTTACTGTTGCTAGATTGATTGCCACATGACGTCCTTCCAATACCCCAGGCAACTTCAAAATAACGTAGTTCTGTTACCTGCAGCCATTAACAATCAATATTTGAATCTCTCGCAAGTGAAATCTATACCTGAAATTTCTAAGATTCGTACCCTGTAAAAGGCTATGGAAAAGTTTGAACTTGCTAGTCCCCAGAGTTCGTAGAAGCCACTAAGAACCACATCTCAACAACGAAACTCAAACCCTGCAGTGAAATTTAGTAGCAAGCTGTGATACTACCAAGAATCTGTTGCATTATCATCAAAAAGCATTGTAAGCCTTGTAAGGCCTCAAACTTCCCAAAACTTCTTCTAGTCAAAGGGAATCTCTACGAATTACGATCTTTCGGTATAAAGGATAAATGTTTTAGTGAAAACCAATAACATTAATAAATACCAATAACATATATTATTGTAGAGTCCAGTGAAGAAAACATGTTCATTTTACATTAAACGCAAATTTGCGTAAATAGTTTTCCTTATTTTGCATTTTTTTAAAGCAAAACTTGGTCAGTCATCAGCGCCTGCAGCGTGTAGGCGAGGGCGTCCTCTAGCGGTGAATAGCGTAAGCTTCCAAGCACAGTGGTGAAACGTCACTACAACGTGAGGTCAAATATTTTTTTTTATCTTTTGGTTGTTTTTATGTTCTACAAATTGCAAATTAAAATTAGATAACTCATCGAAAAAATACTGCAATATTTGAGATGCTTTAAAAAATAAATATAAATTTTTATACTATTTCTTCTTAGTGTATTCTCTTTCACAATCGGTGTTTATTTATACTGCTGTTCCTCTGTTGTAAAACTGTTGTAGCCTCTACATAAAATTTTCCAAATTTAAACACGAAAATTAGAGTAAAAATAAACAACTTAAAATACAAACAGAAATTCTTCAGCACAACCGTGCATGATGCTTTCGCTCCAATCCCAAAAACAAAAATGGGCTATCAAACGGACATTTTGCGCAATGGTTGTGGTCTATTATTACAACACAGTCACCCGAACCGGAGGGGGGAGAGAAACGATGGCATTACAGACAACCGAGCGTATTAATAATGTACCGAAAATTAATTTCTTCCCCTGCAGGTGCACCGTGGCGCTCTTTGTGTGGCGGACACCGACTCATCTAGCCAGCACAACATCAAATTCCCTTCCCTGCGAAGATGGCGCAGCTTGTTGTCGTCGGTTGCCTCCAGGTTGCCTCCCCGTCGCTCTATTTTGGTCCGTGTCCGTGTCGTCCATGACCGCGCTCATCACCTCGCTCCCTGGGGGCGACTCGGATGCGAAATAAGTTGTACAATTTATTTATTTCCCATTAGTAAGGGATTTTCCTGGGCACCTTCTGCGTCTCGCTCGACCCGCACGCGCAAACACAGACGCACACACACACGCTACGGCTCGGGGTCGAAATCAATACTTACCCCCGGGGGAGGAGATGTTGGTCGGTCGGTCGGTCGGCCAGGCCTGGAAGAGTCGGGGGTGTTGTATGCGTGTCCACTCGAGATAGCGCAAAAGCCGGGATGCGTATGTCCTTCGGGCGTATTTTCTATTCCTCCAAACACCGATCCGTGTACGACCCTACCCAGATTGCCATATTGCCTCCGGTTGTTGCGATGGTAGTTGTGTGAACGTGTCACACAGAAGGTGCTGCAAATTGAATGCCAGGAACACGCGACAGCTTCATCTCGCCGGTGGTGGCGTTGCGTACCGATGGTGATTATTTTCACATCTGCCACATCGCCGTACCGTGCTGGCGTCTATCTCCCTTTCTTTCTCTGTTTCTGCTTCTCTTTCTATCCCGCTTGGTTCCATCCTGCGGTGAAAAGGAGGGATGGAAACAGCGCAAAGCCCTCGGGAGGGCAAATCGCAATCGAAACCAGCGCCGTCGAAAACACTCCCTCCCATCCGAATCCCTGCTGTGCTGTGCGGCCAGTCTCCCTTCGCATGGCAAACGAATTTCGGCACGGGATGCTGTGGGGTGTTTTACCCTTGGTTTGCCAGCCTAGCGACGATTTTGTTTTTTTTTTTTGCTGCTCCCTTTTGCAATGCCCGACCAATGCCGGCGTTCGTCGTGCGGGAAAATCCCTTTCAAGTGGGCAGAATGATAATAATAAAAAAGTAGAAGGGACGCACAGAAACCATGCCACAGAATCGATCCGCCAGAATACAGGCCCTGATCTATCTACAGGGTCTTTAACTATCGCTACACCTAGGGTGTACGGGCAACACGGAAATGATAAAAAAAGAAAAACACCAATGAAAAGAAAAGCGCGGCTCAGCGAGCCCGATTCGATACGAGTCCGGCGTGTGGGAGAGAGCGAAAGTAATCCGTACGTAAATTTAATTAAGATTAGTCGACGATGGACGCTAGCTGGTAAGGTGATTATTTGCAGCGAAGGTAAATGGCCGAGCAACTCTTTGAACGAAGAGTACGGTCTAGTGACAGTGGTTGCCTGTTAACGATTATCCTGTTAAGCAGTGTAGCTTCATTTGTACGTGTTTTCGGATCATTCCTACTAGCAGAAAAAAATTTCTGGCTTTTTAGATGTTACATGGAACGCTTTGTGTTGTGCCAAAATTACTTTACCTTACCTAGGGTTCTTTAAACATAATCATATTTTTATTAACGATGGTAATTACCATCATGTCTCATTTCAAGCCGTGTCAGACAGCACAACAAGAAACAAATTGTTTCGACTTTGACCAACTAGAAGGTTGCGATAGCTATCAATTGCAGACATTTAGCTGCAAAAAGATTTGCAAATAGAAGAGTATTTTTCCTATTTTTAAAAATTTTGTGAATAAAGTTTTTCCCCGAGTTACGCGAATAATGCATTCCGGAGACATTCGCGTAATTCAATTTTTTGCGATCGATTGATGATCACGTGTTACAGCCAATATATAGTTGATATATGTAAATTCAAGATTCAAGCTCTCTCTCTCTCTCTCTCTCTCTCCAAATCTCTCTAAATCCAAATTCGGCTTAACTTCCTGATCAGTGTAGATAATATAAAAGAATTGCATAAACTCTGTGTATTGAGTCGAATCCAAACTTACACTTCTTGGATTCAACTCACAGATTCCTTCTTGCTCAATGACGCCATCTCTAATACAAATAGCACCATGATGTGAACTTTTACACTGCTATTTTGTTCTATTTATTTATTTATTTATTTATTTTTATTTTATTAATTGCTCGGCCACGTTGGGTTACAGCAATAGTGCTTATTGACTATAGTATACAATTATTATCTATGAATGAATATTCTATGAACTGCTGTTGCATCGATGAAATATAAATCATATTAAATAACTAAACAAAATAATCTTTAATGACTTTACTTAAATGTTGGAGAGTCACGTCATTTTTACAATATTAAGAGAGGTCTTCGCAATGATTGTTTAAAAAAAACTAAAAGGCTCAAATAAAGCCAGAAGAATATACGACTAAAACCACTAAACCTGTCAACTTACAAGCACGGAAACGCGTTCTCTACGGCACGCAATGTCACATTCGCAAAACGCAATTCACTAAAGTGCACCCTCATAAGACTTTGTGCATAAATGTAGAAATGCCCTAGGCAACAACAAAAAACTCAACAAACATTAAGCATCAAAAACAAACAATAAAACGAAAAAAACTAATGTGCAACGCCCATCAACCGGAAGAGGATGCCAGGGAAAGAACAAAGGAAAGCCTAACCTATGCTCGCATTCGTATTTCGCCCACACGCTACATTTGCGCTCGGTTGGTTGACTGTTTTGCAAATTCTCTCTCGCACAAACAAGCTCGCTCGAGCGTTTGCACTCATCGCAATAATTGCAGATGCAGGTGCTTTGCAAATTAAGATGAAGCCACGCTTCCCGGGCGTACACTGCACCCATCTAAAGGGAAGCGAAACCAGCCACTAAGAGGTTCGACAATGCCCGCCTAATGTGTCACCGATGTAATAGGCGGAGAGGAAGCTGCAGCAGCAGCAGGGGAAATTTCCACTGCTGGTGGAAATGTGCAATTACGGTAAGATGAACCACGCCGATGACGACGATGTGTATGCATGACTGCATCCGACTGCACTGCAATTGCACTTTGCTCGATGAGATTGGATTTTCCATGCATGTAACCACTTTCGACATAAAGCAGAACAGCAAAAAACGAGCTGAAGGAGAACACTTTTTCATGACTACCATTTTTTCCTGTTTTGCTCTCCCATTCAATTGCAGCGACAAAAAAAATCGGCCTGTGAAGAGTGTGTTAAAGAAAGGTAAGGTCCTAACCAAGGCAAGGCAACGTGCATCTTGCAACCCTACCTCATTAGCTGAACAGCTCCTTGCGCACATTACTAATCATCATTAGCCACAGCAGGCAGCGATACAAATGAGCTAGCCTACTACTCCCTGACGCGTAAAACCAGCTCCCCAGCGCTTGAAACGTAAAACAATAGGGCACATTACTTTTACCCCAAGGCCAGAGGGGGAGGAAGGTATCGCTTCGAAGTCTCAACTGCTCGAGCAAGCTCATTGAGCGCGCTACCACTCCGTCTGTCTGGAGTAGCGGTGTTGCGATGTGATGTGGTGTTGTCATGCGTAAAGCAATGGCAAAGAGTCCTCCACCGAAGGAGACTTGGTCACAAATGGGGTCTGCCCGCCAAACAATGGTCTTGCTGGAAGGTGGAATTAAAATGTGCGTTCGCTTGATGAATTACCTTCCGACCGCAGTGCAGATGACAATTTCTTACAACGACCATACTTCGAACGTCACCGACCGGAAGAGTCAAACACCGCCGGTCCTGGTAACACCCAGTTGCACAGTTGATAAAATGGCGGTAATATTTACGGTACTGATAAACAACAAATACCTGCAACCCTTGGACGGCACGAGTGTGCTGGTTGAGTGTGCTTGATGGATGAGTTTCCCATTCAAGGTGATTTTGCTGGGCCGCCACCCGCCCGGGGAACATGTCTAAGGATTGGTAATGAAATACCTCAAGTGACTCCCTGGAGCGCTCCCGTCTGGTGCTTCAAGATGTCGCGTCTGTGCCGCGTGCTGAAGCTGGGTGCTTCAACCAATGTAAGGAGGGTTTTGCATACCCTCCTACCTTTCTATTACAATGGTGATGAACGCTCTAACCGGTATACGGTGGGCGAACAAAATGGATGCTGTATTATTTGATGCTATGTTTTCAACATGAGTTTCAGGGCTTGCAAATGAGTTTTAAACTTTTGATGCGCTGCTTTTCAAACATGTAAGAAAAAAGATATGTGAATATAACGAAAAACGGTAGAAAAAATTCAAAAGTGTTTGTGAAACAAACTAAAGTTGTTGTAAAACACACGAAAACTACATTCTAATGAATAGGCTGTGGAAAACATAATGAACTTATTAAAATGTTTAATAACTCTACATTGGTTTATAGACCATGAAGTTTTTAGTCTAAAATAAACAAAAGATTTGAATAAATAGACCACTCAATGTGATATTCAAGAAATATATCCTAAAAAAACGAAAAATGTTATGAGAAATGGAAATATTTTAAGCATCAAATAAGACAAAAATCAATAAATTACACATAAAAACAACCAAAACCAATAACACAAAAAATATAAACACACACTAAGATGTGTTCTTGTTAATTAATGTGCAACCCCGTTCTTCAAGATGTCATGACGTTTACAACTTTTTATTCCAAATTATGTATGAAATGAAAGTCACCACATAAACCGCATTTTTCACAGTCACCACAGTAAAAAGTCACCACATAAACCATTAAAACTTAAAGCAAACAATTGATGAATGCAGCCAAAACACAGAAGACCCATGACATACGATTGTATTTGGGACCTCAAGGCCTAAGTCTAAGTAGTTGTAAGTCGAATACATAATTTAGTACCTTAGCGATTCAAATAACAGACAGCTTTAAACTCCGGATATTCAACATATTTTTATTGAACTTCCTCGTATCTGGTCCATGGTCATGTCACTTATTAATTTTACATGATTGCCATGATGTACTAGAATAAAATAAAAATATGTCTGAACCTTAATAGAGCCTGCTGTCACGATAGGTAAATCTTTTCTGTTGATCAGCCCATCGCTGGAGGCATTCTTAGCAGTTTTGCTTTAAATCAACTATAGTATAATTTCTTGGATAATTCCTATTTGCCTGGTCCAGATTTAAATGCATCGGAATCCATTGTAGACGCAGTTATCAACATGAAAACAAGTGTGTTTAATCATACTGTGATCGAATCTTCACAAAAATACATATCTTTTTTCTGTTTTCACAATGCTGCCCGGAATTAGAAGATGTATTTGACAAATGCCTTGATGGTTATACGGGATAGACTGTCAATTCACGCAGCACTTCATCGATCCTATGCATCTACGAGTTCAGGAGAAAAACAGCACCCAAACCCCTTTGTTTTTAGGACCATCGTTCTGTCGCTCTAGGGGACTCCTTTACTCAGAATGTTTGGAACTTAAAACAAGTTAAAAACTAAAATGGTGTTGTATGAGTGTTTCGATAATTTGATGATTATTGTGAAAATTTTGAGGCTGTCCGTAATTTGAAACATGAGCTCGAAACTGTACATAATACGAATCAAAAAAACGTGACAACTTTATGATTTTTTGCAATTTTTGGAGTAAACACAAGATTATTGGAAATCTTTTTTTTCTCACAAATTTAAAAGGTTTTCTTCTGTTAAGTTTAAATTAAATGTGATAAAATTTGAATTAATAAGAAAATATTACATGCCAGAAATGCCTTAAATGTCCGTTGTTCGAAGCAATGTGGCGCATAGTTTATTAGTAAGAGATGTAACGTCTAATATTCAAGAAAGTACTTACTGAAACTGTTCAAGTGACATTTTGTAAGATGGCTTATTACATTGCTTTATTTTTAATCAGTTTTTTATCCAAATATAATGTAAGGTTATTTTATTTATACAAACAATTGTAGTAATAATATCCCGTCTATGCGTGTAAATAGACTTTACGCTCTCTCGCAAATTACTGAATATCTGAAATTGTATTTCAAAACTACCACCCAATGGAAATGCTCTGGTTTTAATTAAAAAATGTCTAATTCTAGTAAACTCCCACCTCCACGATACCACGTTTGCATGTATCGATGCACAAAAAGTATACTTCCCTTGCTTTCGCTACCGAGTGTGAATTTCATTCCAGGCTTCATCACGATGGCGCACAAAACAAAGCTAGACCAAAAAATACTGTCTTTTTACAAGCGACAAACAAACAACGCCATGCCCCATTCCACCCATCGTGACATTGCGACAGGATAATGCGCGACCGCCCTGACGTGCGCGAAACATACCACACAGGGCGCACAGTGGGGGCGCAGACCATCTCCAAATGAATAGAGGTACGCAAAAGAAAGCAGAAAAAAAAAACAAATCCCACCCCAACCGTTCCAAGGCAATCCAAACACCACCCGACGCCAACATGGCTGTGCTGTCGGCGAGGACTAACTTGCGACAAATATGGGCAACAGCAGAGGAAGCACATGCACACACAGGGAAGGAACGTGAAAATACAAAATGGAGTCGACGCTGTGGGCTGTCAGCGTCAACGACAACGGGCGACGAGATGATGACAAAACGCAACAGCAACGACACCGCAAACGGTGGGGAAAAACACCCCGTACACGCTCGTGGAAAACTACTGCTTTCCGGTTGAGTGTGCGTGAGCGAGCTACAACATTGCTGCATCGGTTGTACGGAGCGCGCGCGCGCGCCTGTGTGAGCGAGCGGAATGGCGGCGAGCGACACAACACACGCTCACCCAAACAAAAAAACACGAGAAAACGCAGGAGCAAGTTGACAGTAAGGTTGACAATTTTCTAACCCTCCGGCATTTGAACAAGCGTACCGGAGAATAAATTAAACACCGCACTGAAGAGGGCCATAACACAGGAGCGGGAAGTGGTGAGAGGGGTCCAGTCAGTGGTGATATGGCGCAGGCATCCGTGAGCTGCAGACGACATCCTTTGGCTTCCACCATTTTTCAATTTTTCATCTGTCATCCGACCGTGTACGGGGCGAGTTTTTTTCCCCTACCCACTGCTTCCTCCCATCCCAGCTAAACTTTCCATTCATTTTAAGAGACAAAAATGTAGCCCCACACCCCGCCCAGATGGGGTTGGGATAGGTATGCGATGATGAGAAAAGGGGTGAAAATTGTGAAACGCGTTCACTGAAAGCAAAAGCAAAAAGCACAACCAGTCCAACAGTTTTGCACTTCTGCTCGATGTTGTGGGTTCGCTTTTTTTTGCACAGGAAGTTTTTTAGTAAAAACCACCCATGGAATGTATATAATGCTCGGATAGATGTCACAAAAACCCGAGAGCAAGCCCCGGGATGCCCCTTTCGGCCGATGGTGGCCTTTTCAACCGTGAGGGAAAGTGCGATTTGCTCACCATTCGGTGAAAATTACAAAACAACAAACTCCCATCATGTGATTAACGGGCAAGAAGAGCCGCACACTGCAACTCTTTTTGCACACGAGCGACTGGTTTCTATTTGTGTAATAGCCTCTGTCTTTAAAGTGTTGAATATTGCACGACTAAAAGCTTAAATAGTTGTAATAGAAAGTGATAAACTAATACCATCGAATGATATGATAATGATTTGGTTTGAGAAAAGTATGAAAACTGTAACATTATAAAAAGGAACTTTAAAAATAATAACAGTACTACATAAATCCGACAGCCGGAAGTGATAAAAAGAAACGAATCTAAATGGTTGAATAGAAAATTGAATAGAAATAGAAGGAAAAATATCGAAACTAAGGAATAGAAAATTGAATCGAAATTTGGGAAAAACATTTACTGGTTTCAACAAAAAGTTATACAAGATAAAATCGTACAAAAACAGCAAAAAAGAATCGACAAAAAGTATACAAATATGCTTGGGTTGTTTATAAAAGGGGTTCTTACTTTGGTACACTTTCATAATTCATTGTGATATGTAATCACAAACAAAGCATGAATAACAAGGACAATTTTTTAACTTTTTCTTTATCTACTTTTATTGTTATCTTCTTAGTTATCTACAAAATTATCTATACTTTAATTTGTTTTAATTTTTATATTGTTTGCTTTTTAATTTTTTCAGTATTTATTTGTTTTTTTTCTGAAAATGTGTTTTTATCACTCTTTTTGTTATTCCTCTTCACTAGTACTTCTGATTTATAGTACATTTTTACTTCCAAATCTTCTTTTCCTGCATTGATAACGAATCTTCTGGATCTTTGTGATGACATTTTACATGTTCGTTTTGTTTGTATTCACTTAAGTTGAACATAATTTAATTTTTCCACCGTTCATGTTCCACTTCTCTATTTACTTTAACTATATTGGTTTTGTTGTCTTAATTTTTAGGTCTTAATCTTCAATTTAATCATGTTATGCTGTTGATTGGCATTTTTTGTAATATTGTTTACTTATTACATCTTGTACTTTTTAGTAAATTGCACCAAGGCTCTGTATCCCTTTATCATGTTTGCTTTTTTTACTGCCAGCACTTCTTTCTCTGCGTTATTAGGCCAACTCATTCAACGTTGTTCAACAGTTTTCGCGTGAAAATTGCAGCAAAACTCTTATGCTGAAGCACTTGCTTCATCGCCCACAATCGATATCGGGTAGTGTGCCCTTGGACGATTTTGAATGAACTCACAAACACACCGAAGGATAACGTATCCCGCGCGACGATGGGTGCAAAAAGAAAACACACGGAAGCAAGGCAAGCAGGATCCGTTCTATGCCAACGGAACAACGAACAGTTTTGGCGTCAAAAGCCAACGTCGGCCTTTTCAAAATTAAAAAGCCTCCTTCCGCCGGGCAGGGAAACGGGCCGTATCGTACAGTTTCGGGTAGCGGGCCAAGCGGGAAAATATTTTTAATTGGCATGCCAAGTTCTCGAGCGCCGACGCTAACGCCACTGGAAAACACTGCAGTAATCAGGCGAAGAGAAGAACGGGGGGAAACCTCCTCCTTTCCCACCGCGCGCAGTCTGCCGCGGCGTAGCAGGGCCGTTCCTTTCGACACAAATTCGACAACCCTTTCGAGCGCAATCTTCGAACAGAAGGCGACGACTGGCAAAAGAAGAGGCATTTCCGCCTGTAACCGCTCCAGCCGCTCGGCTCCTGCTGCCCGGAAACGTGAAAGGCGTCACTGGCAAATGGGGCATAGACGCCCCCGAACCTTGCAATTACAAACATTTTCCACAGTGCTGCAAAGCAGCGAGCGAGTAAGTGAGTGAACAAGAGCAAGAGTCCCCCACCGTTACTTGGCCTCCGATTTATTGAAATCAAGCCGGCTAATAATCAACCATGCGAACGACACCGGCCAGGAAAGTCATCCGGAGTTTCCAGCCGACTGGGGTGGATTGCAGGGGATGAACGTAAGGATGTAATTGATTCCACTTCCCTCGGGAGCGAGAGAGTGAGAGTGCGCAAGTGAAAACGCAAATGAAACGAAGCCGCCTGCCGCCTTTTCAACAGCCAGATTACGATCAAAATGTTGTGATGAATTCGATGTTGCGCCACGGGAAAACGTGTCCGTAGAAAACACTTACCTTACCTTCCTTTCTCGGGCTGTTACGCCTTCCAATCTGCAACCCCTCGCGAAGAATGGGTGGGTTTCGGTGCGAAGCCAAGCATGGGCGCATTTAATTATGTGAATATTTTCGGTTCTAATCTTGGCGCAGCAAACGGCGGCAGGAGTAGCAACGGCAATTTGAATCCGGAAAAGGGTATGGCTGATGCTGATGGTGAGCATTTTGGCAAGGGCTGTTGCTGTACTATTGAGGGTGAACTTCGTCGCAGTTACGAGAGAGGAGCAAGGAGGAGTTTTTTTTGCTATCCCTTTCAAGGCAACCATTTTATTTTCTTATTTCAACCTAATGGAAATGGGGTTTTCTATTTATTATTATACTTAAAATTTTATGTAATATGTTCTTTGTACTATTTTAAAATACGGAATATCTGCTTTGATTTAGCATTTATGTTGAGGCTGTAAAACATTCATTATCAGAATTTTCAACTCATAATTGAATAGTGAAACCTTACGATTGTATTTTTTATTTATCACTTGGCATCTATTTATACGGTAAACTCAAATCTCATCAACTCATTCAACTCAAGCCATCGCTTCTCTGCTTCTGTTTTGTGCAAACGACCTTGCCACGCGAATCGCTATTTATTGAGTTATGTTTTCTGTTTGCTTTCCAATCGATAATTAAGATGACAATTAGATGATAGTTAGAGGCATGGGATGCATACATTTGAGATTGGTTTTAAAAGACTTGACCAAACGTATTGCTCATAACATTGCCGTAGTGGAAGCATTGCGCCCAGGGCGGATTAACACGAGTAGAGTCCCTAAGTGGTCACACGAACACGTAGAGCTTTCTGAAGTGTTGAGCGAAAAGTTGTATAAGGAGTTCTAAACCAGAGAAAGATTTCGAAGCAACTTTTCTTGTGAGCGAGGAGTGGGCTCATTCTCGGGTCCCACGTGGCTGCTTAGTTTGAGTACTGCTTAAGCCGCTTCTGTGCATGGGTAGAGTTGGTGCTATAAATACACAGGAGAGGATTTATTAGCACTAAATGCACGCTCAGAAGTATATACAACACATTTAAGTCAATTCCGGCCATTAGTGAATTGAAGAGATTTTCAACTTCATGGACTTTTTTACTTATTATCATACTATCCATCTTTTTATTTTTATTAAACACACTTGGGGCCGATTGTCCTCATTCGCATCTTTAAATCGATCGATTAATTTAAAACTACAATCTACTTCTTCATTCAATTATCTTATACCGGGTAGTCTCGGTTCACTCAAAGCTATCCGTTGATATTATTAATAATGTTTGTCTGTTTTAGCATGTCCATCCATCATCATACACCGTTATCGGTGTTTTCCGTTACCTTCTAGTTATGCAATGTATCCAAACAACGGATAGGAATTCAAAAAAAAATATGAAGAAGATGAAACTAAAAAAATGTGTTGATAACGATGAGTATTTAAATTATTACAAAGTTATTTAAATTTTAGTTTAACTCATAATGTACATCCCTTGATAAACTAATTTGTTGCGTAAAATTATGTCTTGAACAACTTTGTAACAGCTGACGTTTTAGCTTCAAACACATACAACATTGTCAAGCGTACGACATTGACTATCACATACTGTAGGTATAAATTATTTAATAAATGAGGTGCATTAAATGTAGCTTGTGCGTCTAGGCAGCTGTTAAGTGGTTGTAACACTAATAGAGCGAACCGGCCCTGGTAGTTTGCTTTACTTTTAATACTAATTTTGTAATTGCCTGCCTGGTAAACATTACCTAGTTCTATTTTATATTATTAGACCATCAGATCAGTGAATGTAGTCCAAATAACCCAGTTAAACTTGAACATAGAATAGATCAAGTAGAAAAACTGAAAACAGCAATGAGGTGATTGACGGCGTCTGTCTTTGAAACTTTGACAAGAGCCACCTTGTACCGATGTCATGCATTAAAAAGCTATAAAGTTCCACCAAGTTCGGTACACATTCTTAACAAGCCTTAAAGTTCTATCATAAACCCTACACATAGTGCTAATCAGCCGCAAAGTTCCAAAGAGTACCGTGTGCTTGTTAAAAAGCTTCATGGTTCCACCAAGTACCGTTTCATCTCTTAATCAGCCACAGAGTATGACTTTAAACTGGCATTAAAGTTCAACAACCAATAGCACACGTGACAGCTCCGTCCTAGAGTCTTTTTTCGATTGAAACTTAATAACGCTGAACCAATGAAAAAAATCATACAATTAGTTTTGCAACCTTGCACACTTCCCAAAGCTACAAATGACACTGTAAATGTGAATGCCGTCAGCACAAAGTAGGATTTAATTCTTTGAAATTGCTGCATTTAAGCCATTAGCTAAAAACTCAAATAATAAGAATCTTAAAGAAAATGGTTCATTTTCAATTGTCATAAAATTAAGCTGCAACAATGATGAAAAAAGCATGCAAAATTTAATTGATATTCAATATTTTTTAAATGTTTTTATCATCATTAAAACAATATATAGAATTAAATAATTGCTCTACGACTGCGTGCATCGTTTTTGTCATAAATGTAGTATCAATAGCTTGTTTTTCTATAGCTTGTATCAACGAAAATATAAAACTATGTCTAATGTCTAAATAACCCTCGAACAATCCTAGATATATCTAACACAAATAAAACACTAAAACAAGAGATATAAACCTAAGCCATAATGATGCCGTCATTACAAACTGTCACGGGATGATTAATCACAAAACAAGCGCAATCAATAAGCAGCACAAGCAAGTTTGGTCCATAAAAAAACCCCTTTTGCTCCAAACAATGGCCAAACCAATCCTGGGCAATCTCGAACCGTATAGCCTCGGCGACAGCATCAACAACTACCTGGCCCGGCTGGACGCGTACTTTGAGCTGAACGGCATTGGTGACGATAAAAAAACGGCCCACCTGCTACTGGTCGGCGGTGCGACACTGTACGAGCTGGCCAGCAAGCTGTGCTCGCCGAAGAGCCCCAAATCGTTAGCGTACGATCGGCTGGCCCATCTGCTGCGCGGACACCTCGAGCCGGTCGTCAATGTGGTAGTGGAGCGGTACAAGTTTCGCAATCTGTTCCAGCAGCGTGACGAACCCATCGGGCAGTACATCGTGAAGCTGCGCACGGCGGCACTGAGCTGCGATTTCAACTCCTTTCTGGAGGATGCACTGCGCGATCAGCTGGTGGTGGGTGTTGCTGATCAGGAGTTAAGGAATCGGTTGCTGCTGGAACCGTTTCTCGATTACATGTCGGCGTGCATCATCGGACAGGCCTGGGATGTGTTGAAATAGCGATGGAGGATGAGGCGAGTGCGAGTGTGCCGTTTAGCAATCAAAAACCGTGCTGCCAAGTGTGTGTTCCCAAGTAATTTATTAAATATTAATCGTTAAGAATTGTGATTGTTATGAAGTGTTTGTAAAATGAGTTGAAAATAGGAGATAAAGTGTATTTAAAAAGATGTGTTTGTGTTTGTACATAAAAGTGCGGTATTTAAATGAATGTGTGTTGGGATGAATTTATAACCAAACACCAACACAGCAGTCTCTAACTACCCACGTACGCGGCTCTATTTATCTATTTATTTACCTGCGTTGCGTAACCCTTTGTTCAGACCTTTCAAACATTATTTCTAAAGCGGCTTTAGTGAACCAAAATAAAAAAAAGAAGGAAGCTTATCAAAATGCACCCAGGAGCGAGCGTCGATTGGCATTTGCAAACAGAAGTCCCAAAAACTGCTGCGCCATCGCTCAATGCATACGATGCGATGGTGTTTATCTATCGCACAAAGGGACGCACCCGGTGTACGCATCCCTAAACGCGGCCAGAAGCGAGAATCCTTTGTAATCCCTTTACGTTCCATATTTCACGCCATATTCTCTAGGCGCAACTATCCATTAGACTCAGAGAAGGGTCTGTGAAGGGTATTGAGAGTTTTTTGTGTGTTCGTTTAGCATTATTTTCAGGTCATCAGCTAGAAAAAACACAACACTCGGCCCAACGGCTTCGGAAGCTTCGGCACCGGGCTCGTCCTTCCATCATCATTGTTCCACGCGTAAAGGTAAACGTTGTAACGCTTCAGTTCGCGCAAGCATTGCGTACACGGTGAAACTACGAGCACTGTTTCGCCGCCGAGTTTCCAGCCGGCCACGGGTTGTAAAGAAGAGCAGGGCAAGGCTCAGCGATGCTGCAGCGTTTCGGGTTCGGGTATCGGGTGTAACGCATCGATGCGAGTTGAAGATCGGTACAGAAAGTTTGAACGTGGTATGTAAACGTACATTCATCGCTGGATGCTCACACAGACACAAAAAGACGCAGCGCCACACAGGCAAATGGTAAATTGTTAGGAAATCTGTGTTTGGGAAAAGTGATAACCGATCAGAGGAGCAACGAAGGTGCAACGGGGTGCGGTGGTCTGTGGGACTAGTTTTACAGGCACGGGAATGTAGAAACGGGAATTTTAAATTATGCTCATCATCGTACGCTCCCATGTTCTCTCGATACGACTGCAACTGCAAAGTGATTCGATATTTTTGCAATGGATGGAATTTTTTTTAAAGAATTTATTCAATTAGAGCACTTTACCGATCGGTAGCAAGGGTCGAATGTGTTGCGGTAGATGAATTTATGGTATTTATCTCGATTACGCTCTGTCTGGCTTGCAGTTTTCGTTTCTTTTTCAATGCGAGCATATATGGTTTAGGGTGTAAATTTTAGTAATTTACTCTCTTCAACGTAATGTGGTGTATGCATTAAGAGGCTGAAAATATTTGTACTGTTTATTAATTTATTCATAAAATTTAATAAACTTTGTTTTCTTCCGTTTTTTCTTATATCTGTATTTTTTCATAATTACATCGTTTATCATTACCTCATTGATGGACATTTCACACTATTACAAAAGTAATACAAGTGCTGTTGCTATATAAAATTAATGTTACTGAAAATCATTATTCGAAGATTTGGGAAAAAATGAAATGTACGGAATTTTTTTTTTCACAATAATAGACAGAGCTGTACGTCCGCATAGCTCTTGCTAAAGATTATGAAGACTGCAGTATTATGAACTAATTTAATGAACCATTTCTTTTCTAAAAATGCATTTTCTTTCATACAAACGTATGAGAATATTTGTGAAAACTTCCCATTTCTAAAACATTGTACGTTGTTGTAATTCACTCGTATATTTGTACTTCTGTGTCTTTTCCGTTTGTACGCTTCTCCCGACGCTGCTCCAGTGGCGCACTTTTTTCCCGTTCCCCCTGTTGACAGCCGCTGTCAGCCAACCGCTACCAGGTTGGTCCATTTGGTGATGTTGACATTTCGATGGTTATGACAGCTCTTCCCTCCGAAATAGTTATTTACAGTAGTAGCCTTTGTGGTGTTTTGATACTCCTTGCTGATCGCCGCAGTTTTGCTTCCGGTGGTATTTCCGCTGAACATGGAGCCTCTGATGGAAAACTCATTGGTGGAGGGTTGGATGGTTGCGCTTGTACTATTGACCTAGATCCACAATCTGTCATTAGTTCTGGTGTACTGCTATTTTTCGGGATGGTATTAGTTTCTGATTCCAAATTATGCGAAGTAGTCTCTCTGCCTTGCCAAGAAGTGTTCCTATTTATGGGTTTTTGCATACTAATACCCACAGCGCGCATTTGATCGATGTGACGTCTCCAAGTTCGTCCATCATCTAACTCTATTTCATAATGCAGTTTACCTAATCTTGCTGTTACTTTTCCGAATTCCCATTTGTTATTTTTAATGTACTCCCTTGCAGCTACTCTTTGTCCTATTTCAAAATCTTTAGTTTTTATGATTTCTCTATTGTTCGAGTTTGAAGTTGGAATCATTATGTCAATACGGCTGCGTATTTGCCTTCCAAATACTAACAAAGAGGGCGAAAAACCAGTGCTAGGATGAATTATTTTTCTGTAAGACAATAGAATATTGCTCAACACTTCTGGAATTTCTGTACGATTACACTTTACTGCCTTCAGCTTTGATTTTAGTGTTTGAATAAAACGCTCGGCCTGTCCATTTGTCGCTGGATGGTAAGGTGCACTAAATTTATGAATCACCCCGTTTAGCTTTAAAAACCTGGTAAATTCCGTTGACGAAAATTGAGTGCCATTGTCGCTAACCAAAACCATAGGAATTCCGAATGTACTGAATATTTCCCTGCAGGCATTTATTGTGGTTTCGGTAGTCATGTTGTTGACGACACGGACCTCAGGCCATTTAGAGAAAGCATCCACTAAAATAAAAAAGTAGCTTCCCATGAAAGGACCAGCATAATCCACATGCACCCTCTGAAAAGGCCCTTCTGCTTTCTCCCAGCAATGTATCGGTACTTTTGGTGGGTTTGCTCTTGTCTCTTGACAGGGTTGGCAGTTATTTACAATATTTTCAATTTCTTTGTCTATGTTGGGCCACCAACAATAACTTCTTGCCAAAGATTTGATTCTAGAGATCCCAAAATGAGAAGAGTGAAGCTCCTGTAATACCTTTTCTCTTAATGAAGGCGGAATGTAAACTCTACTCCCCCGCATAATACAATCACTTTGTAAATCGAATTCATTTTGATCAATACCAAAACAGTGTTTCGGTAAAATTATTTTACCCGTTCTGAGGGCACGCAGTAGTTCTTCAACATTTGGGTCTACAGCTGTGGCTTTTGCCAATTCAGGAACTGTTAAAGGCAATGTTTCGATTACGTTGATCTCAACTAAATCGGAATCCTCTATTCTTCTATCAGAATCCTCTGACGGTAAAGGCAACCTTGACAATGCATCGGCGTTACAGTGGTTTACAGATTTCCGGTGACGAATGTTATAATCAAACCCTTGTAAAAAAGCTGCATAGTGCTGCATTCGCATTGCCGACATCGTTGGTAATCCTTTGGATTCTGAAAATATCTGTGATAAGGGTTTGTTGTCCGTTACCAGAGTAAATTTCCGTCCATATAAATATTGGTGAAATTTATGCACTCCGAAAATGATTGCGTAGGCTTCTTTGTCGATCTGAGAATATCGCTGTTGAGTTTTGTTTAAAGTTTGCGATGCGTATTGTAATGGCCTTTCGGTTCCATCGGCAAATTTATGGCTAAGGACGGCACCTACCCCGTAGGGTGAGGCATCTGTAGCTAATATGAGAGGAAGGTTAGGATCATAGTGTACCAG
Organism: Anopheles arabiensis; assembly: GCF_016920715.1. Classification (NCBI taxonomy): domain Eukaryota; kingdom Metazoa; phylum Arthropoda; class Insecta; order Diptera; family Culicidae; genus Anopheles; species Anopheles arabiensis. The sequence goes on from NC_053518.1 coordinate 85,990,505, forward strand.
TACTCTCTCCGTTTGCATTTCCCTTTTTACCTGAGCGAATGCCTTTTGGCAATGCTCGTCCCAAACGTATGGTATTCCATCTTTTAGAAGATTGTTTAAAGGATAGTTTACAGTACTTAAATTTGGGAAGAACCGTCCGTAATAATTTACCAAACCTAGAAAAGATCTTAATTCATCTACGGATTTCGGAGCCGGCATGTCCTGTATGGCCTTAATTTTTGTATGTAGTTTGTGTATGCCATGTTTATCAACTAGGTATCCACAATATTCTATTTGATCTGCGAAAAACTCGCATTTAGCTTTGTTTACTTTTAGATTGTACTTTCGTAATCTTTTTAGTACTTCTTCTAATCTTTTTAAATGGATTTCATCGTTTGGCCCTGTAATTCTAATATCATCAATAAAAGCAGTTACTCCTGGAATGTCCTGTAGAATCTGTTCGATTAACCTCTGAAATATTGCTGGTGCCGATGCCACCCCGTACATTAGTCTGGTAGGGCGGTACAATCCTTTGTGGGTTGCTAATGTTAAAATATCCCGACAATCGGGGCTTACCTCCAATTGCAGATAGGCTTGGGAAAGGTCTAATTTAGAAAATTTTTCCCCGCCTGCAATATTTGTGAACAATTCCTCAACTGTCGGTAGTGGGTGCTCGTCTACTAATAGGTTTGGATTAACCGTGATTTTATAGTCACCACATAATCTTACATTACCCCCTGATTTTTTTACTGGCACAATAGGTGTAGCCCATTCAGAATGATCCACTTTCTCTAGAACGTTTTCCTCAACTAACTTATTGATTTCATTGGTTACAGCATCTCGGACAGCAAATGCGACAGGCCGCGCTTATCCCATCCTCGTCGCCAATTTGTTGTAATTCACTCGTATATTTGTACTTCTGTGTCTTTTCCGTTTGTACGCTTCTCCCGACGCTGCTCCAGTGGCGCACTTTTTTCCCGTTCCCCCTGTTGACAGCCGCTGTCAGCCAACCGCTACCAGGTTGGTCCATTTGGTGATGTTGACATTTCGATGGTTATGACATACGTATTAGCATTTCATATGAATTCCATAGAACGTGATTAATCCATTATGAGCTTTCATACGCAAAATATTCCATTTGTTGGAAAGTAATTTTCTAAAAACTATTTCGTTAACTATAAAAGCTGATAATTTAAGAGTGCTTCCGTTGTGTTTGAAGAGTGTTATGTTCGAGGTAAATGGAGCCACAAAAGTAAGGATCAAACTTCAAACGTTTTCTATCTTAAAGTAGTTACTATTCCTCAAATTTGTGATAAAATATTGCATGGTAAGTGTAAAAAGAGATATCTAACACAAGACCTGAAGAAACAAGTAAAACTGCTTAAAAATTGGTGTTTACTTTAAAGATATCACTTTTCTCTCTATAGGGTTATCTTGCTTCCTGAAACTCCGACAGTGCTGTAGAATTTTTTGAAAGATTTTGACGAAGACTTCAACTCTAACATAGATATCGAAGTGATCGGAAGCTAGGTTTACGGGAATAAATCATTTGAACAATACGAATTAATCCAACAAAACCCAAATAAAATGTGCATATTGCAACCGATGCTTAACAAATTCATATTTGTTTGGAGAGTGAAGTGGATTTGCACTCTTTGCCGTGCTTTTTCCAGTACCACACTCATTGATTTTGAAGCAAATTAATCATAGAATTATTTTTGTAGAAAAAATCCTATAATATGCTTTTTTTCCTTTTTAATAATCAATGTGGACAGCGTATGAAATTGCGTACTGTGTCTCAACATCTAAAGAATTCAAATTAAAAAATGGTTCAACTTTCCGCGTGGCTACGTTACAGCTTACAGAACAAATTACAATTGCTCTGCTATTCTGCAAGCAAAACAACAAATGCATCACGCAAAAAATGACCCATCGCCTGTACGACTACCGTACGGCTTTCAAAATTTCAATTTTTGCATCACATTATTAGCTATGAATAACATGCAACAGCCACCGGCCCCGGCAAACGAATCCTTCCGATGGTGCCTCATACCTTATGCAGAGTGCAAGGGAAAATAGAAACGCATGGACTGACACACAGACACCATAGGCTTCCCCCTTCGACCCGTATCGTAATCGGTAATCGAAAGCCATCTACGGTCGCCCCCCCCCCCCCCAAAAAAGGGCAGCATCCAAATAATATTTGTTAAGTGAGCCGATTTTCGATTACGATGATGCGATGCAAGCTCGTTTTTGTCAACCCCGGATCCCATACAACATACACATACTACGCCAAATCCATCCACGAGACCACGGCTTCCAGGCCAGGCGACTGAAAGGCCAAAACCACAAAGCCTCGAATGCAAATATGCATGAGATTGAAATTGAAAATTTATCTCTTAAATTAATCTCGACCCAATCGATCGCTTGCTTCGGGCAAGGAGGTTGGTGAGTGGGTGCTTTACCCGTGTACGCTTCCGTTCCAGGGATGTGACGGAATGGGCGGCTTCAATCGATTTGAAAAGTTACTCCCAAGCAATAGCAAACGAAAAAAGCGCAACAAGCCAACATGGCGACACACAAGCCAGCCTGTATGAACCAGCATGAGAAATGAAATCTAACTATCATCCCAACCACGGTAAGCGTCGAAACAGCGCGTACGCAGCGTACGGTGTGCAGTCTTCAACGGTTGCATTTTGCATTGGGCAAAATTATCGAATCGATGAATTTATAATTACAAATTTCGTACACCACAGTGGGGGGGGGGGTGTGGTGGTTGGGGAAGACTCTTTTCCTTCCGGGACGGTGCATAGAACCAACCATGTCCAACAGTTTGCAAATTAGCATTTCCAATGTTATTCCAAAAATGCATCTTTCATACTGCACGATGACGGTGGTTGCGATGGTAAGGATGAAGGTTGTGGATTTCATTTTATTAAGCGCATACGTGAAAACAACATGTTTACTTCTTCCTTCAGCTCGATATTGCAATATTCACATTTGATTGAAATAAACTATAAATGGCTGGGTGAATAACATCATCAAATAGTAAATGGAAAAATAACAATTTTTTGAACAATTGCACGACGAAATATTGAACGGATTTTTTACTCAGTTGTATGAGAAAGCTATGAAACTGGATGGTTAGGAGGTCGACAAACTTTATAATCATAAAAACAACAATATTATGACTATGCGGTAGAGCCTCTACTGTATACCATATCTACGTCTGCCACAAACTTGCCCAAATCTGAATCATTTCATCTTCTCCAATCATCTTCAATTGCCTCGTAGCTCCTTATCATCTTTCTGAGTTACATAAATAGTTATTCCGAAATAATATTATATCCAAATTTGGCAGCTATACTTAGCGTAGGTAATGTGGTAAGCCATGATTGAAGTTAACAAGTAGCGGAGATATATGCAGATCACAATGGTCGTCCATGTACCAAGAACAAAATGAACAAATCGAATGACTAACACAACACGTCTCATATATAACGAAACTTGTCTACTGCTAACTCAAAATTGTAGATAATCTACTGGTAATATTTATTCAGTCATCCTTCAACTTAAAATAAAAAAATAATTTTGCATACTGCTTTTAAGCACAGCTCGTATCAAAAAAATAAACGAAAGAGCATTAAAATTCTACTCCATTTGCTGTATCTACTTCGATACCAATTTCTTAACCTTTACAATCAGATATTCATCATCAGGATAATCAGAAGTATCTTAAGAATATGAATCTTAAGCATGATTGATTTTGATTAAAGTCAATATAATCGTTTAAATCTGTAAAATAGTAAATTTAGGTGTTGGTCTTTTTTCTGCAAAAAGAAAAACAAACCTTAAGAGCGCACCCACGACACCGATCTGACTCCGACCATTGTTAGTCCGATCGGCACTGGCAAAATGGACCCTCTAGATCCGCTTGGAGTTGGAGTCCCCCGGAGCCGTCTGGAGCCGCCCGGAGTCGTCCAGAGTCGTCCGGAGTTGTACGAAGTCGTCCGAAGCTCTTCGAAGTCGTCCGGAGTCGTCCGTAATCGGTCTCCGAATGACTTGGGGCGACTACTTACTACTCCCGACGACTCTGAACGACATCGGACAACACCGGATGACTCCGATTCCCAAAAACTCCGGACGACAAACGGCAAACGAGGCAAACGACTCCAAACGACTCTGGATATCTCCGGACGACTCCGAACGACAACGAACAACTCCGAATAATGGATGGTAGACCCAGCTTTCGGAGGCGACTCTGGATTTTTGCCAACTTTACCCATCACTAGAACAAATACAAGAAGGACATAGAACGCTCTTGGTTCTAGGCAGAAAAAAATACAATATAACAAATATAATTGAAAATATAATTAAAGAAATTACGTTCCATTAAATTAACCACAATGGCCAGATGTCGCTAACAAATGAAACCAACAGATAATATCAAGGCTGCGTCTTGTTCATACTAAACTGACGTACAGTCATATGATTTTAAAGGAACTACAGGCACTCTGGAAATACTTCAGCACACACAGCTCAGTCCGACATTTACTAACAGAATACAACAAATGCAATAAGCTAAAGGAACCGTGTAAACTGAACATAATCAAATATTATGTTATATATTTGTATATATTGTAAATTCGAATACTTTAAAACATTCTGACACGACATGACGGGGCAGATTTGACTGATCAGTTCAGTTTGATGCACCAGTGGTTGGAAGGTCTTAAGTTACCCAAACAACTTATTACAGGAGAAAGAGTCCCTAAGAGGCACAAAACCTCTTTAAACATCTTCAAACAACAACAGACTTGTAAGGAAGATGATGTACGGCTTTTTTACATAAATTTTGGTACAATCCTCTGTCATTGAGCGTGTAACCCAAGCTCAAACGCAACACAACCCCAAATTTGCTCATTTTACAATTTTGTTACAACCGTCAACTCTCACACACATCCAAACACAAAGACTGCATCCAATAATCGTAACCTTACCGTATGCTGAAAGCTAAAATGTCAACATCGTGCAATAAAACATTCGTACACAATATCGCAACGCTCTGCCACTAAGAATTCAGATCCATTTCCCTGGCTCAGTATTTATTGAGATTATTTTCTTTGCTGTGCTACTCCGTTTGCTCCATTCTCAAGAACGGATACTTGGCTCGGGAATTTGCGGCGCAGCATTTGCAGTCTGTTGGAGGATTGATTTTATTTACCCAATCCTTATCAAGCGTACGAAGCGAGAGAGCGAGCGAGAGTGACGTACATGTGCTTGAGGAAAAGGTTAAGGATTTCCATCGGCAACTCCACTACAAGCTCCAATCCTTTAGCACACAATCGAACCTCACCCGGATAGGTTCAAAATTGCGTTCTGCATCGGGATAAGTGGCATGGAGTACGGCGGGTAATATTCACCGCATTTGTCACTGGCTGGTACGTGTGTACCCACAAACACGCATTATCTCGATCCGTTTCGGCAAACTCTTCGGCAATCGACTTAATTCAAATCGACTTTCGAATGCCCGCCTGCTTCCCGCTTCCAATGCGCATGAAGGTCGTTCAATGCAATTCGCTCAACCATGCTCATCACATTGCATGTTTGCTTTCGGTACCGCATAGAAAGGCTCCAGAGCTCGGATCAACAACGGTTTTGCCTCCTTTCTTCCATACGTGATTGGAGATTTTTGGAGCAAACTAAGGTTTCTTTTTTTTGTATATTGTCCTGTTGACAAAACGATGCCAATACCACTTCAAGCAGCGTAATTTCGTAGCTCAAGACATCGTTCCACCCGGTCCTTTCACCCCGCAAAGAGTGTAATATTAGCATGAAGAGTTTTCCATTTTTCGATGCTACTTTTGTCATTTTGTGCTGCGAGCGAGTTGGAGGGACAAAATGCGCATACCCAAAAAAAAAGTAAAAGGGAAAGAAACCGTCACCCTCTCGCGTCACATTGTGTGTACCAAAATTGCAAATATCCGCCATATTTATTTCAAACAAAAAAAAAGTCGAATGCCCTTGTTCGACCCATGGTAAGGACAGCCAGATATTGCCACACCACAGTCACCCACTTCGGCGGGGAACGGCGACGGCTTGAAATTTGTGTGTGTGTGTGTGTGTGTGTGTGTGTGTGTGTGTGTGTGTGTGTGTGTATGTGTGTGTGTGTGAGAGAGAGAGAGAGAGAGAGAGAGAGAGAGAGAGAGAGAAAGAAATGGCCCTCTTTTTTGTTCAAGCCATCCTTAACGCCCTGGTACTTCAACTTCATCAAACTCGGGCCGGTCTGGGACATTTCCCAACAACGGCGACCACTCTACCCTGCATTTGAGTGACAAGAGGCAGACGAAATACAAAAAAAGAGGAGGAAAATAAGAAATAAAAGGAAATGAAGCAATCAATGAGGCACGAATCGCAACGGCGCCCATTTGCGTAGGGAAAAAACACACAATGGAAAGCGGAGAAACACTCATTGTTCACAGTAGGTGACATTTTATAAAGCCTCAAGTGTACAGTAAACAATTGAAATGTATGATTAATTTTCCGTCATCCATTTTGTGGGCTTTCCTTCGCTGCCGGTCGCAATTGCCGGTTTCCACTCCCGGGGAGAGGAAGCCGAGGAAATCCGTCTCCGTGCGCTTTACTGGCGCAAATAATCCGCAAACGCCGTTGTTGCGCCAGCAACTTCCCTGCCTTGCGTAGGCTTCGCCGGCTGTGATTGATGTGTGTGTGTGAGGGTTGGGTGGGTTTTCCATCACGTCCTAGCCGACTCTGACGTCAACAAAAGGGGAGTAGGCTGTTCTATTGGAGAGAAGTACAAAAAAATGAATTGCCTGCGTATGTGTGTGCTCAAGAGAGTGTAAATATGGTGGAAAGGCACACAGTGGGGTGCTGGTGAAAAAAAATCTTCATAAAAGCATCACAAGGGGTCGGTTGTCAAGATGGTTCCCTCTCGACATACTCCTCCTTGTGGTGCGTTTGGAAAAGGATGGTTGCGTTTTTCCCATTTTTTATTTGTTCTAAAATATAAATATTTTCCATAATATTTTCAATTAAACATAAAATTTTCTATCTCCTTTTGTTTGTAGTGCCCTTCACTGCAAATCCATCCTGCCCAAGCTTCTCAAGCTTACCCGCCCACCTTTAATGAACCTCTCGAAAGCTTCTTCTTTACCTGGCCAAAGCAACTACTAACGAGCAGGATAAAGAACGTCCATCCCGTATCGTTGGAGCCCGCTGTGGATTTCGCCACGATGGTGACCGCACTAACGAACGTCGTCAAGCACTGCACCGCAATGGATGGATAGATTATGGAGTGGCCGTCCATGTAGGGAGCAAAAGTGATAAGAATGGAAGAAGCAAAGTAAGCGAAGAAAAAGTAATACACCTTGAGATCATCGAAACAACCGCAACCCCGCTCGAGTGGGGCATTTTTATTCGCCCCTGCCCCCGGGAGGTCAATCGATGGCACTGGAACCGGAACAAACGAGTTCACCTTAGGGCACGGGATTTGTGGATAGGAAGGTACTTCTTAAGGAAGTGGTGCAGTTTTTCTATTGTGATGCTGGTTTTTGTTATGTTTTTTCGGTTTAGCTTTACCTGCAAGATTTAAGAAGACAGAAGAAGAAAAGTTGAAAAAAGTGTTTACTAATTTTAGTATATTTCATTCTTTTACTCAAAGCATAAGCACTAAACTACTAAAAGAGACAAGCTTTATTCAATATCGAAATGTTAATCCTTCTTAGTAATTTTTGGAACGCTTTGGCCACTCCATGGCCAGTTTAAATTGTTGTGATTAGAAAGTAACTTTTCATGTGCCAAACCGCAACCTTAGACAGTTGCGGCTGATTAAGACGAGTGGAGGTCCTAAGCGATCATACGAATGTAAGCCTTTCTGAAGTATCAAGCAAGAAGTTGTATGAGGAGCTCGTCGTTCATCTTTCTCCTCCTGAAACTCCTTACTGGAACACTCTGCCACAGATACACATTACCTTATCTAGCATTATTATCATCTCAACAAAATAATCACTGCACGTAAATTTGTTCGAATTAGCCAAAGCAAATTTTACTCAGCATGTGCTTATTTTATGAATTAAAGATATCTCTTCTAGCTAGATATCTCTTATTACAACACATATTGTAAAATTAAGATTGATTGTTCAACTGACATGTCTAGAATAAGAATTAACCATACCGTATTGCTTCGAATCACCCTTTTTTGGCAAGGAACATGTTCTCACTGACTCAAATTTAATCGGAAACACCTCTTTATAACTCAGTTTACTGAAACAATCCTTCCCAATTCAAAAAAAAAGAAAGATTTCTAATAATTTGATACGAAACGTAGCAAAAACTCATAAAACTGCAACGATATTTTGATTCATATTCCGTAAAGTTTCGACTTCATCTTTCATATTTCGGACGTTTTGATTCAAATTCCGGACAGCCTCAAAATTTTATCAATAATCTTCACTTTCACACACACACACTACGTTTTTTTTCAACTTATTTTAAGGTTTGGTCTGATCAACTCTATGTGTCAGACTCCTAACTAACTTACTAACAGGACGACGGTCTTATTGACAACCATTGATCTTCCCCGTAAGGACATTTAGGCATTTGTTGCATCTATCTTCAAATATCATTGATTTAGTATTATCACTACATCTTTGTTATTGTAATTATTGATGTGAAGCTTTTATTATATGTTTTGCAATTAGTCACAATCTACTTCGGCTGCCCTGAATTTAAAACAAAGTAAAAAACATTGCTTCCAATTCCGCACAGAATTAAACCCGAATTTCTTTGGTTTTGTCTAGACCAGATGTACAGAACTGCTTCGTAACTGCTAAGAATTCCAGCCATCAGGGTCTACTAGAGGTCAGACACATGTTTAATAGATTTTAGTGCATGATGGCGATCAGCTGAAAGTTTAAAACTAATAACGTAATTTGAATCATAACGTCATTATATGTGGGCCGCAGAAAATACATACGCAAAGCTAGGTGGTCCGCGATCCTAAAAAGGTTGGAGAGCACTGTCCTAAGGTATTTAATCTTTCTTTTCAAAAATAAACAAAATTATTTTCTTCATCTTTTCAGTTTTTTTCCCAATAGCTAGTAAAAGTTTAGTAGAAGAGTAAATATAGTTGATCTACTACAAAGTACAAGTGACAATTTAATCCGCTAATTGTTGGGTTCTGTTACAATCTGTTACAGCGAACAAGAACGTATCAATGCAGCATAAACGAGAAAAATAGGAAAACAAGTTGAAGCTTTATAGTTTAGTGCATTAATGAATGCACTTCAAGCTCAAACGATTAGTGTGTTAAACACTTCACACAATCTGAAGACATGCTAAAAGCATGTCCCTACCTGATGGTTTCACCTACAAAAGCGAAATAAAACGCAATCCATTTTAGATAAGAGCCTCACACAAAACCTTCAACTTCTGTAACTTTATGTTCCAAAAATCTCCTAATCTCTTCCATCTTCTATCCAGCGCTACGGTTGAGAAGATCACCATCAGCACGCATGAAAGCGATCGCTCCTGAACGTTCGATCATTTGCTCCTCCTATCTGCATGCCGAAATGAAAAAAGTAACACATCCATAAAGATGTACAAGAAAAGATTAGCGCACACAGAAACGTATCCTATTACAGGTTTTTTTTTCACTCCGCATACCATCCATTTCTTAACATCATATCTTGGACAATCGGTTGACCGAAACACACACGCACTCCGTCTAAACAGGAGTGGAGTGGAAAGAAATAGGGCCAGAAAACAAAAAAGAAAATCCCTTCTCACACGGTGTATGAGTGCGTCCCTTTTGTTCCCGCTTTACGCTTCGTCCGTTTTTGGCACGAACCACTTGGCACCTTTTGCAAGCGCGCACTCACTACCACGTGCATTGCGCGCAAATCAAGCCTACGCGCAAGTACAGCGAACAAAACGAACGCAAAAGGATCGTCGGGATTAATCGTATCATTTCACAAAGGGCCGCGCCAAGAGGGTTTCCACCAACAGGGCACTGGCACCGTGCAGAGGGAAGGTGAGTGGCCAGTGGTGTTGGTAGGCTGTTTGCGTTCGAGTGGCCAGTTGCACCACTGGGCCCTCTCGGCTGCCAGGCTGCGCCGGCATAGTTCAATCGCCCGTTACCGGTACAATTGAATGTTCAACGATGGATATTTTTTTTCCGTTCCATGATACGCCTTTGCTGCTTTATTCCAATGCCCTGGCGGACTCGGGTGTACCTTCCATAGCGCGTCCGGTCTGGCGGTTCGGGGCGCGAAAATATGAAATGCCCGAGCATAATGAAATGTATATTCCCTTGGTTCGGTGCACAAAAAAGCGGCAAGGGGAAGGCCGTACAGCGGGGGATTCATCTCGAATCACACGAGCTCTCGGTTAAACGGTGCCCGATGCTTGTTCAGCTGGTTTTTTTTATTATGAAAAATGAAATGTCGGCGTATGATTGACGTATCCTCGGCAAGTGATGGAGAACTACTTAATTATGTTATTAAAGCGATCGCTCCAGCACCGGCGGCCGGAAGTGTACACAAAAATATAAAAAAAACCGTTCATTCGCTTGCGAGGGTTATGTGAGTGTGTGTGTGTGTGTGTTTTTTCTATTCTGTGAGTTTACCAAGTGTTTGGATGTATGAAATCGAACGCTGGCAATTGAGTTCGTTGTTGGTAGAATACGATTGAAAGGAGGGCGTTGCAGAGAAATTTTTATTCCTGAAAAGAACAATAATAAGCCTTTTTTCTTTAGCTTCAAACAGAAAAATATCAAACTAATCGACATACTCATATTTAATCGATTGTTTCAAATGTTGCTATAAAAAATGAGACCCATTTCAGAAAACTATGAATGCAGTTTTAATGCAGAAATGAAGAAAAATTTAGCTTACGAATCCTCGAGTATGGTGATCGAGTTCATGATGTTTTTTTTACATGAAGAGTTTACTAGCAAAAATTGAATCTAAATGACATATTTTTGAAGCGAGAAAGTTTAATGTTTAACGTATATTTGTGAAGGGACTCATAGTCTCCCTCAATATTGCTTCACATTACATTGTCATTCTGTCGTTTTGATTCTAGGCTCATCTAGGGCCAACAAAAGTAGTCGGCACGTACAAATCATGGGGATACCAGTAGCCAATAATGATCGCAGACGAAAGGTCTTAGCAAGCACGTACAGGTGAATCAACAGAAGCAGCACAGGACAGTCGATACTTCTGTTGTGAAGCTTGGCGCCAAATACCGAGTAGATGCAAGTCAGGCATCGCAAAGCACGCAGCTCGCGCGTCAGCAGACGATTGCATCTAGACTCAAAACATTACGCTTGTACCAAGCAACGAACTCAAACGCAAGAAACGACTTCAAACTTCAGTTCTCTAGATTTCAGGAGACAGAAGAGCATTTAAAGCAGGACCAAAAGAAGCCTTTGATTGCTGCCCTGACTAAAATACCTGTTTAAAAACGTGTCAAAGTTTAATAAAACAAAACCAGCTCATCTGATTGCTGCTTACACTATTCTACTTCTACTATTTGGAATCATTGCAAATATCAATAATCTAATAAATAATCATCACGAACGCCACGCAGCATCCAGATTTCTTACAAGATATTACAAGTATAATACAAATAATTTTGTAGTTTTGGACGTCTTTTAAACTTAATAATACAAAAACAAGGTACAGATTCTACTGTACTATTCTTCTTCTTATTCTTCTTCTTGGACATAAAACAACCGTTGTCGGTCAAGACCTACCTGTACCACTACTAGTGGGCTTGGCTTTCAGTGACTCATTGATTACCCATACATAACAGGATAGTTATTCGGGACTTGAACCCATACCAGACATGTTGTACTGTCAAAAATACACTGACAAAAATAGATACCAAAAGAGGCAAAAATCTTACTGGCGACATTTGTAAAGCTCTTTTACTTCTTTTATTTGCCGTAACGTCCTACACGGATATGCCCCGCCGACCTCTATAAAAGCTATCGAGACTTGTTCTCCATGGTCGTTGCTACGGGAGGGACGGTCCATTCTAGGCTTGAACGCACGCCGGGCATGTTGATTAGTTGTGCAAGTTGACGACTATATCACGGGACCGCCCCAAAAGCTCTGTTAGCAATAGTTAATTTCATGAATGGCACAATGTTCAGAAAGATGAAACAAGTTTGAGGATTTTCATGACAAAAACAAACCAAAAATTTTAGAACAAAACCAGAACATCAGATTTACATACAATAAATAAATAAATGAATGAGTATTATGTCGATTCGCAACAATACCCTGTTAAATATTTTAACTTTCTCGTTGGCCTGTCAATGTGCATGAGTTTGAGAGACTTTCTCTCCATCAAGAAGCCAATAAAGAGATGAAATTAAAAACACAACTTTTACGAACGCAAAACAGCTCTCAAAATGTAAAATTACACCATCAAATAAATCGATTTTTCTCACCAACGATACTCACTTTCTCACAATTAATCAATTAGCAGCATCAAAAATGCAACACCGAAAAAGTTGCAAAATAGCTCAACTCTTTTCCAATTATTTGTCGCATTTTACACAACTGCACAGACCCAAAATTGCCTTTCGTTTGAAAAGGAGAAAAAAACAGAACTACCCACCACACGTACTAGTAGAGCCACAAACTGATTACTTAATTACACTACCGCCATCCAACTCCCCAAACGGCTTGCGAAAGGGAGTGCATTAAGCCGGAAAGCTGGCCAAAAAAAACAATGCCAATCGAAACGAGTATGCTGGGAGTAAAAGCAGTGGTGGAAAGGTAACGAGGGACGTGGGTTGATGCAATTAATGCATCCACACCACAATGCCTGCCGGCAAAGCGATCGGCACAGCTTCTGCTGTGTGTGTGTGTCTCAAACGTTTGATGTCTCAACCCGAGCTGCACCCAAGCCCTATGCACCATCGAACAATTACCAACCATCTGTAGTGTACGCTCGTGTATGTATGTGAGAAGGAGAAAGAGAGAGTTGTAATAAAAAAACACAAAAAAAAACAGTTAAATCAACCCAGAAGGAGTGTACATGTGCGAGCACAACGGCCCAGCACAAAGTTGTTGTGAAACAAACATAACAACACACACACATTAAAAAAAAAAAGGAAATACGCCAAAAGCATGTAACTACGGCCATGCAAGTAGGTTCAGGCACAAATGGCACAAAGTAAACAGAGTGAGCCTCGAACGTCGAGGATTATCGAGCAGCCGGAGCCGAAACCGCCGAAAGCGCCAGAAGCGATTACATTTGCCACTGACTGCACACACACACACCCGTACACTCATTAGCAGCGCCCAGATGGTCGGCAGAAGGGGTGTGCGCCTTCAGCCCTTTGGAGCGCGAAGAAGAAGAAGAAGAAGAAGCGGTGGGACGAAAAAATGCAACAAAAAAACCCTCCTACCGAAACAAGAATTGACGCCCTCGAGACATATATTGATGTACGTGTACGTGTTTCGTCTCTTTGCGTATCCTTTTTTCTGTTTTGTTTGTGAAAATTAAACCGATCGTTCATCCAAGCAAGTCGGCCTGCCTGTAAGCAATACCAGATTTTCGAGATGAAAAAAGGGATGCCGTTTCAGGAGGAACCGGTGGAGGCAAAGGCCTTAATCCTACGGCTTTACAATTCTAGCTTGAGTTGTGTTGCTGTGCTTTAGTCTCTCTCTCTCTTGCACTCTCTCTCTTCTTTCCTGATCACGTACACTGATCCTTCACGCATCCTCTCAACACTGGGTGCAGCTCAATCGTCCTTAACTGGTTAGCTCCCGTGTCCTTTATGCTGCGAGTTTACTGTTTGCATTTGCAAACGATTTGTTCGGTGCGCGTTGATGTCGCTTGTTTGTTCTTTGCATCCTTTTGCTGCTGTTTTGTTCTTCGCTTGCTTCAAGTGCCTTAAAGTGTGTTTGTTTTTTTTCTTCTCCTTTACAACAATACAATCTTCTGCAGTGAACAATACACTTTAAGTACTTCGAGTATCGACTTCTTAAGCTTTACTTTTCCTTTTTCTGTTAAAGATCCCACTCGCACATGCACCCGAAGCAATCAAGGTGCTCATGCTCAATTGAACGGCCGATGACATTGCCGAATGTCATGCAATCTTCTGCAACTAACGTCAGGGACGGGAACGTTTTGTGCATTGTGCTCGTTGTCGTTTATGTTTAATCGATCTCTGTGTTTTTGTGTGTTGCTTTTGTTGCTTTCTCCTTTTGCAAGGTTTTGGTGCCTGGTTCTGTCTCTGCGACAGATAATGTCACCTAAATCCCTTTCTGTCGTCGGTTTTAAGAAAACATGGTCAATTTGATCGGATCGGCCCGTACATCGTTCACCGGGCACCGGGGTTCAAAGGTAGCGCCGAGCGAGCGGTCCATGCTCGAGCTCGAAATGGGATTACATTAGCCGGGAGCGGCTCATCAGGGAGGTCTCTTTATCCTGCTGCTTATCCCATGTGTATTGGGTTTGTATCCTTTTGCGTGATGTACCCTTTTGGGTGTGTTTCTTTTTTTTTTGTCCTCGCTAATGCTGTTGCAAAGGAGCGCAATGTGTGTTTGTTATTTTAAGAATAAATGGGGATTAAATTAAATATAGGGTAAATGTACCTATAGTGGTGGTAGTACCAATAGTGGTGGTATTGCGCTAAAATGCGCTTCATACGGCAAATTACATGTAATTGAGTTATTTACGTTAGTGTGCAATGTTCTTTAGCCTTTTGCAATAGATTTAAAAGTTTAATGGGGCCATTCTGTTACTTAGTGACCGAAAAATCCACTATTTTGTGAAATGTGTCAACATTTTTCCAAAATCCTTAGGATTTCATAACGAAACTCATTTTTCTGTTAACGTTCTAAATGACCACATAACCACGCAATTACTAGTTTTGAAACATAACTGTTATGAAATGTTATTGTTTTACTAAAATTATTTGCCTTTTGACCATATTTATGCATTTTTAAGTGTTTTTCACCATAGTGCCATTATAGGTACACAAAACAGGCATGTTCCTATAGTGGTTATAGTTGTAAAATCAATAAAAACGGGTCGTTGTAGATTTTTTTCGGGGATATTTTTGACATGTCGTACTGTTTTCACTAAAAGAAGCAACAGAAATGAGTTTTATGTAGGTAATTTACCGAAAACAGGCCAAAATTCGCTTATATGGCTGAATGAAAAATTTACTTCAAATCAAGCACACTCTTCCGTGTGTAGGTTGACGACAAGTGTGATGCAGTACTTTAGTCAATAGTTTCATCGATCAAATTTATACATTTTTTTTACGATCAAATTACGGAAGAAACCAATCCAAATCCAAACCAATGAAACAGCTTCGAAACTAAGTTTCATTGATATTATACACCGTTTTTGATGCATCTTTGTTTACCACCACTATAGGAACACAATACGACGATTATAGGAACCATACCACCATTATAGGTACAACGAAGCAGTCACAAAAATATGTATTTTTTCGTAAATTTGATGTATTTCAGGGTAAAAATGGTTGTGATTGCGATGATAAAACATATTCCAATTGTTATGTGTTAAAATATTCATAAATTGTCCTTCCTGACACTTTAAATCTATTAAAACACGTTGGTACCACTACAAATTGCACCACTATTGGTACATTTACCCTATAGCATTTTAATAATTACAATTATAAAATGGAAAAATCATTAATAAGAGATTTCTGAAGCATTTGTTCCTTTTTTGCCTAAAAATACGCCACCGAATAGAATGATGATTATAATCCACGAGTTTTTCGTTATGATATGATGGTCGTTTGACTTCGACTGCGAAGTGTATTGCGCATATGATTGCCGACGGCATTTTAATACCAGGAGCGTGCGTTTTAGTTCAAGACCGTGCGCGATCAAAGATCGGCACCCCGTAGTATCTAAAATGGACTCTGTGTGGCAGTTTGTGGACGTCGTATAAGCCTGTTCCGACATCTACAACATATTTGTACTATTGGACAATAATCAGAGCATCGAAAGAAAGTCTGGTACGACCCTGAGTGGATTGTGGTTCCAATGAAAGCTGAAAATGAAGATCGAGGGACCTGTGTGACTTTATTGATGCGTTAGCTTGGCCTTGGCAGGTCGATGGAACCGGCCAAACAGTAAAATAGTACCTGCGGAACATGAACAAACACATCAACAAGCAGAACTCCACAGAACTTCAAAGCGTCCACTGGCTTCGCAGCGACAAGCAATGAGGCCACCACTCGATTCGACCCTTTGAGGTGAATTTCGGCTGAATTTTGATACGACACCGTAGTATGCCAAGCGGTTTAACATCCGCCAGCTGTGTCCCATCCACCAATAAGATGCAAAAAAGCTCTACTGCAACAATTTTGTCACGAAAACAGAGTATGAATAGATAAATTCGAACGATTCGTCCGTCATGGCGAATATTCCGGGTAACTTCCGGCAGGCATCTGGCAAGGTCGTACAATAATTTTTTGCACGTTAGCTTAAATAATTACATTTCAAAGGATGTTTATGAAAAGGAATTATCTGTGTTAGTGTTTTGGTGTATAGCCGTCCGTAAAAAATACATTTTTTATGCAAACGTTAATATGTATCTTGGAAAGGACTATAAATATTACGCGCTAAGAAATCTTAGACACGGATTATGAGGATAAATTAAGACACATAAAACATTCTCGAAAATGATCAAAATTTTCAGTCATTGTTTTAAAGTGTTTTACTTCCCCTGATTACCATTAAAACCATTAAACCATCGCATCGGTGAAATTCTTTGAAATAATTCTGTAAAAGATTATTTCCACACCTAAAGAATTCATTTGTCCTTCCATCATTTTAGTTCGTTGCACTTCCACTCCATTTTTCATAATCATTAGCTAAAGCATTTTTTTAAACCGGCAAAAACATTGATAAGCTCTTTACTTGTATGGTTATTTTTCATGTCCGATATATATTTAGTATTATTTTGTAATATTCTAAAACAGATTAGATTTCCCTTAGAACATAAACTTTCCCTTTAAATATTTATTCAAAATTCCGTTTATATAATTTGTTTTAAAAACGATGGAAGCGACAATTGAGCTCATTCAAAAAAACGTGATTAAATCATCCTGAAAGAAGCAAATGCCTAAAAAATTCCAAGAATAATTTCCAGAAGCTAAGAAATACATTTTATCTCCTTAAGTGTTTCACGAAATTTTGCCCTAATTTATTGTAAGAAAAAAAAACATGTTTGAAGAAATTAATAATTACATACACACACGAACATACACATCCCAAAACGCAAAACGCTCGCCCAAGTCCAAGTACTAATCGACCGTCCAAAGTACAGAGGGAGGAAAACTTTTCCACCCTACCTCCCCCCATCATAAACCCCTTTTCGCCCCCCGCCACGGGAAAAAAACTCCAATCCTTCGCCGAACACTTTGCCAAGTGTAAATCCAACACCGTAAAGCACACCGTGCGGTTTGCCGTGGCCAAACAGAGAGAGAGAGAGAGTGTTTGCCTCCCAAACACCCCTGCCTTGCCCCGTGCTCTCAGTGGAGCAGGGCGAAGGACGCCTCAAACCCACCAACGAACTTTCTCGTAATTATGCACGATGTGTGTGTGTGTGTGTGTGTGTGTGTGTGTGTGTGAAGGAAGCTTTTTTTGTGTAAGGATAAGCATAACAGCTACCATGGCAACGAACGGCGAGATGATGCACGCTAACAGCATCATATTGTGTGTAATCAGCAAAGCATTAGCATATGTGTGGGTGACGGGCTTATGGAGCAGCTTTTCGCAACTTTATCCGGTTGTCCTCCAGTGCCCCCTCCCCCGTCCCCCTCCCGTAAGGCAGTAAATTGAGAGAAGATCGGACGGGGCCCGTTGTGGTGTGGCGGAGTTAATCCTACTTTTATTACTTCCATCACCAGGCGCCTCCATCAAATAGGTTTTCACCCGCCCCAATCCCGCCCGCGGGTCGTTGTGCACTGTCCCTGTCCAGAGTCCGCGCCCTCGCCCGAGTATGCCCCCAAAATTACTAGCGATGCTTTCTCCCTTTCGCACAGCAGAAAATTAAGGGACGTTGGATGGAACAGAGCGCCGGGTGCAGATGAAAGGAACCCGACACCGCTTTGAAGCATGCCGAGGGACACACCATCGGATTAATTGAACAAAATGGAAAGCTTTTAAACACAAACACATACACACACGTTAGCTCATGGGACCATAAAGTGTGTACGTGTGAGTAAAGTTGTGCTGCTTTTATGTGCATCGCGGAGAGAAACAAACATTGTCACCCCAAAAATTTGCTGTACCCAACCCCCTTGGGGTCCGGGTGCTGTTGATAATGTGTGCCATTTTGTGTTTGAAGAGCGTTGTCCCTTGGGGTTGGAAATCTAATTTTCGGTTGCCAAAGTGTGTGTGTGTGTACGTTCACGTGTGTAAAAGCTAACGCCTCGTTTGGGATTCGAAGGCCCAATTTTAAAGAGGGAAAGAAGGGGCGCTGTAACTTGGATGGATGGACACGAGTAATAAAAGACAAAGACCTAAGGACGAGTTCGAGCGCTCTATCCCCCCCCCTTCCCCCATCATGTCTGTGCTCGTGTCTTTCGTACAAACAACCCGCTTTGCTTCTGTTGGCATAATAACCGGATGCTCGAATGGCGAAAGGACAACTCCACATGTGTGCTTGTTTCCGCTTGGGCGATACATGGTACATAAGACACAAGACAGTGTAGTCGTGAGATACCAAGCGACAGGCTGACATTATACAACGTCGCACAACAACAACAACACGCACAAAGAAAACCCACAGCCAAAGGACGCTCCATGAAAGTGTCATTGATTTCAATTTCGATTCCAATCTCCAATCTCCAAGAAAGGTACCGGGAGGCAAGCATACCGAGCATGCCAGAAGCTGATGTGACAAATAAGCTGATGTGTCCCATCTCTTCGCCCTTCTCGCTGCCCGTGTCCCCAAACGTTGTCACCATCCATCCATCCGCCTGCTCTTTGGTGAAGATGACGCAAATGTATTTGCCGACACGACATGTCCTTGCCGCTTCCACCCCATCCCTGATGGGACACGGTGTATGTGTGATAAGGATGTAAGTGTGCATCTGCTTGGTGTGCTTATATACATCACCTTGTTTCGCTTCCATTACGGTTTTGCTTTTTTTTTGTATGTGTGTGTATATGGAACGCTTTACCTTTAGGAACATTCAAACGAAAGGTTCTTCTGTGCTGCGAGGGGGGATTCCCGTTTAGAAAAGATAGAGCTGATGAGAAAGAGATAGAAAGAGCGAGAGAGAGAGAAAGATCTGGAGAAGATGTGAGTGTGCTGTTGTGCAAGCAAAACGGGGGAAAAGGAGCAATCATCATCAACTGCCACGAGAAGAAGGCCGGGAAAGCGCAGGTCAATCTCGAAACTCAATGGGGAGGGCAGGGCAGGGGCAAACGGGGATGAGAAGCGCGCGCGCGGAGGCAAACATAAACATAATGGCGTTGCCTTGAGGGTGACACAACGCCGCCACCCGTTATACCGCCATACCCGCAAGCAGAGAACGAACGTGGAAAGAAGTGGAAGCAGAAGAACGGGAAGGGTGCGACTTCCCTGTACACACACACACACACACACACACACATACACCGACACCGGCCCAAGTCAAACAAACCGACCAACCAACGAGCGACAACGCTTCGCTTCCCACCCAATCTCCCTTTTTTGGCCGGAAGGACACCAAACTTTCTGCCTTCTCAACCGTGCTGCGTATCGCGCCTGCACGACACTGTCTCTCTCTCTATGTGTGTGTGTGTATTTCACCATTTCGACCCTTTCCTCCATTTCCCTCGGTCGGATTAGAGGCTGCTTCGCGTGCAGGGTGAAACCGGATACTGCGTGCGAGGGGTGCAAAATCGACAACAAACGGAAGCAAAGCGTGTTACCGTCAAGAGAGAGAGATAGAGAGAGAGAGAGAGCGAGAAGGGAAAAGAAGAAAAATGTGTGAGTGTGCACACCGAGCTAGAGCTGAGGAAAAGATGAAAAAAAGGACATTCAGGGCTCGGCGCCCGTGCTGCCGTACGGTTCGGTTGGCAAGCACAAAGTACATCAAGCGGTATGCGGAATTGAACTGTTAGAGAGCGAGTAAAGCGAGAGACATACACACACACACACACAAAAAAACGGGAAAATGCCAGTGCTAAAGAATAGAGAGCGTTAGTGGGTAGAATAAGACATGGACAGTAAAAAACAAAATAATGGAACTGTTGGTGTCATTTTTATGGAAAAGAAACCTTTATAAAGCTTATCAGGCAAAGGAAGCTGGATAGTTTGGCAGTTATTTTGAATTGCAGTAAAAACAACTAGAAATGCAAATATATTTTAAATTTTCAATTCAACTAACATGCACATAAATAAATGAGAAATGATTATGTAGTAATGCGGTAAATGATAAAATATAATTGAACCAAAAATTTAATCAAATGCTATATTTTGAGTGCTTTAATAGCATAAGAAATTCAACAGAAAAACACTGGTAACTATAACATTTATAAGAAATAATAAAAAGACGATAAAATTTCATACAAAATGATATAAACAAGGAAATTAAGCAAAGAACAGTAAACAGAACAGAACAAGTATAGAAATGAATGAATTGACAAATAAATAGTACAATCAAACGGAAACAGAACGATAAATTCATACTAGAGCTATTAAATTCTAATATGAAAGCTAATTAAAGGAATGAGAGTTGTTATGAGCAGTCGAAAACAGATAGTTAAAACTGCACTGAAATTATATATTATAAAGCAATGCAATTACACATACAGCATTTAAAGG
Source organism: Anopheles arabiensis (assembly GCF_016920715.1). Classification (NCBI taxonomy): domain Eukaryota; kingdom Metazoa; phylum Arthropoda; class Insecta; order Diptera; family Culicidae; genus Anopheles; species Anopheles arabiensis. The sequence continues at coordinate 86,011,331 of NC_053518.1, forward strand.
CAAATTAAAGTAATAAACTCATAAATCTACAAATAAAATACATTTTAAATCAATTATCAATTAATCAATTAATTATTAATTAATTAATGGTTCGATTGTTATTTAATAGTAAATAGTTATTTATTGAAGAATAACTCTTCATATGAAAAGTTTAATTAAAAGAGAGACACAATAAACCAATATTTCTGAAATCTTAGAATGCAGATTAAGTAAACATTCATTATCAAGAATCAAAAACCCAAACTGGATCACAAAACCGAGCCAAAAACCAACAAGAAACTTAAAATTAAGATTAATTATTCTATCATGTTATATTTCTAAGTTTCTTTTGTATTTTGTTATGAAGTGATCAATTGTAGCCAAAATCGTCCATTCCGCATACAGAGATTGATTCCGCAGTATGTTCAGATATGAATCTAATTAAACTTTACATATTTTTATGTTTTTTTAATGGAAATTTATGTTTTGACAATAAACTTTATCGGAAAATTCTGTTTAAATTATTCCTAATAAGGCTTTATCGTAATTTTATGCTATCAATAAATCTTATCCTTGGACTGTTACCACCAGCCAGCAAAAGCAACGCGCACACCTCCAATAACAGTTTTGTCAAACTTGCTCGAGACTCTGCTATTGCGTAACGGTCTCGCGTAACATTTACTGCTGCTCTTTTGCGTTTCGTCGCGCCCGCTTGACGGTTGTGCTGTGCTAAAATATTTACCAGATAAATAAATGCGACGCGGCGCCATCGCAGTCACCTTTGCCGCGAATAAGCCGAAAGTACACTTTCCTTTTTTTGCTGCTGCTGCTGCTGCGTCGCTGTGTCGGTGTCGAGCCGGCCGCACCGCACCCACCGCTAGATGGCGCCTATATACCCGCAGAGTAAATCCCGCAGGAAGCATGCAGGCAACGAGAGATACTACCAACAAACTAAGCAAACATGGCAGCAGCAGCGGCAGAGGCAGCATCGCCCAAACCGAACACCCGAGCGCTTGACACGTTGAGTGTGTTGCCATGGTGACACAACCGACACCAATACACACGCGCCAAGCACATCCTTCGCACAGGCTGGGAGTTGGTGGGCTGCGAGGGGGGGGGGGGTGGTTTATGGTGCGATACCAAAAAAAAATGGACTTCCACTCTGTGTCCCGTATCGTGTACTCTGGCACACGGTTGAGTTCACGGATTCCAGGAGTGCTATTCAATTTACGGGCGCATCCTTCCGTGACAGTTTGGAGTTTTCTTTTTTTCGCTTTTTTTAGGTGGCGGCCTAGCTTGCCGCAATAGAGCGACTGAAGGTAGCTTTTGATGGAGGTTTTGGCTGGATGGTTGTTTATCGTCAGCATATTTTCCTTTTTTTTAGCTAAAATACATATGAGGGTGAAAATTCCTGACAATAGATTCATCTTTCCTTTTATGGGGAAACAAGCTGCGTGCAATTTATTATAACTTAACTCACAAAAATAGACCATTTTCATTGTAGAAAGCTCTCACAATAATGTCCTCAAATGTAATGTAGAACCATGCAATAAAATTCTCATTAAAAATGCTTAAATTAGTGGGACTTATAGCGTATCCAACCTTAACGATTTCTCACATATTTAAAGCATACTGTTCAGCAATAAAAAGTGCTAATCCTTTTATAACCTTTTTGACGACTCTCGGCAAGTCGTGAAACTTTAAGCATTAATGTTTATCCAAAAAAAAACACCAAAACACAACTTTACGGTTGGCTTGTGGCTTGTTGGCTTGACCTGTATCGTCTAATGTAGGGGTTCATCATCATTAACCGATGATAACCTGTTTTAAAAATAGCATCAATCCCAACTCATCTAAAACCACAACAATTAAACTTATTTTAAGTCCGATTTGGAGCCTTCGCTTTTGTCCTTTCTGACATTCCTTTGCTTTGTGTGGTAATTATTTTACAAGAGCTCATAGTTTCTGGTTTTTTTACATTGTTGCCTAAGCACTTGTGCGTAGTCATTACAAAAACATAAAAAGCATCGCACTCCTATGATGTTTATTACCACCACAATGTGAACATTTTGTGAACATATTGAAGCACTGTCTTTCTCCCTAGTGTTATTTAAGTAAATAATTAAGCGATTGCCGTTTTAAGTTTTAATTGCGAATTCATAAAACAATATGTATATCTTTCTTTATCTTGATTTGTCATTTTAAACGTCTAAATGTTCTAATTTTTGTCATCCGTGACGTTCCGTGACGGGAATCGAACCACATTCTACCTTGTTCGCGCCGGCACCCTTACCATTCAACCATCGAGTCGGCTCCGGTTTAGGGAAGCTATTTATTAATAAGACTGTTACAGGTTAACCGTGCAGTACACAAAATAATCTCTGTTCTCGAACATACCAAGGCCTCAATTTCAATTTGAAAAATAAATTTAAAAAATAGTGCGCATTCAAAACACTACCGGCAACGCAGCCGACGGCAACTAGTTGAAAGGTTGGTTTCTTAGCCAATGAAGACAAATGCACCAAAAGCATCCAAACCAAATTTGTAGCAAGTGTATGTATTGTTGCAAAAAAACCATCCCCCAAACACAAGAATAACATGTTCGAAAGCATTCAAATTTATTGATTAATGCTCATAAAAATCCATTTAAAACGACCATTTTCATGAAATCGAATGAAACGAATGAAACTTCAATCCAAGCTTTATTGGCGCCTTCTTCGAATTTTTGAATTATTAATAAAATAAATGTGGTTTTTAAAGGTTTCGTTAACATGAACATTTGCAAATACCATTTTAAGATAGCAAATTATCTTCAAACAATATAAAAAGCATAATCAAATATGTATTAACCCACGCTATGTTTTATACAAATTTAAACGACTTTTCCGAACTGAATAATTATTAAAAATTAATTGCAGCTCAATTTGCGATTCCTCCTGTACGATTTCAAACTTCATTTCCCCGCCTTGCAGCAGCATATTAATGTCAAATCCTTTTTACTCCCTCCCTGGTTAAAATCCCTGTTCCTATCAATCCTTCTGGGTAAGTGCGGCGCGTTGTGTATTAATATACTTTCCTAGCAGCAGCAGCAGCAGCAGCAGCAGCAGCGGCGGCATATCATCTTACAAACGTACCTGCCCCGTTTTACCCTGCTAATTGCTCCCGAGGAAAGCATTTCCAAAGATGCGGACGCTTAATGAGGAATTAATAATCTCCATCTGCTGCTGATCCTCGAATCGGAGCTGCGCCGACGGTGTGATTGGATTTGGACAAGCCTGAACTGAAAACCCCGGATCTGTGACTCTTCTTCTCCAAAGCCAATGCTTCAAAAGTCCCCTACAATAACAAAAAAACGGCTAAAGTGTCACTCGCCCAAGACTGGCCATCCGAGGTCCCTTTGCAGTGGTAAAAAGCAACCAAACGGGAACGTGCTGAACGCATTCACTTCATCAACGCATCCTCAAAACCGAAGCTCTAGTCCTTTGCCGAGGATACAATGTTTTCTCCCTTTGAAGTAGTCGTTCAAAACGGGGGGTGCCAGCCTTCAAAGGGATGATCCAAAATAATAATAACGGCTTTACATTATCCACCGACGTGTACGATGGTCCCTCTGTGTGTGTGTGTGTGTCCAAAACCTTGGTACGGTAAATAGCCCTGGAGGAAATGGCGACAAGCAAAAGGACACGAGACACAGCCATTCCCGACATGCTCGGAAAGGGGCATGACGGGCAGAACGATGTGTCAGACCCATCCAGGACTCCAGGGACAGGGACACGGGTGACACTACGCTGCTGTTTGGCTGCTTTCCTAATCGATGGCACATCCTGGCACCGTTTGATTGCGATACCTGGGATTTATACGTGTGTCCGGGGCGATGATGACTTCCCGTCGAGCCATCGAGCACTCGCTCGTGCCCACTCGGAAGTACCACTAAAAGCCTCACACCACCACTCCCGCGCCAGTGTGTGTGTGTGTGGTGCGAGCAAATTGCTCACTACTTCAAAGTGGCAAATCCCCTTTTCAATTTTCTAAACGGAAGATGAAGGATAAAATTTTAATGCCCAAGCATAACTCAATTTCGTCGCCCGGGCGCGGAACCACCGTACACCGACCCGTGTGGCCGATCGAACACACGATAGCGATGCGATGCGGCGGGCTGTTTCGTTTCGTGGAAAATGGATTCACAATCGAATCATACGGAGCCGGCGCCATTACCTGAGCCGCCTTGCTGCCGCTGTCTCCGGGAGGGACCGTTGATCTCGGAGCGTGCACCATCGTACCTGGGTGGTCTTTGCTAAAGCGGCACAGAAGATGACCATTAGCTGGGTGTGCGTCTGGATGGTGAGCGATGCGTTGCGGGTGCGAGGAGAATGGTGACACATCATAGGGGAGACTACCGTTCCACATTCAGCTTGGCAAGAACGTAGCAATGATGTGTTTAAATGCCACAAAGGAAATGCGTAGTTTTCGCAATGTCAGATATAGGTTTTTGTTTTGGTACGATTGATCCATGTGTTTGGTATTTATTATGTTGTTATTCAGATTAAATGTGTCTCTTTTTCGGATGTTCGTTTTTGGATATATATCCGAGTAGTTGGAATTAATATAAAAAATACAAATGAATTAGATTCATTTTAGAAATTATATTAATTATTTGTATCATAACGATAGCTTCTCATTATCATGAAAAGTAACAATATGCAAACTTCACTTAAAATCAATTTAATTATGTACCAGAGAATGATAAACATTAAAATTATTTTCAGAAAATCAAGTTCTATCAAAAACGAACAAGAAAAATGATCAAATTGTACTGACGAGTATGACAATTTGGGAGAAGAAAGTAAAAAAAAAAGATATAATTATTCATATGCGCTTGAGTTAATTTTGTTTATAACAAACACAATTGAATAATCAAAATTGAACAAATTAAGCTAAAATTGGAAATGATAATACGCATTTAAATAAAATTTTAATTCAAACCAAACGTCCAACCGCTTTTGCACAGCAAAATTCAAAAATAACGTAACCAGTGCGTCATCTGCTGGACTCTAGCGAAAGCTACCTTTAACTGATCCGAGACCAACAGAATCCAACAGGAATTTCAGGATAGAAATCCAACAGCAATTAGATGAAATTTAGTGATTTTAAACGATTATTTCTAAATGATATGATAATTAATAGTTTTCAGGTTGTTTGTACAGTTTTTTCCACTCACCTGTGGTTAATTAAAGTTTAATTTCCGTAATCGATTTCCGTACTTGTCGTACTTGGCAGCATGTCGAAGCTTCTCCATAATCATGGTTTTATTTAACAATCTTTTCATTTCTATATTCATTGTACCAGCTGATGATGCATATTAGTGCACACATTCGATTGAACGTTAATTTGTATCACACAATGGCTTCCGCTTTCTAAACCTAACTCCACTTCCCTCTACAGATCGGGAAAGGCGAATGTTTTCATCTTTTTCACCGACCGTTCGGCGGGCCGCGCGTTGAGATGTTTACCGAAAATCGTTATCACCTTATCTTGTAGGAACACCTCGAACTGGGAATCATTTTTCGGGATTGCTAAAAGAGCAAAAAGCGAATTAGAGAAAACAGAATACGAGACACCATCAGCTATTTGAACGGGTTACTACTCACTTCGCAGTTTGTTGTCTTTCGAAATCATCTTGAAGGTTCCTTTCGTGTCCAGTACCACGATGCCCTTCATGCCGACCACGCTGGGCTGTTTCGATCGAACGATGTGAATTTTGGCTCCATGATAATCCGCCTTCAGTAAGCTTGCTCTACAGAGAGACAGAGAGAAAAAGGAAACACTGATGAATATGCCCTTATAGCACTAAAAACATTCCCCCATTCCGGTACATACACAATCGTGTTGTATCTCGCCTCGGTCACATCCGGACATTCTCCCGGCGGGAAGAAGGTATCGTAATAGCCGAGCCACATCCGGTGTAGCTTCAACCCATCTCGGTACGTAATCGTATCGTGCGGTAAGGTGTACAGGCCAAGCTCTTTGATTTCCCTGCGCGAAAGTTTCTTTTGCGTAAGCTTCCCCGCGTTCGCTTTGTTCTTCTTCAGGATGACGTGCTTGTCCCCAAGGTCCACACTGCTGTTGGCAATCTCCAGTATTTCATGCCGGTAGCGTGGAGCGACCAGCTTTGCCAGGAACGAGGAAGGATCTAAAGGTGGAGGGAAAGGTTCTGTTAGCATTTACACGCAATAAACGACGATTTTACAGCGCTTTACCAGCCATCGTGGACGCACGTGCGGACGGTCTAGTTTGTTTTGGGATGGTTTGTTTACAAAGTTTGACGTTTCGCCGGTTGGTACCGGTTGTACCGCTGTAAGCAAATAGCCAGTACAGCTGTCACGCACACACAAAAAATGCAACCAGTATCAACGGACACGTTCAGTTAAAACTACGCGATTCAAACCGTAATTGTGATGTTAGTTTTTTAATACGACAATTCTACTTCATTCTATGATTTATTTCAGTACAAAACAGGATTTTCATTCATTGATCTAAAATCCTTTGCCTACCGATACTTCCATCACGCCGAGCAGGCTGGTCGCAATCTCTCCCAGCTGCTCGTCCGTTGAATCCTTCATCGTTTTGATCATGGCCCACGGGATCTGGAATTCAAAACGAAGCTTAAGCATAAAACTTCTCACTAAATAGTTTTACGACGTTCCTACCTTCTCCGACAGCGATGACGGTATTCCTGCCTCCACCGTTACGCTCAGCAAGCGATAGATGATGGCCACCGCCGCTGCCACCACATCGGTCGGATCGTGCAAGCTCAGGCAGCGCAGCACACTGTTGACGAGCCTCTCCTCGCCCAGCATAACGAACGCGACCGGATCCTCGAGCGACATGTTGTACGCGAACGTGAGCACCATGCGCTTGATGAAGCGAAAGTGCGGATAGCTCCAGCGGTCCTGATCGAGCACCATCCGCTTCAGCAACTCCACCACCAGCTCCTGCTGGGCGAGGAACGCACGCCCTTCCACGAACGCGGCCAAGTTCGTGATCGACCCGAGCAGCGATACGACGAACACGTGCTCGAGCGAATGGAGCGGCGGCAGGCTGGTACCGTAGGCCAGCAGAAACGAATCGATGATGCCCTTCGCTAGGGCACAGTACTTCAGCATCGAGTCTTGTGCCTGCACCAACACCTTCACGTTCGAGTGGCTTTTGAACGATTTCCACACGATCTCACCCATCACGGTGCCGATCTTCATCATCACCTGGTACTGCCCCTCGTAAAATCTGCAACGGAACGGAAGCAATCGGTTGATAATGGCAGCACGACTTGTTAAAGGTTCTATCGGAGGGAAAGCGAACTTTTTGTAGTGTTGTGACTGGGCAGCCTTTTCCTCCAGTTGCCGCTCGAGTAGTGCCACCTTTCCTTCCGCTTTCAGTGCTCGTTCCTTCCATTCCGACGACTTCTCGTCCGCCTCTTTCAGCTCTACGGGACAGGCAAAAGAATGGCAGCTTGCAGGGAAGTTACAATAAAGTGGGTTTTCCCTTTTCATACTTACTGCTCTCGAGCAGGGGAACACACTTCTTGGTCACGTAATGCAACATCTTCCGGTGGCGCTGTACAGCAATATCCATTTGCTTGCAAGCATTTTCGTTTTCTGCCATCCTGATGCGTGTAGCAAGTGCAAAACAACAACAGCAAAGTGTACCGTGCCGAGGGATGAAACCGCTTTGTTGAATTTCCGTTCCTCAACCGGTTCAAACATGCCTCGAAACGGTTCTAAACCGGTTGCTCCATGTTGTTTGAAGACTTTATTATCTTTCTAATATTTATATTCCATTTATTAGTTTCAAAAATCATTAAAATTGCTTCGAATAATTATTATTGACATTAAAATTCACGAATAAACCACAAAATTTGATTTAATTTGATTATCTTCCAACCACCCTGTGATAACGCGGCTTCAACCGTTCAACCCACCAGCATAGACACAGCGTGACAGCCAGCCTGTCACAACAATCATTGCTGCTGTTGCAAAATACATACAGAAACACGGCTAAACAGTTCTAAACCCTGTGCATTTTAGAAAATGTGTTACGTGTTGCGAACAAGAGGTGAAGAAGACTGAAGAACTGTTCGTTCCAGCGAGACGAATTTTCGGTTCAGTGGGCCAGCCTAGAGAGTGGCGCGGACACAAAACCGTCAGCCCGTAGCCGCTGCTACCGACCACTTTCCCGGCCGGGGAGAGGTGGACAGCCAGTCATCAAGAGTGCTGCAGTCGCGCGCGGTGAACACGGTGGCAGAACGAAGAAAATTACCCGTTTTATGACTGGAGGAAAAAAAACAAGCAGGGAGCAAAATCCCCCCATCGTGGCGTCCACGGCACGGCCAACAGGCGCACATCACACGGCACACGGTGAAACTTTCTCCCAGTCGCTCGCCAGTCTTGTGATACGTTGGACACGGTTGCAGCAGAGGGTTTGTTTACCTGTGTACCGTACTGCTTAATGTGTCTGGCGGTAAAGTGGTGTGGCAATCAGTGGCAAGAAAGCAGACACCGTTGCTGCGGACTCTCGATTAGCCTCGCTTGAAACAAAACGTAATCCGGAGCGGCGGATGGAGCAGATTTAAAGTAGCGAGAAGCCTAAGCTATTCTCAATCCAATCACGCAACGGAAAGTATTTTGCACAATAGACCGTCCGGAGACCGACCTGCAGTGGATAATGTGCGTGGGCATTATTTGATTTGCAAAACCGTCCCCAAAAAAAATCCCGAGCCAATTGTTGCCGATCGCGCTGTGACCTAGAACACATCCGCCCAAAGGACAGTATTGGACACTCATCAGCCATGGCCAGCAGTGAGTCGGCAGGAAGCTCGTCCGTAATACGCAAAGGTAAGTGAAAGTCCGCTCTTTGCAATTGGATTCATTTTCCTTCGTTTCTTGTTTCATGCCAACCTTTTGATGATCGGTCGTGTGCACAGAGCGGGCATTTGCACAGAATATTGGGGTCAGCCGGTCGTGTTAATTGCTTTTTTCCACTGCGACTGACAATGCCGACCCGCCGTTGCAGCGGGCAAATAACGAAAAGCACGACAGACACCGACGACGCTACGGCGGGAAGGGCGGAAAGAATAATTGATGATCTGTCTTTTGCAAATGCTTCCCTCGCTTCCCTCGAACCGCGTTATTGGCACGTGGCAAAAATCCTAGGCTCGAGCCAACCCACTCGGCTCAGAAAGCAGCCAACCGATTGTGGATAGCACAATTCGTGTGGCTGTATTGCGAACCAGCTATTGCACAGATTACGGGCAGCGAATGTACTGGAATGATGCGAAATATAAGTCCGCTCTCGTTCCAGTTTCCTTCGTTTCCCCGGCCTCGCTGATAAGCTAAAATCATAAATTACATCCACTTATGAAGTAAGTGTCCCGTACACCACTCTTGCCTACTCCCCTCAGCGGAACGAGAGGAAGCTGCTGGTTTCCCTTCTCTTAAGCCATCCCCACAGTGTTTTGTTGTTATCACCAGGTTGGTTATCTTGCTTGGCCTGCACAGAACGATACGCACACCCTCCCGGGGCGTGCTCTCGCGGGTGTTTGCCAACTTCGTGGGCGCGGGAAGCTTCATTGTTTAGTGCAAAAAGCGAGCGAAAAGTAATGGCCGCGCGGCCAGAGAGCTCTGTGCAGCTTGCACCCGTGTGGTGGTGGAAGGGCACGAGCACATTAGAGAATAATTATCATCTTTCAATCTTTGCTTAATGCATTCGTCATATGCTTTGCTCTCCCCCCATTGTTGTGCTACTTTATCGCACTTTATCGGGTCGTCAATCTAAGGTGTGAGCTTATTAATTTGTGATGATTTAATGAGTTTAGATCACTCTTTGCACAGGACGGGGCATGAACCCTCGAGCGCAATAAAATGTGCCTTTGCTGGATGATAAAGTAACAGATTATCAACGTCAAATATGTTCACTAATTTATTATACCTATTGTTTATTACATGCAAAAGTTCATTAAGCGCAAAATACAGGTTTAAGGTATATGAAACCGTTTATCAGCAAACCGGCTGTCGATGGAAATGTTTTTGTTTTTGAAAAAGAGTGGAATGTTTCTTGGCTGGCTAGCACGAATGAATGAGCATTGTTTCGGCGAGATAATAAGTGCCGATCATTACTCGCCCCTGAGCAAATACTTTGAGCAGCTCTATTCAGGCGCTTCACTCTGCCAGGGATGAGCAACCTGATCAAGAGTATTTGTGTCATATGGCGTCTAGAAGGTTATATTAACGAAATTGTCTGATGGAACATTTTGTTCATGTATCTGCAAAGATCTTTAGGGGACCAATCAGCTCCAGTAGCCTCTTAGAAAACAATTACGATGAGCATAATGTTAAGTTGTTAAGGCGCATATACTCTAGATTAAGCCGAGGTAGTGTGGAAGTGAAAAACTACATTAGGGTATTTGAGTACAACTATTTCACAACAAGCTGTATTATGATATTTTCAGCATTAATCGGTAATCACATTCCTGCGAGAATATTTTTTTCAGTAAACATATAGCTTATTGAAATATATGAACAACACTACACGATTGGCAAATTAAACTATTTTTCTGTATAAAAGGTAATATTTTTACATTTAATATAAGAAGCTTGTGTATAAGTCAATGTCGAATCAGCGAGAATTAGTGTAATACTGAATTTAAGCTCTCAATCACCATTGTTTGTCAGTGCCCATTAATGGTTGATTCTAATGCATCTATTTGTGCCTGTTAAGCTTGAATATTTATTCTAGCAGAAAGTATGATTCATTCCAAATGTCTATGTCTGTAATTACGATTTAGTCAATTCTCGTTGTTTATGCCTTTAGCTCTTTACTAAGAAAAGTTCTTTACATTAATTTTACAAAATTGACGTAATAAGGCCCTATCACATTGGGGCATTTAGAATCGAACTGCTACGTCACACTCCGTTTTCTTGTCAGGAAAAATGAATTGGTCTAGACCAGCGATCGACAAAGTACTTCTTGCGTGCCGCATATGGCTCTAAACGTTCATGTATTCAAAGACTGCCGACCACTGGTCTAGACCAGGGGTCTCCAAACTACGGCCCGCGGGCCGCATGCGGCCCTCAAGAGCTTATAATGCGGCCCACGATGACTTTGCCAGAGTTAATATAAATATTACGTTATTATGACTTATTCAAATAAAAATGTATTTTTTACTTTTCGTAGACAAAAATCAAGCTTTAGTATCACGAAACTGTACAAGTATCGTTAGTATTTTGTTGTAAAAACGAGACTTAAACGTTCACTCATCATTTAAAGGTAGCGTCAAATGGACCTCAACATAGTTATTTTTGAAGCAATGCGGCCCTCGAGCTGAAAAGTTTAGAGACCCCTGGTCTAGACCAATGTCGAATCTTTCAAAACGAAGAATTTCACGATCAAAAAGTAAAACTGTTTTTTTTTTTTGGAAAGATACACATAAACCAGATATGCAAGTGTCTTTATAAAAATAACTCCTTCGGCAAAGAAATATCATTTTAAATAGAAAGATGAATTTCACATAAAATTCCGTTTCGTAATTTCGAGGGTGTTATTACATTAGCGAGGCAGATTTTTCTATCAAATCGGGTCAACGAAAGATGAATTCTGGAATTATACGGGTAATGTAATAGGGCCTATAAGCGTTATTTTTTAATACTTTTTATTAAAAAAAATTTAATTTCAAATTTTGACTTAAATTAAAAAAATTTTATTAAAAATTCAGTTAAAAATCTATGCCTTAGAGACAAAAAATTATGATAACGTGTCCTAAAATTAATGACTTAACGCAAAAATTTAGCGGCAGCGGTTGAAAATATTATAGTAATTAAAATAGAAAGCATTTTGCCCACATTAATTACAAAAATCGAAGCGTTTCTCAACAACATTTGTGTTACTATTTTCCACGAAGCGTTACCACTGGGAATAAAAGTCACGCACCGAAGTGCATTCGCACCGCCACCGCGATGGATGAACGGTCGGCATGGGAATGAACCACTTTGCGTCCGCTTAGTGTACAAGCCGCTTAGCGCGCCAATCGGCGCTGTACACTCTTCTCCACAAGTCTCAGCGCGCTCAGCGCAGCGCAGCGCTCGAAAGAGCGCCGCGGTGGAAAGAAGAGAATCCCGCTCGTACGAACCAGCGCAGAGCCGAGCGGCGTGTCTCAGTGTCTATTAACCACTGGACGGTCGCGGTTCTCCCACACGACGCTCTTGACGCGTGCACCCAGCACATAACGTCGGTCAAACGCTGTTTTTGAAAAACGGTCCGCGAAACTAGCGCCCTATGCAACGCCGTGTGCTGCTGGTGAAGGGGTGTATCAGGCGATAGAGATCGGATGATCACGCGCCACTCCACGTTCGCATCAACGAGCTGCTCCTGTGACGTGTTTGTGCGGTTTTTGATTTCTGGCAAGTGGTAAAGTCGTCCGGCGAATGATACAACAAGCGCGCAAAGTTTGGTGAAATTCGCGGTTCTAACAACCCCGTGTTTGAGTTTGGTGAGAGAAAGAAGTCGTCGCCGACAGAAACCGTTAGTGTGTGCTTGTGTGTGTGTCTGTTCCTGTTCCTTCCGAGGTCATCCTCTGTCCGCTTCGCAAAAAAAGCGGGAAGTCTCGGTAGTGACGGCGGCAGCAGCAGCTGAGTACTGTTTCGTGCGGTGCGGCAGGAATTTCTCACAGTTTCACCGTAGGTGTCAATCAAGCAGTTCAATTGAGAAGAGCTCCCGACCATGCATGCCCTGCCGTACGATGTGTCGTGTGTGTTTCGTTCGTGATAACAGCAGCAGCAGCAGCAGCTGCAGTAGTATCGTAGGAAACGTGGCCTGCCAATCGGATGTTCTATTACCAACGCGCGAGGATAGACCTCATCTCTCCAAACCACAACGACACGATTGAAGCAGAAGCAGTATCTAATGTGCAGGGTTGCGAAAAATGTGTGTGGACACTTGGCGAAGTTGCCGTGCGATCATCACTCACATGGGGTAGAGATCGCGAAACTGGCGTGTTGCTACCCCGACGCCTCTGCCCCCAACTTCATGTTTAAATAATCTTCAGGGGGGAGTGGTGGACAGCAGGCATAGCTGGTTGTGTCTGTTAACACTCTCGGCCACGCTTGCCGATCACGCCATGGTTTGAAGATCACGGCAAAGGTACTCTACCACTACGGAGAGGAGGAGCGCATATACCCATGGAATCTCCTCTCAGGTGGAACTCGGTGTTGTTGCGTGGCGTACGGTTCGCTTCGACCACCACCGCACATCAGCACAGCAAACTATTGTGTAACCGATTTTGGCGGTACTTTTTCTGCAACCACAACGCACAACTGCTGCCTGTCTTGGTATATGGGGGAAGGAGTGGTGGTTTTAGCGCCACCACGAACGCCGCATTAGAGTGTGCCCGGGCGTGCGTGCGGAATGCTCAGCAATTGCGGGCCCGTGTGTCTGTCTCTTTTGCGAGAGTGTGGGATCTTTCGGGTGGTCGCCCGACTTCGCTTCCTTGTTGTTATGCGTCTTACCTTTCTTCGGGTAATGATGATGCCCACTTCACTTTAAAGTCATTCTCTCACCGACGAACCTTCCACGACGGGTGTTTTCTCTTCGTGCGGTCAAGCTGCGATCATCCAAAGACACAAGACACGACACGTACCTGGGGAATAGTGCGGTATGTTGCACTTTCGCTGTTCAAAGGCCGTGCGGCAATCCAAACACACACAGACAGCAACAACGAACGAACTGGAGCGTGTTAAACTGCACGCGAATGTTCCAAACGCCCCGCTGTGTAGTGGTGAAGTAACAACTGGTGACAAGCCCGTGGTGGTGGTACGATAAGTAAGAGAGGAGACCTTTGGCGATCGTGCCGGCACATTCCTGAGACACACCTTCGGCGTGACGTTATAGCCGCTTAAGCCACACACAGAGGGTCTCCTCAGGAGTTTTGTAGGTCAGCGCGCAAAAATCGTCATCAGCGAACGAATTGATACAGAGATAGGGGTGGGGATCGGGGACAGTTCGCTTATCCGAGATTGGTGGACACACGGTGAAATGAAGTCTGCAACAAAAGTCGTCGTAACAACGGCCGAAAACCGGAAGTGTGTCGGTGTGACCTTTTCGGTCCGTGATTGTGATGGATGGAAATGGACGGGGTGGGAGCCATGACACGCGCACAAACACACACACACACGCACCGTCAATGTCGCGTGTCATGAGACCGGTGCAAAGTTCAGTTCATTACTCTAGTTCTCTCACCACTTGCCCAGCAGCGGGCCTTGGAGGGTGCGCCGGTGCACATGAGACTTAACTTTGAAGTGCATTTTTTTGCTTTTAAATGTGCGTGATCGTGAAACGCCGTCTTCGTGCAACCAAGCTAGCAGAAGGCTTATCGCGAGTTGCGGCAGGAACAGGATGCGATGATCGTATGATCTCGAACACGGTTCGCTCAACCATAGTTCCGTGTCGTAGGCACCCATTCTCATATCCAGGGTGGTTTGGAGGAAGGTTGCGGCTTTGGGAGAGATTTGTTGTTATTTTCTAGTCTAGCCGGTTGATAAATCGAATGCCTCAAAACCGGATTCTGGCAGATGTTTGCCTTGCCCCCGACCGGCTGCTGGATACGAGTTCTTGTTCTTGAAGGGAGTAAAGAACGAAAGAGCTATTCTTAGCGAAACCTGTAAACAACGTCCACAACGATCCATCTGGGGATCATTCAAGAATTCAAAATAATGATCCTCCTTTTGGAAATCTGTATTGGAGAACATCGCTTTGGTTTATTGATGTCTAGAATGTCTAGAATGTCTTAAGCTCTTTGGAATTAGACATCATTTCAAGATTATTGTTTTAACGTAAGTTAATGGCTATAGCGGGTCAAAGTTCGCAACCTTTGTTTGACCTTCCCAAACCAATAATTCATTCCGACGCGTACCTTCGTACTGTAGGAAGGATGACTTCTCGTCTTCCAAATATAAGCCAGCGCCACCGCAATCTCTCCACTCCACCGGGGGAGATAAGATTAAGATACGCAATAAGATTGCAGCTTTCTTGCTTGTGTGTGTGTGTGCATGTGTACCTCACAAACATCAATTACGACGAGGTAGTTTGGCGCTTCGGCAAAACACATTTATCGGACAACGGTCAAGTAGAACCTGTGGTGGCGACCCCCCACAGGGCGGTTGTTCAAGGGGGCTGTGTATATGCTCTACTACTACGTCTTGGAAGGTGTTTTGTTGCCTCTAACAACATTTTTTATGTTTTGCGGGTATTAGGGGGCAAAGTGGCCACACTACCGACAATGTTACACCGGTAAAACGCACTCAAGTTCTACATTCCAGTATTTACAACGATTTTGTAGGTATTTTGTATTAAATGTTTGTAATTTATCAAAGATCCTTATTCAGCAATCTGATATTAGAGGATTGCACGATGCTAGCCAGTTGTTTTTTATTTTGTCTGGAGTTTGACAGTATGCGGCTGAAATTATGCCAACACTCCATACAAAACCATATGCCAAACAAGCAAATATACTGTCATCGATGTTTCAAAATGTATTTATAACTCTTTTCAAACAGAGAAATTGGAAACACAGCCCAAATTACAGCTTTCTTGCTTACATCATGGCTAGTATTGTGAAAGTCCCCATCAATGTGCAGAGATTAAGAAATCTACATTTAAGAATAATAAAATAGAAAATATGACACAAATGATACGTAAGGTAAACAATTTTAACACCGTCAATAGTAATTGATTTTTATGGTGATAGTTCAAATTTCACCGTTGTTCTGACATTTCATGTTTGGTGGTGTCTACTTTACCCAAAAGGTATCAACGTTTGGCACAAAGGATAAAGAACGTTAACAGCTCTTTATCAAATTCATATTTTAAAAGTTCAATGCGTGTTTGAGCATTATGTTATACTTATAATTGATAACATAGATGTTTGGAAATAAAAGCTTTTTTTCAAAACTTTTGTTTAAAATCCTTTGCGTCTTTCCGTTTTAATAAACGAAGAAAAGTCTCAGCCGCTGTTCAATTCTTACCATGTCCATTATGCCCCTTATACACCTAGCCTTGACAAAGCGACAAAGCACAGCACAACAGTAACTTCACTACCTTGTCGGTGCCTTAACTTGCGCACTGGACAAAACACTGTCGATGAAAGAGGCTGATTGGTAAGATTTACTGCAATAAAAAAGCCTAGAAGCTACACGGCAAACACCACTTGCGATTGATAGACGCTTTGGCTGGTCAGTTGGTCGGTTGCAAGAGAGTTTGTTGGAAGCTTTTTACTTCATGTTTGCTCATAAAAACAACAAACCCCGCGCCACACACACACACTTTTGCGGCGTTTCTCGTTCATATCGGCTCCCGGCGACGCTCCGTAACGATTTGCCAATTCATGCCCGATTCCATCGCATCGAATCCAGACGCGAAAAAACGAACACACCCGCGGGCCACAACGACGGTGGTGTGCCGGCTCTGATGTGTGACTCTCTTCGGCGAAGGTTATCATCAGTGCATGTCTCTGCGAGTATATGTGTGCCCGCGCGTGTGTGTGGGGGTTAAGTCGCGCCACCATCGGTTTTGTTTGCTTCTTGTCTTTTGCCGGACAATGCTGGCTTTGGTGGGGTTGGGAGGGCTTTTTTTAAGGGGCCCGCGGTGAAGGCTTGCCGCCCGAGACCGACACTCAGCGCCAACCGTTTGCCAATGATTAGCGAAACCCACGGGTGGTTGGTGGTGATGTTGTGGTAGTGGTTTAATTTCATTTTCTTGCGTGACCCTGATTGTTTTTGATGCGGGGCCAAGTCGCGGAGGGGGTCAACCGCCATGAAGACAGACAGACATACTGGTTGAACTGGAAAGTTCCATCTGCGATTGGAAGTGGAAGAGAGAGAAAGTTTGTGTTCTATAATTACCGGGCATGTCATGTACAGGCTTCAATCTAAGAGGAGATGGTTTTGTTGGATTATTAGAGGGACCAATATTAATGTGTTTGGTGTACGTACTATTGTTTTGATTGGAATGTAGATGAACAGGGAATGGGATTTTAGAACGGCTGACTATTAATTTGGAATAGTGAGTACAACCACAAGACGTCCAAAGGTTGTCGGAATCAGAGTGTATTTTTAGCAGTGGTGCGGTCTTTCATGTTCATTTCCTTAGCATCATTTGCTTGATGAGTTATGTATGATTAAGTTTTTTTTTGAAAAATTCACATTTTGCTATCAGTTGAGTTCCAAGACTTGAAATTGGAACAAAAGATCATTAAGGATGGCATTAATTTTAGTATAACAGACTCCCCGGAAGAGGTACCTATATGGTTTCTCACTTCATCTGAGACACTTGGCATACTTTCCTTGATTCTTGATGGAATAATGTCATAATACTACTTACGACCCTATCAGCTACAATTGATTTATTGACTTAAGCTATTATAGAATCGTTCGTGTGCTGGAAGTGTTAAGTTATCCAGGATTAAATAGTGGATTAGATCGTCCGGAGCCACTACTATATCCACTACATGCAAGCATGCTAGTCATACAGCTTGTAAGACTCCATTGGTATGCTCTTACGAGATTAAGATTAAAATCGCTTTTGAGCATCTTTGTTTGAAAACAGATTTAGAAACGGACGTTGGACTTGATTTTACAAAAAGTTTGGAATGTAAACTATGTCTGATAAAAGAGTTTTGTTTGTATCTTGCGTCCTCTGGTTCCGTCCGTCCTGATAGTATTTAAATTTAATATTTCCGCAATGTTTCATTGGAAATCCTTTCATAATACAGTTTGTTGAAGATCTTTTGAAGAAAAAATATTGTAAGAGTCAAACGACATCAGACTAATAAGAGCCGAATGATGCTAATCGGCTCAAAGTCTCTATAAAAATAAAGAAAAAAAAAACATCAGAATAATATGATTCATTGAAGAACTGATCACACTCCAAGAGTTAGGTCCTCAGTTTACTAACCAAACAGTGTGCTGTAATCGATGTGATGTTGTAACTTAAACATTCTGGAAAGTTTTATTTTAAGTTTTAAGTTTTTAATGCACTGTACCGATAAGTTGATAAAATGTAAAACATCGCCACATTCACACACGGGCACAACAAGACGGCACACGCAAAATACGTAAGCCTGTGACCTCCTTTATACGCGAGTCTTGCGACAAGAGGTGAGAAAGTTAAGCCGTCCAACCCCCATCTCAGAATATTGATGATGAGCTGCTTGGCAAGGTGTTGCCATCGCTCCCTGGCAGCCGTGTTTTACTGAAGCACACCGTCAATGAAAGCGCGCGGGCATCGCGACTTGAACTCGCAACTGATTTCCATTTGTCCACACAGTGGTTGACCTCGCACAATGTAAAATAAAGGGGTAGAAGTGCACGTCCCTTTTTGTCGTTTAGCTTGCCCAACTCAACCGCAAGCGTTTGTTGCAAGTCGCCTAGCAAAGCCATGCTGAGTTCTACTCAATTTCTGGTAGAACCTTTAGGGGCATTGTTGTTGTGTAAGCTTAAAATCACACATTTGCAAAAAAGCCGTTTGCAGGGCGGACATTGTGTGTGTGTTTTTTTGCTGCAGCAGGTGGTAGCTTACACGGAAATGATCGCGGCCTCTCGGTGAAGAGAATGGCCACTTCCTGTACACGGCGTTCTCCTCGCGTATCTTTCCATCGGTAATTATTCCCTGCGCTCTGACGCTTGTAACAGACAAACACAAAACACACACAAAAAATCCACCTCCCCTGTCCATTTGCTGCGGGAGGGTTGTCCATTTGCGTCATTTTTTCGCCAGCAGCCATTTTTCCCGCGGGCCCTTGTCTCATCGATGCCGCCGGGCTATGGATAATATTAACACTCCCCCCATGCTCGAGACGAGATAGCTCTTTGATCGCACAAAATTGGTAAACAAATCGGTACGACGTAGCAAAGCACACGCAAAAAAGGCAACCAACCACTTCTACCCGGAATTATGAGGCTCGTGGCTGTCGTTTAGTAGTGATAAAACAACGTCTGCCGTGCCTGTTGTTTCATGAGAAACTCCTCAAACAAGCCGTGGGCTGATGGCGGGGTAGTGCGTCATAATGTTTTGACGGAGTTCAGGATGTTTTTTTGCATGATAAATACGAAAAGGAGAAGATTGCGGCATATGATCACTGACTATCTTTGTTTCTGTGTTGAGGTCACAAGTGTTTCTTTTGTGTTTTAAGGAAGAAACTTAGTCCTTATTTATACACAAAATGTGTAAGCAATGAAATGGAATATATAGTATTAGCGATAGAAAACTCTGATATTGTTTCAAGAAATCCGGATGAATCTTTACAGCGAAACAATAAATCTAAATCTCAGATGTTGATATTCATGGGACGTCCAAGAGGAATCGCTAGGGACGGATGAATCTCAGAAGATCTTTAGTAATCCTAAGTGATCGTTATATAATCTATCACTACAAAAAAGGAAGGAAATGTCTGAAATAAGCAATAAATCAAAGTACAAAACAACGTAACAATCTACTACTGGTTGATAATCTCCTCCAAAACTCGATAGTTAAGCTGTACCTGGAATTGTTTTGGTGGACATAACATATTTTTGAAGACGATCTTGAAGATCTCGTTATAAATGAATTGAGATGGAATGCGACAGTTTACACCCATTGCCTTCTTATTAGCGGGTATGGGTAAGATTTGCTAATTTTGTTAATCCTTGAAGATCCACGAATGTTTCATTTTTTGAAGATACATACATCTCCTACCGATTCCTTCCAGAAATTTGGGAGATTTATATGGTTTCAAACTCTTTTAATCTTTCAAAATATGTGTGTTCTTCTTCTGAAGGAGTGTTCTATAGTGTTCTGAAGGAGTTTAATCATACATCATGATCGTACCTGAATGATCATAAAATGAATCATGGAATTGTTTATACTTTTACAGGTTGAAATAATCGATAAAACCTCTAAGCACATAGTTTGGTACATTGCTTTGTGTGTAGCGATGACATCATTTCAATTGGCAAATATCAATTTCTTACTGAAAAATCATGAAACGCTCCTATTTCTGAAAGTATTTTCTGAAGCAAAAACACACTACACGCTGCAAGAGCAAACGAGGCTGCAGCGTGTGCACATCAATGTGTTTTCGATGCACTTAGCACTGTTACCTTTTACGCCCGACCCGAACAACAGTAACGCATCGCGATAAAAATATCAAAATGGTCAATAATTGTGTCTGCTTTTGTTATTATAGCCTTCTTTAACCAAAGAGTATCCCCCCCTCCCCATAAAGCCACCCACTACCTATACACACCTGTGCAAACCAGTGCTTTCCCAACCTTGACCAAATGCCTGGTCATGTCAATTGATTTCGTAAACACAAAAAAACCCCGAAGGCTTCTTCACCAGTCCCAAAGTGATCATATGCGGGAAGGAGGGTTTTTTATGGTCTCAATATGGCCCACCTTTTTTGCACTACACCATGACCATCATCATCATCATCTCTGGTGAGAGAGTGTTATGTTGTTTGATGAAACATCACGCTAATTGCTAAATAATTCGTTTGCAAATGACGCAACTCGTGTGGACGCGGAACAGATTGTCCATTGACCCGTCTGGGATTGGACGCTCTTGGGACGCCTTTATGTGTGTCTGTGTGTGTCTCTATCACATTATCGTCGTTACTACACTGACCCGCGTGCCAATAGGGATCTTTTTTTTTGCAAATCAGCCTTTTTTTGATGATAAGATCCATCACCAATCATTGCTCCTTTTTTGTGCGGGAGTCGTAATTAGGGTTAAAAGTAATCAGAACATTGCGATAGCGTTGATAAACGCAAACCAAAAAAACAACCCTTTGCACAATGCAAAAGGCGCAACAGCATGACCAAGGCCGAGATAAAAGTGGACCGCCAGAGGGGGGAGGTTTTTGGTGTGTTACGAGTGCGCAGTGATTCATTGATTACGCCTGGCGTTGTTTTAGTTGATCCACAGCAACGGTTAGAGGTAGCAACAACACCTACTGTAAGCTCACAGCTTGATTTCGGTTGCTACATCGAATCGCGAATGTTGTAGAATCGTGCAGAATGAGGTTTAGGCAATAGATTGATGCGCAAGAGGGCGCCACTAGCCACATGTGGCTTAGTAAACGATAAGAGTTTGCGTATTAGTAACTGCTGCTACTGCTAGCTGTTCGAAGCGGAAAGAAACACATCGAAACTACTCACACCGACGCACGGTCAGACAATGTTGATTGGTTTCATCTTCTTCCCCTCTTCTTCCATCCATCCCGCGAGTAACACTTTTAACCCAAACCCCAAAACCGACAGGTGGCGCTGAACGCGTACATCGAGCGGGGCATCCGGCTGCGCCAGGAGCGAGCCCTCGAGCAATGGACGCACACACGCATGGACGCGCTGGACAGCAGCAGCAGTCAGCCGCCGCTCGGCCCGCAGCTCTCTAGTGCCATATCGCGCTGGATCCTGTACGGTACTGTCGTGCCGAGCGTCCACGTCACGCCCAACGGCACGCACCGGCATCATCATCATCATCAGTACGCGACCCACTCGGTCGCCTCCCACTATCACCGTCCGCTCGTGCGCAAACCATCGTACCGGCGCAAAATGTCGTCCACCGAAAGCGGCGCCAGTGGTAGCAGCAGCCCCACGACCAGCCCCAAAGTGTCCTCCTCCCCGGTGCAGCAACATCGCCGTCGGACGGCGGCGGCAGCACCCTCACCGCAACAGTCCCGGCGCCGCACGGGTCGGGATCTGCAGCGTACCGCCACCGCCAACTCGTCACATTCCTCGGCCGGGTCCATTACCTCCATACTGTCCAGCCTGTCGTCGGCGAACAGTGGTGGAAGCCAGCAACAGCGCAAACAACGTCGCATCAAGCGACGAACCGCCCGCAAGTCGGCAACGGCGGAAGCGAAAGGGGCCCGACCCAGCGCACGGAGCAGCAAAAGCAACCGCAGCAGCAGCAGCAGCAACAACAAAGCCAACACCGACACGCGGTGGACCGACGAAAGCCGGTCAGAATCGTCGGAACATTCCATTGAGGGGCCAGTGTGTAAGCATCGTTTCATAATTGCATTTTTTTCTATTCTACTTTACTCATCTGGATGAGAGTTTTGCATCCATCTTTTGGTTGTTTTTTTGCATAGTTTCGTTCGTGTTGTTGCTTATTTCTTAAGATCTGTATTATTCCATCCTCTTATTGCTTCTTCATGCTTCCTAAGTTGGACTTTCATATTCTTAAAGTTGCGCTTTTCAACTTCTTTGTTTATTGTGCACTACCGATCGGCTTGCTTTCCATTACAATGTAAAGTATTTTGAAAAAAGACACCAACAGACATAAACTTTCTCCCTTTTTTACCATTCCGACATGCCAACAATCAATCATAAATCAATCATTCGGCATCTTGCTGCTCTGCAAACTATCAACAAACTCTGCCACGTTCCAGCTGTAGCACTTTCTTTTTCCCTCCAACATCTTCCGTCAAAGCGTTATTCGCGTGCATAACCCCACCGCCGCCACCGGATTCTTTCACACAAGATCACAGATTTAACAGATCCTCGCCTCGTGTGCTCCGAGACACACTTCCAATGACACACACGTGAATCAAAACCGGTTCTCCGTGTTCCGGATGTTTCAAAGGCGCTGTCCGGTTCTCGATGCTGGTGTATCGTGTGTGCGCGCCTAGCTCACGCCGCCTAGTCGCTGCTGATAAGCGTACGATGCATGCATATGCAGCCCGGAGTCCTTGATAATGACTTTAGAGAGCGTGTGGAGCCCTCCGGGCCAGCGAGTTGAGCAGTTTATGGAGTTTGAAGTTTGGACCTTTCTTCGGCAACTTGCTGATAACAGGTTACGTTTGCTAGCCGCGTGCGCTATAGGCTATAGCGTTTTCACTGGCCGTTTCGATAATCTAATCAACCGATTCAAATCGATCGGATTTCGTCGGCTCTGCGGGTCTGCGAGTCTACGGCAAGCAGCGCGAACGAGGATCACCAGCACGAGCACGTGATCGCGGTAGCATGCGCTCAGAGGTCAGCTGGACGAGTTGATCAGCTCAGGCACTTCGAGTTGAATGCGATCGAACCTCAAAAATGACCTTAACACCGAGCGCGATTGAGGCGTGAAGGCATGTTGCCTGGGTCAGCGATAAGCTCTGTGTGTATGTGTGTGATGAGGTCCAAAATCCCTACAAAAATGTTTGGGTAGTCGTTGATGATCGATCGTTTGATTATTCCGTTTGCTTCAGTTTGCACCGTTATCTCGTCCATTTGTTTCAATTGTTTTACTAATAACATGTCGTATTTCTTCTTCTTCTTCTTCTTCTTCTTCTTCTTCTTCTACTTCATCCTCCAACAGCGATGCCCTGGTTCGGCATGGACATTGGCGGCACCCTCACGAAGCTGGTGTACTTCGAGCCGAAGGACATCACGCCGGGCGAGCTGGATCAGGAGGCACGCATCCTGCGCAACATTCGGCGTTACCTGACGAAAAACTCGGCCTACGGCAAGACCGGCCACCGGGACAGCCACCTGCAGATGGACGACGTGGTGATACGCGGCCGGCGCGGCTCGCTCCACTTCATCCGCTTCCCAACGTCGGAGATGCTCAGCTTCCTGAAGCTCGCCAAATCGAAGGGCATGGCCCAGCTGGTGACGACCGTCTGCGCGACCGGTGGCGGCGCGTTCAAGTTCGAGGAAGACTTCCGGCAGCACGTCAACATGAAGCTGGCCAAGTTCGACGAGCTGGATGCGCTGATCAAGGGCATCCTCTTCACGGAAACGCACAACAAATGTGAATGCTACTTTTGGGAGAATGCCAACGAAATTAGGTAAGCGAGGATTCTTTTTTGTTTTGTTTGATGGAAAGCAGTAGCATATTAACCTTTGTGTCTGTTTTTTTCTTTGCTTTCATTTGTCCTTCTTGCAGTAGTACGAAGAAAAAGTTCGACTTTAGCCAACCGTACCCGTTTATACTGGTGAACGTCGGGTCGGGCGTCTCGGTGCTGGCGGTGCGCGGCCCGGACAACTACAAGCGCATCTCCGGCACGAGCCTCGGCGGCGGTACATTCCTGGGCCTGTGCTGTCTGCTCACCGGCTGTGAAACGTTCGAGGAAGCAATACAGTTAGCGACGAAGGGCGATCATAAGAAGGTGGACAAGCTAGTGAAAGACATTTACGGTGGCGACTACGAGCGGTTCGGGCTGCCCGGCGAGCTGGTCGCGTCAAGGTAAGTGCAATCGCTCGTGCGTTTGGGAACGTATTAAAACACTCCCCGTGTTTCCGTTGCAGCTTCGGACAGATGCATCTACAGGAAAGGCGGCAAAGCGTTAGCAAGGAAGATCTAGCCCACGCCATCCTTGTGACGATCACCAACAACATTGGTTCGATCGCGCGCATGTGCGCGAGCAATGAGAAGATCGAGAAGGTAGGGTGTGACTAAGCGAATAAAAAAAGGCTTCTTTTGCATATTAACTGCAATGCTGTTCCATTTCCAGGTGGTGTTTGTGGGCAACTTTCTGCGCGTGAACCCAATATCGATGAAGCTGCTCGCGTACGCGATGGACTACTGGTCGAAGGGAACGCTCAAAGCGCTGTTCCTCGAGCACGAGGGCTACTTCGGTGCAGTCGGGTGCCTTTTGCAGTTCAACGGTGAGCTGCACGCACAAGTCGGTGATTTACTTACTTAGACTAGTAGATAGGAAGGTAACGAAACAGTGATGGGAAGACGCGAGAGAACAGGGCAATAGGCGCCGGCGGAGATGCCTTTCTCTCGTGTTTGTTTTACTACGCGCTAAATTAGCTTGTTCGTTTTGATCTAGTTCTTGTAAAAAGAGAGAGAGAGAGAGAGCGCGAGAGAGATCTTCTACACAATTGAGTGATAGCTTTTGAAGCTTCTGAATCGATTCATTTTCATCATCCTAACCTGCAAAAAGATTAGGCAAAATCAGCTCACTCGCTCTCCCGTAAGGTTCTAGGTGTGACCTAAAAGCGGAGTAGCCAACAGAAAACAAGGAAAAACACATTCACTCATGCGAAAATTAGTGAGGCGATGAGCAAAAAAAACCCGCAAACAATCAGCCCCTTTTGCCGTCAGTCCAATCATAGCGTAACGTAATTTAACTTTGCCAAATCATGTCCCCGTATCCCCGCTGGGTCCGGCACATTGATAGGCAAGGCGCGCGGCCCATGACGATCTTTCGACGAAACTTATTCAACATATTTACAACGAGTGAGATTCATTAGACACAGGGAGCGCACAGGCGGAAGCTCTTTACTGCAGGCAGGCAGCAGCACGTGGCAAACACACACACACACACACAAAACAACGGAACCAGGATAAGTACGAGCTAAGGTAGTAGGCGCGTAAGGCAGCGACACTTTGCACCGGGTTGAGGAAGCTAAGTGTAAGTTTAAGACAATGTTAAGTCGCTGTGGGCTATAAAACGAGAGACAGAGAGAGAGAGAGAGAGAGAGAAAGAGAAAATGAGCGGCGTTGGTGGGGGAATAGCTGGTGCTCATTTGCAGTGATCGCGCGAGATCATCGCGTGTTCGGCAGATCGGTAGGGGTAGTAATGGGTAAATGTTATTAATTATTATTAGTTTTATGGTTATTATTATTAATTTTATTTTAGATTGTTAGTAAGAAGCAAGCGCGTTGAGGGCAAACGATTGGCAACTGTCTTTTTTTGAGTTCAAAACTCGACCGTGTATCCCATTCTGGTTCATATGAAAAAACCGAAGACGGTTAAACCCGAAAGCGACGCAAAAATGTAGGGATTTTATTTGATCCTGCCTCCTCAGACTGCGCGAGAAGTGCGAGGTGAAGTGTTTTAAAACCGAAAATCGAAATTCAATCCAATGGCCAATCACTAGCTCTGCTAATTTTTACACCCAAACACTCAATCTTACAAATACAACAAAAAAAACGAACGTATCAAAAAAAGGAAGGAAGTTGCGCATTGCGGTGGGCAGCTCAATCTCTTCATACGCCTAACACGCGCGCCTCAAATGTTGCAGCATCATCCGCCCATGCCGAACCGAAGGAATGAATGGAGTGAAAAACACTAGCAAAATGGTGTTAACAGTGGTACAGCGGTAGAGAGAGAGAGATAGAAGCCGATAGAGGCAAAAGGTTTAGCGCGCGTTTAAGCACAAGCGGAATGGATTAAAAGTACGGCATGCAGGTGACAACAAGAAAAGGGGGACATGCGTGACGGAGGCAACGGGATGTTGAAATCACTTTAAACATAGAAAAGCAAAAGACAGCTTTGATCACGTTCGATCACTGCTAAACAATTTTCCACTATTGCTTTATACAGTTAATAAAAACCAAATGGAATATATACATATATACAGCGCACACAAGAAGACTTTGGTTCGTTTGATGATTTGATTGCTTTGCACAAAACAGTGCCGAAATGTTCATTATGATTTTTGTTTTAGTTTTAGGTTGTTGTGAAGATTTGATAAGAAGATGCAATCAATGCAGGACAAATTTGCAAATTCAGTGAGCAAAAATCACTGTTATAATCAGCGGAATTATACAGTTATGACGAATTTCAGCAACGACAACAGTATGGAAGCTGAGTTGCGCGCAAGGATGCTGACTGCCAACCGGTCATTCTACAGCCTGAAAAAGCAGTTCACCTCAAAGAACCTGTCGCGACGGACGAAGCTGGGACTATATAGTACCTATATAGTACCAGTGCTCACATACGCCTCTGAGACATGGACACTGTCCAAATCTGACGAAACCCTCCTAGCCGCGTTCGAGAGGAAGATGCTCAGAAGGATACTTGGCCCCGTATGTGTGGAAGGACAATGGAGGAGCCGCTATAATGACGAGCTATACGAGATGTACGGCGACCTCACTGTCGTACAGCGTATAAAGCTCGCCAGGCTCCGGTGGGCTGGTCATGTTGTACGCATGGAAACGGACGACCCAGCCCGTAAAGTCTTTTTAGGCCGTCCACAAGGACAAAGGAGGCGTGATAGGCCCAATCGGAGGTGGCAAGATGGCGTGGAGGCGTCCGCCATTAAGGCCGGGATAACGGACTGAGGCAGGCCAAGACCGCAAAGCGGTTGTAGCGCCGGATAAGTAAGTAAGTAAGAAGAATTTCATATGTACACCAAAAGAATAGAAAGAGAGTATGACAGGTAAGTTAATCTTATTAATATCTGATAGTACTATTTTCTTCCAGGTTTCATGTGAGATCTTCATAGGCATACATATGATGGACGTTCTTGTTGCTTTCATCGTAGGAATTTAGACTGAAATTGTATTGAATTGTATTCAATTTAGGGGAAATTGTAGGAAGCATGGTTGTAAAATTGATGGGTTATAATTTGGGAAATAATTTCATCTCATCGTCGTGCGCGATTTTTCCTTGCAGATTTTGTAAGAATAAGCACAAACTATTAAATTCGAATACGAATAAAATCATACTCTATGGAGCTATAACACTATCCGTACCGTTGCCGATGACCCAAAAAGAGGCTTGACAGGGGTCATCCATTAATTACGATATCCTATTTTTTGTATGGTTCCAAATCTTCCAGCTGTCCAGCTCTTCAAGCTTTTAATTTAAACAGATTAAAAAGTTATAGAATTTCCCAATTTTAGGTTCATAGTTGGATTTTATCATGTTTTTGGAGGTCGTTTACTGCACAGCAAAAGTATATATTAAGAGAACGTACGGATAGGTGAACACACTTTTGAAGTCGTCCAAGAATTACCGTATCTCGAGTCAAAGGTCATAATAGAAAATCAGCCGTACCGTCAAATATTGTTTGTTTATTGTTGCGATAAATAAGCGATAAATTACATTGGCATATGATAAATGCTCTCCACACCTAACGGGCTCGTGTAGCGTACCGTACTGTCAAATTTTCCACACAAAAACAAACGGAGAGGAACGCTAGCCTGCGACTTGTGGAGCCCCGGTTATCCTCCCTTTCCTAGCACGGGCCGCACCAGTGTAACGTAATCAATGGATAAACCCTTATAAGGGTTTCCAGGACTTCTCATAGTTGTCGGACATTTCCTAATGGAAGTGAACTTCACAAGTTGGAAATTGGACTCTAGGACACGCTTTTTGAACAGGCTCCTTGGAAATTCCTATTGGATTTGTCCAACAAGGGTGCCTGATCCTGTTATCATCCTATTATCATAGAGTCCAATTCCTATTACATGAAGTTCATTTCACGTATGAAAGAGTCAATGAAGTGTCTCACAGCAATGCACCAAGAAAACCTTGTACAGGCGGTCCCCGAGATACACGGTTAATGGGGACCGAAAACGGCCGCAAAATACCGCGTATCTCGAATTTCCGCGTAAGTCGAATCTCGTGATTTTCAGCTAAAATATCACAAATTTTCGTGTAATTTTGTAAGTAGGGGGTGGTTTTGGTCACTTTATGAATTATTTAATATGATTCTGACTGAATATAACTGTTATAAACCTTTTGAAATAGTTTTTAACATTCGATCAAAACGGAAATTATTTGGCAATTTGCAATTGATGTGTCAAATCAGTTCAATTTGCTCAAAGAATTGTCAAATTTAGAAAACCGCGTATCTCCGAATCCGCGTATGAGAGGTACCGTGTATCTCGGGGACCGCCTGTAATCGAAATTGTTTCACCCACCCGATTGTAGGCTCAAATGCGGTTAGGAACCGTTTTTTATTGACCATTTTGTATCTGTAGTTTTTAATTCCTTTACTAAAAAAAATGCTTAAAAAGCTTATTTAATAACGTTGCATAACATCAGGCAAATACCTTAGTTTGCATACCTTCAGGCGCTCTGAGTATACCGTCAGGCGAAATCACTGGAAACAGTATGCTCTTGACTTAAAGGTATGCAATATGATGATACTAATAGAGTAGAGTGATTTGTAAGTACTAAAAATATTGGCAATAGAAGTAGAAAGAAAGAAAATATGTAATTAAACATTCAAAATGACCCAGTAAAGTCATAAATTGCATAAATTTAGATACAATTATTCTTTCTCCACTTCCACAATGCCTTCACATACACACACAAAAACCCCTAACTTAAACATTTTCAACTGAACTTTCTCTTTCATCCCCCCACCACCCTCTTTCAGTCACACAGCGTCAATGTAATAAAATGCGTAACATAACTCTCGTTGCTATTTTCAGCCACTGCCAGCAGAAGCCAACGGTCAACTCAAATCATCTGCAGTACTTGTTGCATTTTCCCATTGTGATGAGGAAGCATCCAGCAACAACCGCGCGCAGCATTCAAGCAATCAAACCCCACAACAACAACAACGGCAACAACCGTGATCACGAAAAGCAACATAAAAGCAACAAGCACCAAAAAAAAAACCCTCCGGTGCGAAAATGGGGTGCGCGAAAGAAGAGAACACAGAGAGAGAGAATGAGAGGGTTGTTAGGTGGGTGGTTGGTGGAACATCGCGGAGGGGTTGTTTTTCTTTTTTTTATGTTGCATTGCGTCTTGCCGGTTTTGGGGGAGGGTTGGTGAGCCCAACTCAGAGAGGGAGAGAGAGAGAATGGCTCGAACTCTCTCACTTAAAGCACCGCTCCGCTTGTTGGGGGCGCGGGAAGGGAAGAGGAAGGGCTCGTGCAGAATCGTCTCGTCTCACGGGTGGAGCGGCGTGAGCGCGAATCAACAACCACGGCCCGAACGTCATGCCCCCGGACCAGGACCGGGAGATATCGCCGCTCATCATTCGCCGTTGTTCGGTTGCCGTCGCCGGTACGCGTGTGTGCTGCTTAGTGTGGTGCTGTGTTGCGGGCGCGCTTTGGGGTGGGATATTTTTGTGACCGTTTCTCGGATTCGTGCACCAACTGCGTCATCAGTCGGCGAGCGGCGCGGCGCGTTGCGTTTTCGCACGTACGCCAAACTGCATCCAGCGCAACGTTGGTAGAGTGTGTATGTATCGCCTCCGTTGTCGATTGTTTTTGTGCCCCGAAGGCCATTTCCCGCGCGAGTCAGATCCCCCCCCCCTCCTTTATGATCACCCCATCGGTGTTGTTGCATTGTTGGGGTTGAATTTGAACGAGCAAAAGAGAGGAATGAGGAGCTGTAACCCGTCCCGTCAGCCTCCTCCCATATCGTACCGGCATGCTGCTGGTGCAGTTCGCGTTCTTTCCCCCCTCTCTATTTGTGTGTGTGTTGTGTTTCGCGGGATCTTGTGCGACCTTTTTGTGTGTGTTGGTACTTTCGTTTTGCATATGTGCTCGTCCGTCGCTCGTTGCTTGCTGCGTTTTTCCTTTTGTATTACGCGTGCACATCTTTTCGCACATCTTTCGCATGCACGTTGCGCTTTGGGATGCATTTGTGTGCAGTTTGGTGTGCCGGGGCGCATGAAGACGACGACGTCTCGATCCCCAAACGCGTGAAGGTTCTTTCAGTTTGTTGCCCCCATGGTGAATATATGTGTTGTGGCGATTCCCCATCGGTTCCACGTCCACCACGCGGCTCTTGGTTGAGGTTGAGGCCGAGAGAATTCGATGGATCGGCTAGATTTAGAGAGTGAAGTTTGGTGTGTGATGTTTTCTGGTATCAAGAAACGATCAGAGAAGAGCGAAAGACACCTGGGACACCAGATAAAAGCATTTAAAGTCAATGGGAGCAGTTCGTTATCTTGTGTTGATTACAATGAATTTCGTTAAACATGGTTTTTGCTGATCAAAATTGAAATGGCTTCTTTCTGCCACGGTAAATTGCACTCTCATTGAACCGGATTTTGTTCATTTCATTGCCTCCAAAACGGTGAAAAAGAACGGGAAGAAAATTTAAGAAAATTCTTATCATACCGCCATAGCAATGGAACAACACACCGCACAAACCGAACCAAAGCGAGGCTGTTGTGTGTGGGAAAAGTGCAACAATTACGTATCCATCCAAGCCAACAAACACACACACACACAAACGCACACGAAGCTATTAATTAGTTGCACCCGTGAAGCGATTGAGGAATGTTCAATATTTAAACCGTTGCTGAATCGTTCTGTTTTCCTATAAGAATGCATTTTTCTCTTGATACCTCCCCACAGGTACAGGTGTGTTGGTTTGTTTGATTGTTCAGTGTAAGTGTGTGTGTGTGAAATATTCTCACATGATTGTGTGTATGTGTGTGTGAGTTCGTGTGCCGTGAAAGTGTGTTTATCGTGCAAAAATTACCACACAAAACGGCCGGCGATAAGAGTGTGCAATCGTTCGATAATCCTAATCAGGTTTCTTTTTTCTGCAAAGTTTCATTTGTGCGTGTTTTTTTTTCTTCTTTGATTTTTACTACACTAAAAATGTGTAATGAGTGATATTTTTGCCCGCGTGTGGTGTGTTCATTTTGTGTTAAATAATCGCGTCAAGTTTTACAGTGCAAGAAGCTCCCCCTTGATGAAGGTGTGAAAATTAGTGAAATACTTGTGACGTGAGCGATTTAAAGGAAAGTGCAAACCACAACAACAACAACAAAATCCTTTCTTTATCAATTTAATATTTCAACGAATTGTGCAGTGCGTGTGTCTGTGTGTCGTGAGTTTTGTGAAAAGTTTTTATCAAAGTGAGCACCAGCGCAAGGCCAACAATCGTTCTGTTCGCTGCCATCGTGCCACAGGTAAGTGGGAGAAGTATAATTTGGGTTGTCTAGCAAGTGTCCTGTCTGGTTATTATGACCTTCAGAAGAGATTATGCTAAAACAAGGTTTAATTAAGGAAAATCGTTTCATAAAAATGACCAAATATTCGACTAAAATTGCATTCTTCTTTTATTGTTATTGACAATAGTATAAATATTTCTTTGTGGATTATTTTTTCCGAATTTATGTTACTTTGCATTCATAAGAACAACGTAATATTTCCTTTAAAAATTCACTCTAAAATACAAACAATAAAACTTTTATAAACTACACTCGAACAAAGAGAAACTGCACAATGTTCAAATGCTGTTATCGTCTTGTGCCTGTGCCTAAACTGCCTCACTTATGACGCTTATCAGTTATCGGGTCTGTGAGGGGTTTGCCGTTATCGAAAGTTGGCCACACAAAAAACGACGACAAAAACGTAAATACCGATGATGATTTGAAATTGTGTGTTTCGATAACACGGAAAAAGGTTTTCCACCATCAAAATAGTAACAAAATAGCGGACAAGAAAAGTGAAAAACACTAAACTTTTAATTTCATTCCATCCTGAGGAAAAAGCAGACTTGTTCTTGCGCTGCCTTTCCTGATGTTTTGTCTGTGACCTGAAACTTTGGTTCAGGTTTCTCTCGCTGCTCTGCATCGTCGCATTCTCTCGCACGTAAATGTTCGTCCACAGAGGAGGCACACATACTGTGGGTGGGTGGGTGGTCTGGCGCACACAGAGTCCGACCTTGGTGGCCCATTTCCACGACCTTGTTCCATGGGTATGGCTGGAGAAGACAGTCAACCCTCCCCCACCACCGACCACCCTTATTCTTGGGAGAACCTTCAAGCTCTTAGACACACAGCAGCAGCTCTGACGGATGCTACTGCTGCTGGCATCTGGCCGAAGGTTTAAATACATGAAGCTGTGACATATTTAAGCTAGCAATTTTGGGCAGGACAATTAAAAGATGTCATAGGGTTTTATTGGGGTTTGGAGTGAATTATCATTGGCCTTTTTAACTCACTCATAGGCCAAGGGTGGATTGTGAACTATTGTTATTATTGGTAGCACAATTGTTCCATTAAAATGACGTTTTCTTATGATCCTGAATGTACCATATGCTTTTGAATAGTCCCATTGAAATAAAAGTCCCGCCATAAAACCGCCATTTTGTCAATAAACTTCATTCCTAGAATCCAATTCTACAAAGATTAGATTGTAATATCCAGCAAACACTAACAAATTGTTTTGTTTTTGTATTTCTAAGCTGCAAAGCAAGATATATTTGATTTGATTTGAGCAAGATTTGTCAAGATAATGGTGAATTTATCGACCATAATATAGAATGGTGAACTTATCTAGCATCTGCGATGCTAATTCTAGAATAATGACAGAGACCACGATCAAAAACTTGATTTGAAACAACACTGGTCAGAAAGTTGTTCTCATTTCCTGATAGAAATGAGGTCCAACTATAACTAAAACTGCTACTAACTGTTAGTAACCTGCATCCTTTGCTTAATGTTGCCGCCAAAGCTTGCCGTAAAACGAACTTTGACGCTCAGTTGTTCGTTTGATTGCAATGTGCAGAGTAATTAATGATGTCTGGCCACTTTTTTATTTTGATGCGACGTCAAAAGTCTTTCAAAGACTATTCATAACCTAAATGTTATACCTCATATCTCATGTAGCTTTGTAAAAAGCTTTGTTGGTGAGCCTAGTAGTGTTAGGTTTTATGAATCTTTCGTTGGAGTGCATTCATATGAAGCTTCAGGGATGAGTGATTCGAATCTTGTATCGAATCTTTAGAGATTCATGCATCATTTCAACCGAGATTCTGAATCAGATTTACCGAACACTAGATCCTAGAGCGCAGCTTTGTGATTAGACCCTTATAAGACCTAGAAACAGAAAAAAACGTTCTTAACAGTTCTGTTATTTCAAGGTCAAAGTTGTATCATATTAAAATTGAAGATATTTAATGGCGTTTCTACAAATATTCCTGAACTATGGCGTTCATTAATGATGAGGCACAACCTTGGCGTTATAATTACACCATAAAGACTCTAGTAATGTTCGTCTTTGAATCGAAACAATTACACTGAAATGTATAGAAGCAGCATTAATTGTATCCACTTTGCTCGGATATTCGGCAGTTCAAAACACCACGTTGGTGTACTTCCACAAAATCATCACAGATGGCGCACTACACTAATTTATAGTATAGTTCTAGTGCATAACATGAAATGTTTGTGGTAAGTCATGTGTTCCAAAATAGTTGAATAATTTATTTTAACAAACAATAGGAAATCATATTCGCCAACTCCTGTCCAACTCTCTGTCCCTGACGAGCTATGAAAGTAAAAAGGCAAGGAACAAAAATCGCAAGCGTTATGGATGCTGGAGCGCATTTATTTGCCAAAGCAGGGAAACGTATCCCTCCCTCTTTAATTATAGCTCCTGTTTAATAATGACCCCTTTTTTGGGATGGAGGTTGCGAGTGTGCTTAAAAATAGCCACCAAGAAGGACAGATGGAAGGTGCATCATGGCATACAGAGAGCAGCATAATGCTTGGTGTTGGAAAGTTAAAAGAGGCCTAAGGAATGGGTATCTCCAAATTACGAGGCTTTTAGTGTACATAAATACACACACACAGACAAGGAGACGTACAGTGAAACGTCTTCGATCGACGATCTCCAATCGATCGATGGAGCAGGATTTCTTCTTCCTTTATCCCCACGGTGCGGAACACCGCTTACGTTTTGTTCCCTTCTTGGCCAGCAGCAGCAGCAGCATGATCATGTACGATCATGTTCGGGCTGGCCAAAAGATTCCCCCCACAATTTGTTGCCGGTTCGCGTCAACCCACCCCACCAGCAGCGCAGACAGATGAGATAACGGCTTGTGTTTGTGCGCTTGCACTAAAAACGTGTGCGTGTGCGTGCGGGTGCCCCCTATTTTTTTCTTTTGCTGGCCCGGTTTCTTTTCGTGACGAAAATGGCAAAGAAAAAAGAACACCCGAAAATAAGACAAGACAGGCACACAAGGGACAGGCAAAAGCAAGGAGACGCAAAACTGCGTTCCGCGATTTTATGCACACATACACACACATACCGGCGCATACCGAGACAACAACGGGCAAGACAAGGAATGAATGAAAAAATAACCACCATAGGTCAGCATATTTGACGGCTCCGTCCGTGGTGGTGTCGGCGGTGGTGGAACACCCCATCATTCCCAGATATTTCGCTGGTGCACAATAATTCGGTTCAGGCTTTGCAAATGGAACACGATCGAACCGAAATTGACCAACGCCGGGCATGTGATGATGGCCGAGGCTCTTTCGTGTATGGCCTCGGGCTGGCTGCCTTCTCTATCTCTCGCTCTCTCGTTCTCTCGTCAATGTTGTATGTAGGTGTGACCGAAACCGAAACCACACAAAAAACACCATCGGGCTCCAATGGGGCCACTACGTGTGGAAAGGCCTCTACCAGACGCACACAGACACCGGCGTCCGAACGGTGGTAGTAACCACAGGCAAGCCACAAGAACCATTAACAACAACGAACAACCGAAAAAGCATAACCAGTTTACATCCTCCCCAAAATAGAAACAAAAAAACTCAACCACATACACACACACCCCGCAAAGACACGAAACCCGGCACATTGATGACCGAGCGCTTCCTTCGCCATCCTTCCTTCTCCTTGGAACTTCTCGCTCACGTCTTCAAATCGAACAGCACCAACGCACCAACGCGACACGGTCATCATCGTTGGGATGGTGGGGCCCACCGTACGTAATGAATTGGCCGGCAGTCTGGTCTGGGGTCTTCTCTTTTTTCTCAGCTCTTCACACCATGCATCTACAATATGCTGCAAATTTTGTCAACAACATTAAAACAATTGAAATATTAAGTATTAGTACGTAGAAAAGTTTGCAATTACTAGTTTTGATAATCAAAATGTTAAAAAAGTAAGAAGTAAGACTAATTCATCAGTTACCACACGAAAGTAAAGTGTGGAAAACATATCGATAATTTCAGAATAGCCGGCAATTGATATGATTCAACACGTACGTCAAAACGTTACAGTAAACTGAATATAAATAATGAAGCCCAATTATTTTTGAATTATTTTTCTGTTTAAGTTTCACGCTTAATTAACTTTAATTTACTTGTTTGGGATATTTACAGGGGTTTCTAAGTCAGCTTCGAATGTAAACGTTGTTGTTTACCCGCGTGCAAGATGTTAATCCACACCAATCTGATATTTCATTTCCAACATCATAATTTTTAATTTCTACAGCATGATTTTCAACACGTCTCAAGCTGGATTGAGTTTGACAGCTATCTGTGATGTGTTGAAAATCATGTTTGGAAACTGAAATTTCATTTTAAGACAAATTAAACCATTTTACAGCTGTTGAAAAACATCTTGGATGCACATAGGAAAATGATTTGGAAAACACTGTATATTCATTTTACAATTTGCGATATTTTATGTAATCTTACAGGGGTTTCCAAGCCAATCTCCAATGTGCAACAGCATTAAAGGGGTTTCCAAGTTAGTTTCAGTTATTTAATATCCATCAGAATACATTTTAATGCTTTCAGCATGATTTTCAACACTTCAACAGGTTACTGTCATCGTTTTTTCGCCGTGATTTGAAGCCGAAAATTATAAATACTCAAGAATTTAAAAATATTATGATGAAATTGATAGATCAGAATGATGTGGAATAACTGATTGCACGCGGAGGAAAAAAATGTTTACATTCGAAAGTGACATGGAGAACCCTGTATTCACCACTTGCAAGATGTTTTTCAACAGCTGTCACGTGTTATATTTGCATTCCAATAAAATTTTAATTCTTCTATATGATTTTCGTCACGCTTCATGCTGGATTCAGTGTGACAGTTCTTCAGGGTGTGTTGAAAATCATGTGTAAGAAGTGAAATTTAATTGTGAATAAAATGTCAAATGGCAGCTGTTGAAAATCAACGTATAGTTGGTGTGAAATGATGTGCACCTTAGAATATAATTTAAAAAAACCTGTATTCTCATTAGTATGAATAATACAACTTTTGGAGAAAAAAATTTAACAGCTCATTTTAATCGCTTAATGATAAAATGTCAAACAGAAAAGACATTCACGTTTTCATTAAATTACACACAATCCACAATCATCCTCAAGAGATCATAAATAGTGCACACAAGAGGTGACTTATTTCGTCACCCACTGTGGTTGATGCTGTGTCAATCCAGTCGTGTGCATGATCATGACACAGTTCGGAACGGGAGGAAGCAGCTCAAAATTGGCAACTGAAACCGATACGTTCCGGGCCTGTTCGCTCGGCCAATGCGTATTGGGGGCTTCGGCTGGAGATTGAGCCAAATCAAGAAGGAGAGAAGGCGACCACGTAAAGACACACAACACAGGACGGGATATGAAAGGTAAAGGCCCTCAAACTGTTTCACTTCAGCCATCACCACCAAACGGTTTGCTCAACACGAATGATCAGGCAGGCGCGATCGGGCTCGTATCTGGCCATGATTTGCTGTGACCGGATGCTGCGACCGTTTTGGTGTAAATGAAGTGCCTGCCCTGTCTACCGATCGAAAGGTATTGGCATACACGCCCCGCGTCCAGGTGTTGTGTCCCTTTCACCGGATGCGGCAAACAGTTCCACGCGCAAATCTGTGCGTCTTTTTTGGAGGAAATTACATTCTTTACGCGTTTTTGTGTAAAGATTATGTGTTGTAGCGGATATCTTTAAGTGATCGAAAGCAGTGATAGTTTCTTTAGTTTCCTCCCTGTAACACATAATTTGTCTGAATGTCTGTAGCTACACGAAACCGCTTCATTAAAACCGCTTCAAATAAAAACATTAAAATCATAAAGTAATAACACTTTAGGGCCTCCGCATCTTGCCACTAAATTATTCATGTTGCTGTTTTATTTTCGGAGAATGGCTGTCCTCTGGCATTAAAGAGCAATTCCACCACCTCCGAACAATGCAAACGACGCAAGTTCTTTGAGAAAAGTCTCGCCCACACGCAAGTCCGGGAAATGTTTACCTTTTCTTCTTTCTTGCTCTACTCCACATCAGACATTCTCTTTTTTCTGTCTCGCTTCCTCCCACTGTTACAGCTGGCGTGTGGAAAATGGCAAATGGTCTAGCTCGCATTTCGTCCAAGGGCAATGCTATCACTTTCACCTACTCACGGTGGTAAAATTATGGTTTATGGCACACTCGGTCGTGAAATGTGCGCCAAAGAGCAAAGGACATAGTGAGAGAGCGAGAGAGAATCATGGATCACATCTCTAGAAGTGTGAGCGATAACGAGGACACACTGAAATGTCCGCATTTTCTTCCAAGGATGTTTCAAGGGGGAGCCCCATGGGGGGGGACACAGACACAGGTTGTTGGGTGGTTGGCTGGAGGAAAAGTGAAGGTGGAAAGGTTAAAGGATTACTTCGCACGAAAGACGACCCGAAGAACTTGAGGTTGGTTTT
Organism: Anopheles arabiensis; assembly: GCF_016920715.1. Lineage (NCBI taxonomy): Eukaryota > Metazoa > Arthropoda > Insecta > Diptera > Culicidae > Anopheles > Anopheles arabiensis. The sequence goes on from NC_053518.1 coordinate 86,049,480, forward strand.
GAGATAGAGAAAACTACAGAACTGAAGAAACGTTGTTGGGCAAAGTGTGGTGCTTATGAAATAGAGGCAACATGAGATAAGTCTTGTTAATTTATTTTGCGCGTCCTTGAGCCATGCCAACACACGTCGGTGGTTTTTAATGTTTTGTTTTGGAATTTGTATCATCTATGCAGGGAAAAAACCCCAGTTATAGAATGCTTGCTCACTAAGTTTAGCACCTTAGTCAAATGTAAACGTTTGCCTTTTGCAGTAGATATGTTGAATTGAACGAATTCTGTTCAAAAGCTAACTCTAGTCTAAACGATATTCAAGAAGGTTTCACATATGGTGGTCATGTTGAATTCAACAAATGCTTTAGTATATTCAGAGCTTCTCTAAAACTGTCACAATTGGTTGAATGATTTGGTTCGTAGTGTATTGTCACATAAATTCCCAAAATAATCTATAAGGATTGATTTTTTTTTATTTCTCATAAGGACGGCCTGGTTGGCCGTATCATTTATATAAGGATTGATTGTTCGCACCACAATAAATACAATACCGGATGTAACGTCCTTCAGTAAAGGTCAACCAGGAGAAGAAGCATGCATTTCAAGCCTCGAAGTATCTATACCCCAAACCTGCTATTACTGCCGAAGGTAACCTCCAAAGGTATGTTTTGTACGTGTTAAAAATCATCTTGATGTCTTCGTCCTCGGAAGACCACCAGTATTCTTCTTCAACAACTGAAAGTTGTATTGCTACAAGTACTGATACCTTGACGGTGTTAAAATCTTTTTTTTTTCATCGGGAACGAACACTTCATGTTATGGGAAATACTGAAGTGAAGTAGATGACTTGAGTTACTCGCATACAGTTCAACCCGAGTTTTAAGCATCTGAATCAGATGAATTCTGACCTGGATACGATTGATTAGCCACCTGGATACGATTGATCAAGTACTACCGCTTTAAAGATCGTAGCGCCATCTGCTGGCAAGTCTCCGAAGAAGTGACAGAGTGGTCTAAAAGTATATTAAAGCAGTAAAAAGGCATTTCATATAGCATCTCCTATTGCCATTTTATCAATGCCCCACCCGGGTTTTAAAGTTACTTTAATTCCTCGCATCACTTAACAACCACTGGCCCCTGTTTCTCTCATTCTTCTCTGGCTGGCGAACATATATCAAGCAAATCTCGCCTTTCAATGCTATCGAACACGTTTTTATAAAAATACAAACAAAAAACATGAAACTTTTTGCGCTGACTCTCTCGCGCCCTGCGTCGTAACCCACATTACGCGCGTTTAAAGAAAACGGCGTCGCCGGAAAGGTAGACACTCTCTCGAAGTTCTCCCATAATACGAAACACGAAGTACTGGGCAATGAGAAAACTTGGGGAAAACGGTGCTGGAAATATATCTCTGCAGCGCAAAGGCAAACTCCGACGTGCAAACATGGCATTGAAATAAAAAGTTTGTTTTGATTCGACGTCGTCTTATGCTTCTCCTTCTCTCTGGTTCTCTCTCTGTCTCTGTCTCTATGTTTTAACATCACAAGCGCAAGTGCATTTCGATTTCATCTGGCAGACAAGGGGTACAAGGAACGATTGTTCTAGATTTTCCGATGCAATTGATGGAGGGTTCTGGATGTAATGTAATGTTGCCCATGTTGAACGGAGCATGTCTGCATAAACTCACGACCAGGACCGATTAGAAAATATGACCTTCAAATCACACATACACCGGCCAATCTACAATTAAGAGTGTTGATAATCAAGAAATTAGATGAAAGCTATTAATGAACCACACTTTCCCTATCGATTAATTCAACACATGTCTCCTATTAGTCTAAATTCTACCCATCCACCACCGCGCCATTCCAACGAGACATGCCGGCCGGTACAGCACAACTGTTCGTGGTGTTCGTCCGTAATGATGGCAGTGTTTAATGGCGGTTGGTGTGGTGTAAATTTTATTGCGTTGCAGAAAAATACATCGACATCAGCAGCAGGAAGTGGATGTGGAAGTAGTGAGAGCCTGCCCTGGGGGCATGACTTCATCGTTGTTGCACTGCGCTCCCGCTGTAACTTGCATTGCCCGGTGCTTCCAGCACAGCACAGCAAATGGATTCGATTTCTGTATGCCCTGGTTCTCCTCCGGGGGGAGAGGGAGGTGAAAATGCATTTCTGCTCTTTTGATGCATTTGATGCGTGGCAAAGAGAGAGAGAGAGAGAGAGAGAGAGAGAGAGAGAGAGAGAGAGAGAGAGGGGGAGAAAGAGAATGCAGTTGCAATTTCTCACACACATACTCTCTTCTCCGCACGTAACGATGTAGTTTTGGGGTGAGAGAATGTAGAGCCTTCTCTCAGCAGGGGTTCAATTATTGAAATGGAAAATTTGAACCAATGAACTGTGAATTTGAGTAAAAACGGGCACAATAAATTATAAAGTGAGGAAATTTTAAATTTATAACCTCGGGTACAATATTTTAACCATGTTACATTCCTCCCTCCCAACGGTGCTTTGCTGGAAGCGGTCAACGTATCGCTATGACGTCATGGGAACGTAAAACATCCATTTCGTTCTCGCCGTTTTGTGCACGGTGGGCTACAGCTGGTGGTCATAAATGAGAGTTGAACTACTCCTTCACTGGAGAATGCTATTAACAACATCACAATACAGTACCCAATATTAAATACTCCTCTACTTCGGAATAGGACCTAGATCATACGCTGGCGACCTCTACCATATTAATGGAAAAGCTGGTCCTAAGACACTAAACTCTGCAGACGCTACTGCAATGTCGATTAGCCGAGGTTTAAAGAATCAACAACCCTAACAACTTTTTAAATATTATTATCAAATAGTTTGAAATTAAAAACAAATAAATCAATCACCGACTTTTGCTTCAAATGTTTGTCTACTTTTCATTATTTTTTGCCTATAAAACAAGCTTTTTGTTCAGACAAGGAAACTATGTAGAAGAATTATGCTAAAATTAGTTATTTCGCACTGCACAGTCAATAATTTAGTGAACAGTAGCTAACGACTGAAGTGCTCATTTTGAAAGATGAACAGCTAACACGAAATTCTGGGTATAATAAATACCATGAAAATTCGCTGAAACTATTTAGATACAAAATATTACATAAATTTATAAAACCTAAGACGATTAGCGGGGACGGGTTGTATTCCTTTGGAAGTATCTTCTTATTATCAAAAACGTATTACACTTGCCGACATCCAATTTGGGTTGGAAAATTCTTTTGATGTTTCGTTTTAATTTTCAAAACATAAAAATGCTCTGAAAGTAATTTTTACGAATTTTAGTTACCAATTGAGAAATAAAATTAATATTTATTTAGAAGAAAGTATGCAAATGCATTTGATTTTAGTATAAATTTAGGAAGTTCTACAATGAGTAACAACAAGACACAAGAAGATCGTTGAATAGGGTAAAGGTCGACCTAGTATGTTTTCAGCTTTTGGATGGCAAAACTGGTAAATTTTGTTAAATTTACTGCAGTATTTGGTATTTAAACTTTTGGATTGAAGTGTACTATTACTGATCATGGAATACAGTGGCGCCATCTCTCGGATTGTAGGGGAAATGGCCTGAACTACTAATAAGACCCCAAAATAACTGTTATACTTTTTTTAAATTATTTCTTTGATTTGATAAATTCAGAATCTCTCATTTACCCTATAGTGCAACCCCACCACACTCTTCCCCAACGCTCTAACCACCCCAAAAGGCAATAGGCACACACACAAAAATCTCTGTTTTGTTCTCTCTCGTCTAACACTTCGTTTCCCTAATGATCAGCCCGTTCCTTTCCCTCTACGTTGCTGAGTGGGCACTGGACAGTTAAAAAATTCTCTCACTCTCGCTCTCAACCGTTAGAAGAGGAGCAACTCTTTCTGCTCCTCTTCTCCAGGCTGGAAAGGCAAAGCACCCCTAGAACCCTAGAAAGGGTGATAAAGGGGGGATGCTTCACTCGCTGGTCAAAACACACCGTTCGCTCTGAGAAGAAATGAGCGAACATAAAGCCCCCCCCCACTTTTTCCTCCACTCTCCCTCCTTCACCCACAGAGCGACCGAGTCGGCGCATGTAAGTGTGTTTGGCTTGACATTGAACTTGAGACGCCATTTCCCAAACATACAACACGGGCTGTGTGTGTGTATATGTGTATCTCTCGTTGTGGGGGGAGTTTTGTTATTGTTATTGCTTCCCGTGCTATTGCCGGAAAAGGTACGTCCATGTGTGTGTGTGTGTGTGTGTATGCGTTAAAATTTGGTCCCACTAATAAGGCAGATACACACAACAACAGTGCGGGTATTCGCTTCGGTCCCAAAACACGGTCCCAGCCGCCCTGGGTCCCAGCAGCAGCACCAGCACGGACCCCGGGTTAGTGGTGGGTTAGTGGTGGGAGGATGAATTTTCACACAGTGAATGAAAACGTCCCAAGAAAGTGTTTGGGCTCCCTTTTTCTTCTGACCAGCGAGAGTGTGTGTGAGTTTTCCCTTATCTAACCGGAAAAACGGGCAGTAAAGTGTTGGCCATAGTTGTTGGTGGAACCCCGGGTCCCGGCGCAGTTAAAACGGAGGCGATGGAAAGGTGTGAAAAAGGACCACAGTTTAGTGATTTGGTGCAGCTTGTTGTGTGTGGCTGTGTGTGTGGTGCAATTTGCACCTGTGTGTCGTGAAAAATTACAATTACAACTTCCTTCAACAGTCTCTAAAATTGAGTAAAGTCTTTTAATCGAGGTGCTTAAGCAAAAACGCAATTGTGGAAAAAACAACATTTTCTCCCTCTGAGTGTGTGTGTATGTGTGTTTAAAAATTGTGCAAAAAAAGGATTTCCGCCTACTAATTTCCCGTCACATAAAATATGAACCGTTTAACCAGCAAATCGATATCGCCCACCACCATCAGCAGTGGATGGGAGGGTTGCACCGTTACAGGTAAAGCTATTATGGCCCTTGTGAATTACTGTTGCTGCTTTTTTACATTCTCTTACTGTCTTTTTTTGGTACAAAAAAAAGATAACAAATATGATAAGATAGCGCACGAGAGTTGGGGGGACTATTGCTGATGCCATTCCATTAAATATTAGAAGAAAAATTGGAGTTTTGAAAGGTGCAAAGTGGAAAACGGGATTATTTAATTAAACTAAATTATTTAAAAGAGAAATACTAAGCAAAACAAAGGGAAATTTAAACAAAAAAAAGCAAAAACGAATGTTAAAAAAGTAGAAAACTCTACAAAACCCTTGTTTGGACAATTTCTCAAAGAAATCTACACCCCTTTTTTAAAAACAGGCATTCGAGCGCTCGTTCGGTCCATTATTTTCCAGCTCTTTCGAACCGGGTGCCTTTATCATTGCTACTATCTCTACTTACATCGTTTCTTGCTTCCGCCGCTCCGCCTCTTCAGTCATCACCTTACACCTTATGTCTTCATTAAAAAAAACCTTAGCAAACAATCGACTAATCGACCGGCTTCAGCGTGATAAACCGGGACAGCACCAACACGACGGCAATGGTGGCCAGCACGAAGCAGACGGCAAACATGTAGAAGCTCTCCTCGGTAAACACGTCGGTAAAGGCCGGTATCTGGTGGTACCAGTTCTCGATGATCGCCATGTGGCCGCCCTTCAGCTTCTTGTGCGGCATGGTTTGATGAGCTGGTTTGCTGACGTCCTTTTTTTTTAGCGCCGTTTGCCACCACCACCCGCTCCGCCTGCCTTCTTTTCCGACTTGGTCTTGACCACGCTGGTGGCGATTTCCTTCGGCGCCAGTGCGCTCACGTGCTTGTTGCAGAGCTTGAGCAGCTCGAGCGTGGACAGGTTGGCGCTGCTCAGCTCAATCTTTTTCAGCTTTGCTTCAGCTAGGGATGGTAGTAGAGGAAAAGGGAGCATTAGGATTGTTTTGAAAGGGTGGAACAGTACGCTTAACAATTACCCTGCACCGATGGTATTAGCTGGAAGACGATGGATGGGGGCCTTCGATCGCACACGACCTCTGTCTTGAGCAGGCAGGTTGGATTGGTCTGCGATATCTTCGGGGCGGAAAGATGGTGCACAAATTCTCTGCAAAAAGTAATGTGGAAATGAATTCAGTTTAATTAAATGTTTTTGTTCGTCAACATCATTCTGGTCGCGCATTCTTCTCGAACGTTCTGGATTCGCTCTCACAAGCTGCAAAACCCTGCCGCTAATGCTCTTTCTCTCACACACGTGCTTGTTTTTTTTTTTCTTCTCCCTCTGCCTTTACAGACACGGCGCACGATTGAGGCGAGGAGGCGGCAATGTCCACCGAACGGGAACTGACTCCCGGAACAACGCAGCAGCTGCACCCACTGTCCTACTCGGATATGGCCACACACATTCAACTGAACGGAGTAATAATGGGCAAATCATTCAATGGTAAGCTGCCGTCCTTCCTTCCTATTCCCTCCGGCCGTGGCCTACTAAATACCTTCCCGTCGTCCTATCTCTTCGCCTGAGAATGGCTACATTTGTCCGAACCTACTGTTGCGCCCGTTCTGCTGTTCCGATTGCGATTCCTTCACCCTTCCTTACATTGTGTAATGCTGCAGCTGCTCACTTCTAATCGGGGGTTTTTCAAACTTTAATCAGCCTCAAAACCGTACCCTAAAATTATATGGAAAACTCGGTGCCTCGGTCGTACTGCGTTCCTCTGCCTTAGCTGTTCGTTCTCAAAATACACATCACCCACCGACGACGGCGTTTCGCGTTTCTCTCGCCCTGTGACAGACGCGTGCGCATTGGCCACTTTCCGGGAGCGGGCCATTTTGCATTTGGGGCGCGTTTGCGAGTCGTAGGATGGAACTGGCGGGGCGGGATGGGCAGCTGGATCACTGGTTACGGCTCTTACCTCGTTGGAACGGCACTCTCGTCGAACGGGTCGAAGGTGGCCGTAATGCGCTGCACACCCTTCAGATTGACCAGTTTCAGCTGCTTGCCGATGGCCGATACGATGCCACCCGACCGCCGGAATGCTCCACCGACCTTGATGGACATCGTTACGCTGGAGGAAGTTTAATTGTTGCACTCCCTACAGAAATGGTTGTTGTTTGCCGACTGCGTGTGCGGCAAGTTTCATAACAATTCTCGTTGTGCAAGGGTTGACGTTTTGGAGCTCGGACTCGTGTTCGAAAATGATGTTCGAACTTGGGTTAGGCAGTGCTCTAGCGATTTGTCGCATGAGACAAATGGTGCGTCACGGACGAATGTTGCATAGGTTTTTTCTTGTTTTATAAAATTAAAATAAATCAAAAATACTAAATTTATTGTGGTGGTCATTTAGATACAGAAAATTTATTTTAAGAAAAGAGTTCAAATAAAAATAGTCGCGAAGATACGCGGATCTTCTCATACGCGTATTCGGAGTTACGCATCTTTCTAAATTTGCCATTTTTTAACTCATTGTCAAGGACCGTAAAGATAACAGGTCAAGTTATAAGCCCGTTTTGACAGCTAGATGGAAGAAGAATCGACGAAGAAAACTGACAGTTAGTTTTCCGCTTTTGGCGAACGCTTCAAGTTCTCGAAGGAAAATTTCCATTTTAAATCACGGACTGTGTTCTAATAAACTAAAATACAGGGTTTTCAATGATATTATTGACGTGTTCAGCGAGTTGTTGATTCGTTCGGGCATATAATTGACACTTTCAGCGAGATATTGAATTGTTCGGAAGCAGGCGTTGACAAGTTCGGCGATACTATAGAGCTGTCACTTTCGTACCCCTTGGACTGCAGCTTGGATCATTCTCATCAGAAGGTAAACAAACGGTTTTCGTAAAAATATGTTTGTTTTAACTAATTCATGAATTAAACAGCTTGGGAAATGATTATTAGCTACTTTTAGGACTTTTAAGGATGAAAAATTGAACCCTGCGGCACAGTGTGTAAACAAAACAAATGACAGCTCTACAGAATCGCTGAACATGTCAACGCCTGCTTCCGAACAATTCAATATCTCGCTGAAAGTGTCAATTATATGCCCGAACGAATCAACAACTCGCTGAACATGTCAATAATATCATTGAAAACCCTGTATTCACCCAAATTGATCTCCACCAAATATTGACCATGCAAAACGTAAACAATCCATCAATACATATACAAGCGGAAAACCATCTGTCAAAATCGGAGCCCAGGGGGGGGATCGCCAAAAGCGCTATAACCACACCTATTATACATTCCACCTTGCTCATTGTACTGATTTGACACATCAATTTTCAAATGTCAAATACTTTGCCTTTCGATCGAACGTTAAAAACAAATTTAAAAGGTTGAAAACTGGTAAATTCAGTCAGAATCAAATCAAATAACTAAATAAATGGCTAAAACCACCTCCTACGTGCAAAATTCCACCAAAACTAGTGGAATTTTGGCTGGAAATCACGAGATTTGACATACGCGAAAATTCTAGGGGAAATTTACGAAAATGTTCAGGGTGTTTACAGCGGCACTCACAGTCAAATAACAGCTCCACAATATGCTTGACAAACTCCCCTTATTCTGTTGCAACACTCCCTTACACTGCTTCTAGGCGACCGTTCAATAGTCTGTTCAACGAGAAAGTATACGTTTGAGTGCAAAAACTAATTTTCAAAACAAGAAAAAAAACAAAGCTGTGTAAGAAAGATTTTTTTCGTCATAGCACTAATATATTGAATAATTTATGCTTTTTTGTGTTTTTTTTAAATAAGATTTTGTTCATTTTTATCTGGACGATTGCCCCACGATTTCTTGTAGAAAGTAAATGTGTATCATGTGTATGAAGCTTGTCTGATGTGTCGTGTCTGGTTGGTCATACTCCATAGCAATTAGAACACAGCCTTCGTGCTCGCCGTGTTCGATATACGATGACATTCATTGTAAAATAACTTGTCCAAAGATTTTATCTAAACTCCTTAAAAATCCTCTGTTATTAAAACCACACAAAAACTAAACACAACCAAATTGAATTACAAAAAAACCGGAATTATAACTGGAACATCACCCCACAACCGCCTGTGTTCGAAAAGCCTTTCGCCCATCTTTGAAGGCCTTTTCGTCGCCACGCGCGCGTTTACCGTCCGAGCGGGTTGAAAACTTACGCTCTGTGTACGAGCGTGCGTGCGCGCGCGCCTGTGTGTGTGTGTGTTTTGTGTGCGGAACGAGCAAAAGTTGTGGCGGATGCATCACTCTTTTTCTTCTTCGAATTTCCGAGCGAAACGCGCGCTGTTGGCGAACGGGCGGCAGTGAAACTGTGTGAAAAGCTTAAACCACTCCTGCATCCGGTGTTTGTGGCGCGGGTTTCGGTGCGGTTCGCGTCGGTGGTCGTACGGGAAAGTGGGCCCTACAAAGCGCGTGTCTCGGGTACCCCGTCAGCGAGGGGGGTGTGGTGGGAGAGAGAACACAGAGCCACAGTGTGTGGACCATCTCGGGTCGGGTGGAGCAGAAGGGAAACATTAAGGGCGACACACAGTGTGTCAGGGTGTGTGTGTGTGTGTGTGTGCCTGTGTGCGTGGAGCAAGATCAAACGGGAAAAAAGAGGAAAGACACCCCAGTGTGTGGTGTGCCGTGGCCGCAATCGAGTGTGTGAAACAAGGTTGTCCCGCAAAAGACGGCCGGACCCACCGGAGCAGCAGCAGCAGCAGCAGGCGTAGGAGCAGAAGCAGAAGCAGCAGTAGCACCAGCAGCGTAGCAACGAGCAGCCAGCACATACATTCACAACAATGTATCCAGTAGGCCAACGTAAGTAAAAATGCGCCTTCCCTCGGTCGGGCGGGCGATGATGAACCAACCGGGAAGGAAAAGGGGCGACCAAAAAAAAAAAATGCACGAGACACACAAGCCACAATGCAATCAGCATTGATCGTCATCGATTCATCATTACACCAAAGGCAGCAGCAGCAGCAGTTTAACCCCTTGTATAGGGCGACGGGAATAAGTGTGTGTGTGTGTGCAGTAGTGGTGTGTTGGTGTGGCCGTAGTGTGTCTCGATGGTGATGGTTCGCTTCAGGTGGTGTGGAAGATTCTTTCTGTCCCTCCCCTTCCCTTTCCCTTATGCTCCCATCTTCGTATTCGCCGTTTCCACTCACAACGGGAAATAGCATCGTGGTGTTAGTGGTGTGCAAAAAACTAAAAAAAACAGGAAGTTAATTAACAAAAAACAAATCAAAATTGTTTCATGTGTTGTCCTTAAGAATGTCCCAAAAAGTCGGGGCAAATTTCACTCGAGGTGCCATTTTTTCACACATTAGACAAGATTAGAGAAGCGTGCTGTCGTAGTGTGCGTGTTGCCACTGTGTATTTACATGCGCTTGTGTGTGTGTGTGTGTGTGGTGCTTACAAACCCCGTGAAGAAAACCCTGTCTCGCACTGTTGTGCGCAAGTGGCTGTTGAGTGCGAATGTGTGTATGCGTGTGTTTGTGTGTTTTGAAAACTCATGACGATGTGCGTGTGCGTGTGTGTGTGCGAGTTGCGTACTACTAATCAGAGGCAATATGAGAGTGAAGAAAAAAAACCCTCTCCCCCCCGCACAGTTACACACATACCGAGGGGTTGCGTGTCACCGTGACAGCATGATTTTTTTTATGTGACAGCATAATGTAATTGAATAGAGCAATCGTCCCGTTTCTGGGCCTTCTGTTGTATGGGCACACACCACCTGCCCTTTTGTTCACGGAGGAAGCAATGTGTGTGTGAATGTTGTTGATAGGGCCCAGCGGTCCAGCGATCGGTTGACATCGGTGTGTGCGGTGTGAAAGATGAGAAGGGAAGAACGCCCCGGAATGGCGCCCCTCTGCTCGGTGTTACGGTGGTCAAAGATGTAGCGCAATGTGTGTGTAGTAGTGTGTGTGTGTGGTGTAACCACTTGCGTATTGAGAAGGTGTTGTTTGTGCGCTGTTTGGCGTGTGTGTGCGTGTCTAGCTGTGTGTCAATGGCTGCTGAGAGAGGAAGAAAGAGAGAGATAGTCGCCAAACGAAACAGTGCGTGAGCGAAAGAGAAAAAGGAGCAAAAAAAAACCCTCCCAAAAGAAGAGCGCCAACACATCGCCAAAACATCGCCAATGTGCACCAACACCGACGCAGACACAAACACACACAACTCTCGTCATCAATTTACACACATTCTGATGATGGCGCCGCTTTGACACAAAGGCCACAAACTCTAGCATAGAATTTGGTGTTTTTCTTTATGTTGCAGCCCCATTCCGCGTTTTGTCTCGTGTCTTGTCACTCGCTGGAACGGACTTGGAAAAAGGAGTGGGGGAGGGTGGGGGTTGGGGCTTTTTCCCTTCCCTTTTGTCCCAAACGACGGTTTTCTGTTGATTTGATTAGCGAGGAGCTGGAAGGTGAAAATGGACAGTTTTTGAGAGGAGGAAAGGGATGGCGTTAGAAGATAGAAGATGGGACTGTTCCTGTGTGTGTGTGTACATTTGTGCTGTTGCGAAATTTGCTTTGCACAAATGTCAACAACCCAGCGGGTGGTCTCAATTCGCCGGATATGCTGGGCCACTCGGCATGCTGGGGTGGTTTTAACTTTTACACAACATAAAATTCAAATAATTATCATGATTGATATTATGCCATAATGCATAGGAAAACAAGGCAGATCGCTTGTGTTGATCATTATGATGAAATGTATGATGCAATTATGTTGAGCTTGGATTTTATCAATTCACAGCAATATCTTATTTTAATTACATCATAACGGTAATAGGAGCGAGTGCTTTCTTAGAACAATTGTATTCGCCGGCCACGTCAAAATCCCATTTTGTGTACAAACGTGGCCACGCCAGAAAAAAAACCCACGTGACAATAATCGTTTATTAAATTAGATCGAATATGTGGGTAATAAGCGGCTAGACTGTGTCATCTTTTAATACGTAAACAACTAGGACCTGTAACGAAGGCTAGGACTACTGTCACGCAGGGCATGTGGCTAAAATTTCCGGTTGCATCTGCGCCAGATGAAGATACAAAACACATTTCGAGGCCAGAATGATCATTGCTGCTTTTAGAACTTCATACTTTTTGTTAAAGATCTATTACAAGAGACATTCGTTTTCGACAATTTGCATTGCATTCTCTGTGTCATACCTCTTTGAAGCCGTTGGAAGCACGATTTTCGAATTGCTGTGCTACGATTGCATTCCTACATTACTTAAAGATAATATCTTAAAGGTATTCGGAATGCTCTGTGCCACGTGGTCGTTAATCAGAAGGATAATTGGCATATCATACTCTTCAGCCTTCTAGTATAAGCCTTTCGAGACTTAATTCATTACCAGGCACAGCCCCCGGATGATCCTTGCTACGGCTGGACGGTCCATTCTAGACTTGAACACCCATGATGTACCCATGTTATTAAGTCATTCGAGTTGACGACTTTACCATGAGACCATCGTCAGTTATGCAGATGAAATGTGACATTTAAATCCGTTTTCGATCTGGGATGATCGATCCAATACGCTGGACTCATCATAACTTCAGCCTTTATAAAGTGTTGAACTAGGTCTGTGGCTAATTACAATTGGTTTTGTGGTAAATACTTAGCCAGAATTATTATTATTGTTTGATATTTACTTCAACGGGCGCAGATGTCTAATAGAGGGTTTACTGGATACAGTTGTAACATCCCACTGTAGCAGCTACTGTTACAGTAGTAATAGTAATGCAGCAGCATTAGATCGCCCGTGGTATGAGCCAGAGTCAATCTTTGAACCGCTTTGAAGATATTTTTTTAAGTCACGAAATGCATTGTACTTCGCAGTCATATGGTTCATAGGGTCTGATCGACCAGATGGAAGCTGTGGTATTCGTAGAATATCCCTTGACCTGAGCGGGTGAAATGGTGCAGATTTAGATGAGATATGGATGATACCGGTCTCGTAGTACAGTCGTCAACTCGTACGACTTAACAACATGCCCGTCATGGGTTCAATCCCCAAATAGACCACCGCGCCGCCATACGTAGGACTGACTATCCTGCTATGGGGGGAAATCAATTAGTCACTGAAAGCCAAAGCCCGCAAGTGGGTACAGGCAGGCCTTGACCGACATCGGTTGTTGAGCCAAAGAAGAAGAAGATGGATGATACCAAACAAGAAAACAGAAAAAAGATCGAAACTAATCATCACCAATCGATTGGTTTTGTAGTTTTGAGGGTCGTCGCACCTCACTTCGGTCCCACTAAAACAAATCCAGATGTAAGTAGGGGATGACTTACGAAAAGATGAATCCATTTTTGAGGTCGTCCAAGACTTGTTTTGAATTGTTCATATCGCACGAAAACTTCTTAATCGTGTGTGAAAGTAGGTGCTTAGAATGATTTTGGGACATTTATGTGTGGAGAGACAACGGAAATGGACGTCCCACCACGTTCAAGTGTTGTAAGGATATCCACAAGCACATTAAGCACTTAGTAGGCGCAATTTGAGGTGAGAAGACCGATTGGAGGAGTCCGTCATTCAAACCAACTCCGCTCCGAGGCGAGGACGTAACTTTCGTACACCTCGAGTGTGTGTGCAAAGACATTCTAACTCCACCTCTCTTGAAAGTAATCAAGAGGTTTTGGATAGATTTGACAACGCCTCCATGGCTCAGAATATATGTAACTTCTAGTACTATCAAACCGAACGTCCCGGGCTATCTCAAGCTAGCATTTTGACCACCTCAGCTTGGGTTTGGCTAGGGGCCTGGGGCTCCGATCTGTTATGAATTTCTCTCGAATGTTGTATTTATCACTTTCTCCCCTCTGGTCTCGCCTTATCACGCTTGAATTGCAAACGCTGCAACACGCTTGGATGCCAAAAAGGTACGCTTTGGATACAAAAAACGAGCACAAAAACAAAAGGAAAGATGGCCAGTTTCACTCATAGTCAACAGGGGCTTGGCTCCCAGTTTGGGGTGTGCCCTTCGATGTTGTTGGAGTGTCTGGATGTGGCTGAAAATGGAGTAATGAATGTCAAAGGATGTAAATTGTGGTCTGGCTTGTTGTAGTTCGTGATGTTTGTCAAGTCAACAGCCAAGTCGATCTCTGTCGAAGTAATATTTGTGTTAAAAACCAATATGGTGAATTGAACCAAAGAATTGAATGAAAACTTGAATTTCCAATACTAGCCGAGCGAAGGCATTGGTTCCATTATGGTTCCATATGGTAAAGCGACGCTTACGGAGTGTTGTAAAACTGTATCATCATCAAAAAACACGTGAAGAAGTTAAACACATTTCTGATCGATTCCTCGAACATTCATGCTTAAGAGGGTGGGAGTCAAAGAGGAAGTGAAAAAGCACAACCCTCAGACCTTTTGTTTACCAAACACAGACAGACACACACACACACACACGTATGTCTTCTTTTGCGTCGATTTCTAATGTGTGCATGGTGACCATCTTTTAAAATTACGCCCCTGCGTTGGTCCCCATGGTCGTGCGTTGTAACCTAATTTTTAGTTCCCCCCCACCTCTCTCCAGTTCCCCCCGCAACAGAAGTCAACTTCTCCAGAGGCAGAGTAGGGAGGCTTGATTTAATTCCGCAAATACAAACGCAACAACCAAAAAAACATGTCCGGCGATTGTTGCCTACGCTGCTTCCCCGTTCTCCCAAAATATCAGTCCCCAAAACCCCCCCCCCCCAAAGTGCGATGTTTTCTGGCAGTAGGCGATGTTTTATTTCTTCCACAGCGCTCACACTTTCCGCCAATAGCCAATAGAGAGGTAGAAATGGCTCTTTGTTTTCATCATGCACATGTTTTGCGTTTCTAGCGATTTTCTCTCTCTTTCTCTCTCTCTCTCTCGCTGTTTTACTTTTCCCTAGTGGAATGGTTTTGTGTGTGTGTGCGTATTATGTTCAAACATTCAACGCACGGACGGTGTAGAGTTTTGTGGGTCATCGACATCTGCCAGCGGTGTGCTCGCGCTCACTTGCTGTTGCTTCTCTCGAAGATTAGGAATCTGTGAGTGTTTATGCTGGCTGTTGTGGAATGTCATGCTGTAGCAGCTAACGGAGAAGGGTATAGCAACACGTTCAGCTCTTTGGTTGGGCATTCCTTTCGCTATTTGAACACAAGGGCTTCGTCGTTAGCATCTGGAATGGAATATTTCTTTTGAGACTAAAACAACAAATAATTTTGAGGAATTTTGAAGAGCTTCTATCTCAATGAGAACTTCGTCACAACGCAATGCTATGTAGGGAAATGCGGGAGGGCAACATCATCATCGCGATCATCAGCGAAGGTCAACAGAAAGCGTGCGTGGGGGGCGTCTTCTCATCTGTTGCTCCACGTGTCGTCGTCCTCCACACACAGAGAACCTCGTTTTGTCCCACATTTCCTTCCACCGTCGTTGAGGTGTCGCACTTTTTCTCAATTTGTCCGTTAGATCAACTCTGATTGGTGTATGTGTGTTGATGTTACTCCCATTCTCTGGTATGTGTGCACATATATGTAAATAAATCTAATCTTAGGAGGCGCTGTGTTTTGTCGCATGTCGCTGGCCGTGCATGACGATGCAGAATGTGTGCGTGTGTGTGTGTTCGTGTTGCCAAGGAGGGAAAGGTGGACGCGATCACTTTTTCTTCTAATTCAATAAATGACACTTAAAACGAAGTTCTGCACTCCCCCATCCTTCACAGGCGATTATTTTATTCAATCTCAGCTTTTGTTATGCAAAATATGCGCTTTGTCGATGTCTGTTTCATACTTCATTTCGCTAACTTTCTAACACCACTTACCAAACAAGCACCTACGTACTAGATCTGTGCCGCTGTGCCTTTTGCTGCAATGTCGCCTGTATGACTCATGCGAATCTCGGAAATGGTGGAAGGTGCAGTCCAGAACAACTGCACTCGATGCAATTAGTGGCTGGATGAATAATCCCTATCCGTTTCTGACTCACCGGCTGTGACGTTGGGGGGAAGATAAAACTTCGCTCTTTGATTTTGTATTTGTAGTTTAGCCCTTGCGTACGACTATATTTCTTTAAACGACAGGCTTTTTCCAGGTAGAACGGCAGTGCGGAACAACGGATTCGGAATCATTTGTAGCATTCTCTGCGTGCGTTTTTTTTTGTAGCTAGAATTTTCCCCTTTTTGTTCAACTATGTTTCTATTTTTCTTATCTTAAGATGATTAGTTTTGATGGAGAGTTACTTTCTCTCTTCTTAACCAATCCTTTTCTTTAAGTTATCGGTTTGCTTCCTTGATTTATACATTTTTCTTTATTTTTCTACACTCTCAAATATAAAATGTTCTTTTTTTTGTTTCCGGTTTTGTCTACCAAAAAAAAAAACAAAACCACCACTCCCCCCACTGCTCCCAAAACCACCCCCCACCCCCTCAAAAAACAAAAATGCGCAAAGAAAATATCGTTTTCGTTCTCTTTTTTTTCTTCTCTTTATTTTTAGAATCACCATGGACTTCTTCGCCGCCAAGGCCTCCAAGTCCGTCTCAGTCGCAGACCAGCTTCGATACACTCTCACGTAAACTACCTGCTTTATCTTCTTGTTTCGATACATTTTCGAATACTACCTATTCATAAATTATCATCATCACATATAAACAATACAGAAGAAGCAAAGAATAAAAGGAAGAAAACGCAACGAACAGGAAAATTTAACAAACCACCCAGATGCAATTGAAAACATTGAAGAAGGAGAGCACTTAGGATGATGAGCGCGATGCCGTAATTTATGAATATGTATTTGCATTCGAAAAATCCAAAATTTACAACATCAAAATTTGCAAAAACAAAGAAAAAACAACAACACCGCAATGTGCCTTATGAAGAAAGAATGGAAAGGAAGATTGCTTCGAAAAGAACACAACAACATTTCGAATCTTTGGTTTTGGTGTGATGTGTTAATTGTTCGAACAATTCAAAGCAGGATGTTTTGCTCACAAACATGTATTGGTTTTTGTGTGTATTTATTTCTTTTCAATGTTTACCATTTTATTATTTGGTAACTTTGTTGAATTGTTCTATTTTTTGTTGTTTTACTTTGCTATTTTGTTTAAGCATTTTTTGTTTAAAATGGTATTCATCGACTCTGAGACCAAGAAGAGTAAAGAAAAGTGATTTTAAATTCAATTTTAATTGTAATGTTATATTTCATTCACTCCTTAAGATTATCATATGATATTATAAAACTATTTTATTCTACTTTAATGATAGCTCCATGGCGCTAATGAGTTATGCTTTAAATATTTGTGGATGTTGTTGATGATGTTTGCTTTACATTTAATATTAATGTTAACGAATATTTATACTAAAGCAGTTGTGTAAATAAGAGTCAGCGCCTTGTGGTAATCTCTAACTTTTTTGTAAATTATTCATCTGTGACTAACTGCTTTAATACACATCATTCGAGCAAACTATCAAAAGTAATCAAACGAACGTAACTTACATAATCCAAATAAATAGAACAAAAAATACATAAAACTAGAGAAAAAGGCAAATGCTGCGATTGCTTCCATTTGCATTTGCTCATCGATGCGTTCATTACATTATTATCTTTGTTTTAAATTGCTTTTATTTTGGGCTCAATTTATGTTCAGTTCATTTTACTCCCTCCACACACAACAGACACGCTCAAACCGCGCTTGTTACAGCCTAGGAGGTTATGTTGAAATTACTAAACTTTAATCGAAATTTAAAAGAAAATATTCATTGGAGCTTAGCATACGATTTGGACAGCAAAATGTACATGAAAACATAACACCAAAAGCGTATTTAGTAACACAGCCAGAATGTGTATTAATGTGTTCTCTCTGTGTAAATAGTTTCAGGTTATAATGACAATGCTAGGGCTCTGTAATAGGGTTCGTTTTGTAGCTCTGCGTAGGGTAGCGTGTTTCACTGTAGGTGTCCCGACAGCAATTAAGAATGGGAGCGCAGCACTTTCGCTCCCACGTTTTTGTTTGCCCACCACATGGTCCACGTCGGTTTTGCACACGAAATGTGTGTGTGCGTGTGTGTGTGCAATGATGTACCAAGCAGGTGTGGAGTCTGATACTCTTCGCTTGTTCTCTGCAGGGACAAAACAACATCATTTTCGTATGCTCACCCTCTGCAGCACTCATGTTAATGCCTATTTTCTCGTTTATTTTTCCCTTCTTTTCATTCCCCTCATCGAACAACAACACAACTATCAACTGTTTACAATCTTTGGTTTGTGTTTCGATCCGATTAAAATCATGCTGAAATTCAAATCTATTTATACAATGTTCAACGATCGACTTGGATCGGTTGTGGAATTTTGTGTAAAATTTAAATTCCCCTTTTAAACCCCCTGACAAACCCTGCGACTGGATTGGATTCGACGTTCCTGCAGCACCTCCAGCTGGGGCGACGGTCAACCCGACCACGGTGGCGACGACGACGGGTACGCAGGGTGCGCAGGCACTCGGTGTCGTGCCGGCCACACCGCCGGCACCGCCGGATCTACCGGTCTTCACATGCCCGCGCCGGCCCAACCTGGGCCGGGAGGGCCGCCCGATCGTGCTGCGGGCCAACCACTTCCAGATCACGATGCCGCGCGGGTTCGTGCACCACTACGACATTAACATCCAGCCGGACAAGTGCCCGCGCAAGGTGAATCGCGAAATCATCGAAACGATGGTACACGCGTACAGCAAGATGTTCGGCGCGCTGAAGCCCGTGTTCGATGGGCGCAACAATCTGTACACGCGCGATCTGCTCCCGATCGGGAACGATCGCGTCGAGCTGGAGGTAACGCTGCCGGGCGAGGGCAAGGATCGGGTGTTCCGCGTCACGATCAAGTGGGTCGCGCAGGTGTCCCTGTTCAACCTGGAGGAGGCGCTCGAGGGCCGCACCCGCCAGATACCGTACGATGCGATACTGGCGCTGGATGTGGTGATGCGCCATCTGCCCAGCATGACCTACACACCGGTTGGACGCAGCTTCTTCAGCTCGCCGGATGGGTAAGTGGAAAGGCGTCGCGAGTGGTTTCTTTCTGACCGATGTAACCATCTCTGTCTCTGTAACGTCTTTTTTTGCAGGTACTATCATCCTCTGGGCGGTGGTCGTGAGGTGTGGTTCGGTTTCCACCAGAGTGTCAGACCCTCACAGTGGAAGATGATGCTTAATATTGACGGTAAGGAACGGCTTTTCTGCTGACGAAGTGGAAAACAAATAACTACTTTTATTCTTCGCTTTGCAGTATCGGCTACCGCGTTCTACAAGGCGCAGCCGGTGATTGAGTTCATGTGCGAGGTGCTGGACATCAGAGACATCAACGAGCAGCGCAAACCGCTGACCGATTCGCAGCGCGTCAAGTTCACCAAGGAAATCAAGGGGCTCAAGATCGAAATCACCCACTGCGGTACGATGCGGCGCAAGTATCGCGTCTGCAATGTGACGCGACGACCCGCACAAATGCAATCGTAAGTTTGAACGGGCATAAAGTGGGAGATGTTTCATTTGCTATACGTTTTAGGATGTGTAATCTGTGAGTGGTTTAAAGGTACTAGAGTGCACAATTAGCAGTTCCATAGCTCAAATTGGAAGCAAGGCAACGAATAGGACAGGGACAAAAAGAAAGGAAATCGGTAATGGATGATTATAAATGGGACGGATATTCATCAAAACTGAGTACAGGGATTACTGGCATACGGGATTATGGAGCTAAAACAACTTGGGAATAGAGATGTTGGGCAAATTTGATTCAGATGAAAGAATCTCAATGAATCTTTGAAATGATTGATTGAATCTGATTCTCGGTTGGAAAGATTCACGAATCTCGAAAAATCCTATCTCCTGAATCTGAATCTGAAAAGATTCATATATCTCGAAAGATTCACGAATCTCTAGGGATCCATAACACTTCTAAGATACATGAATCTTTCGAGATTCATGACACATTGGAGATGCATGAAACTTTAGAGATTCATGAATTTTCGGAATTTTATGAATCTTTGGAGTTTCGATTTGAGATTCAAATCACTCATCGCAGAAGATTCATATAAGTGAATCTCAACGAAAGATTCATGAAACCCAACACTAAGAGATGAGTGTAGGATTTAGAATTCTGAAAGTAAATGTGGGATACACTCAGGACTTAAAGTTAATCTCAATAATTTCCCTGTTCCCTTTTATATTTTATATGATTCACTTCATGATTATGACCATTATTCACCAAAACACTCAACAACGATTCAGGGAATATAATCCCATTGTTTATACGGGTTTGATTACGTTTGCTAGTTTTATTTTAGTCCTACGTTGTGTTTTAGTGTTTAAAGTTTTAGTGAAGTTAATGAAAATATGGCTGAACAAATCCGTGGTGTTTTAAGTGTTGCGCACAAGTACGTCGAGTACTTTTCTCGAGTTCACGAAGCGTCTTTCTTCTCCTTACAAAAAAATGGTAGTGATGAGCGTCACAGCGGAATCGATCATTCCGTGCGGATCGGAACTGTATCCCTCATTGAGCTGTCAAAATATGACCCAAGCAGCAAATTCTCCTAAACAAAATGTATGATAAATTCAAATCCAAACACCCATAATGGCGGGTTGCTCGCGCTAGAGTCACGAACAGTGAAGTGAAGAGAGTTAGGTTTTGATTCGTGTCAGACTGGAATGAGTCGTTAGTCGGTGCAGCTCAAAAGAATGAGTTACCGATTCCAATCCCTATAGCCACTCTTCTACACTGAAGAAATTTACCGAAAAGAGTTTGTTATATATTTAGTCGGGGTCAAATAATAAAGACTTCTAACCTAATAGAAAAGAAACTAAGATGCATACAGTGAAAATAGCTTATGTTAAAGGAGTATTGATCATCAACAGAAACTTCAAATCTCAACAACTAGAAAAATCAATCTTGGTAAGATTACTAAGATTAAGCAAAAGCTATCTCATATCTCAGTTTTTTAAGAACTATCACATTATCTCAGTTTCCATGTACAGATTTGGAACTGGAACAAACAATTAGGAATAGGTAAAAGATTGAAAATGGGATTTATAACTCTGGATAACTATGCCTAAAATGATACAAAGACTCCTTCAAAATGAATTGAATTATAAAGCAAGTGAGTAGTGATTCCATACAGATTCCGATGAGCGTGTGAATTAAATCTCTAAAGAGTCCTAAAAACTATTAATTAAATTAAACTGTAAACGATTTAAATCCTTGCAACTACTCGTTTACTCTTGCCAACTATATGCTTGGATATCTTTTCTTCTTCTTCTTTGGGCTCAATAAACCGTTGTCGGTCACAAGGCCTTTGCTTGTAAGCACTACTGGAGAGCTCGGCGCTTTGAGTGATTTAATCATTACCATAGCAGGATACTCAGTCCTATATGTATGGGGGCACTTTCCATTCGGGGCTTGAACCCATGACGGGCATGTTGCTAAGTCGTACGAGTTGACGACTGTATCACCAGACCGGTCCAATGCCCATGCTTGGATATACCTATAAGAAAAAGAACAAATAGAGCTATAAATAGAATGTGCAAAAAATGCACAAATTTTATCACACTCTTCCCGTTTTTCGCACAGCTTCCCGTTGCAGCTAGAGAACGGCCAAACGGTCGAGTGTACGGTGGCGAAATACTTCCTCGACAAGTACAAGATGAAGCTGCGCTATCCGCACCTGCCCTGCCTGCAGGTGGGCCAGGAGCACAAACACACCTACCTGCCGCTGGAGGTGTGCAACATCGTGGCCGGCCAGCGCTGCATCAAGAAGCTGACCGACATGCAAACATCGACCATGATCAAAGCGACTGCCCGTTCGGCACCCGATCGGTAAGTGGAAGTGGTGGGCTTTGCTCCGTCCGTCACGTGCGTGCCGGTTAAGGGATCTCACTTGCTCATTCTTTTGTATTCCTTTGCATTACAGGGAGCGAGAAATCAACAATCTGGTGCGGCGAGCCGATTTCAACAACGACGCGTACGTGCAGGAGTTCGGTCTGACCATCTCGAACAACATGATGGAGGTGCGGGGCCGTGTGCTGCCCCCGCCGAAGCTACAGTACGGTGGGCGTGTTTCCAGCATGAGCGGACAAGTAAGTTATCCATGAGTGGTGTGGCACGCAATGCCCCCTCTCCAAGATCGAGCGAACGCCGAGGACACGTGTTTTGTGTCGTCGTGTTGATGGGTGGATGGGCAGCAGTGTTTGCCGTTTGCTACGATTGGTGGAACCGATTCCTCTACCCCGGACGGTTTTCCCAGGTCGAAGCAAGCAAGCGCACCGAGCCCGCATAACGAAACAGTTAGCATACACACATACACACACGCACGCACAACCAAACACTGGCCCTGATCGCGCGCGCCTCGACAGTGGCCATTCGGCCCTGGCCCGCACCCCGTAATAGGCATATTAAAATAAGTGAAAAAGTTACTCTCCGGTCCACAGAACAAGGTGAGCTTAGCATTACCAAACCAAGGGGTTTGGGATATGCGAGGCAAACAATTTTTTACCGGCGTCGAGATACGCGTGTGGGCGATCGCCTGCTTCGCGCCCCAGCGCACCGTGCGGGAGGACGCGCTGCGCAACTTTACCCAGCAGCTGCAGAAGATTTCGAACGACGCGGGCATGCCGATCATCGGGCAGCCGTGCTTCTGCAAGTACGCGACCGGGCCGGACCAGGTGGAGCCGATGTTTAGATATCTGAAGAGCACGTTCAGCCACCTGCAGCTCGTCGTGGTGGTGCTGCCCGGCAAAACGCCCGTCTACGGTAGGTTGTGAGCAGGAGTAAAAGGAGCGTTTCATTGTTTCTTAATGCAATTTTGCGTATTATTTTGTGTGTTACAGCGGAAGTAAAGCGCGTCGGCGACACGGTGCTCGGCATGGCGACGCAGTGTGTGCAGGCGAAGAACGTGAACAAAACGTCGCCCCAAACGCTGTCCAATCTCTGCCTGAAGATCAACGTGAAGCTTGGTGGAATCAACTCGATTCTGGTGCCATCGATCAGACCAAAGGTGCGTAATTCTAACCCGTCGGGAAACTGTGTAAAGAAACGTTTTTATACTTTTCTCCTTTACATCACCACCCCTAAATACAGGTATTCGACGAGCCGGTCATCTTCCTCGGCGCTGACGTGACGCACCCGCCGGCCGGCGACAACAAGAAACCGTCGATTGCGGCCGTCGTCGGCTCGATGGATGCGCATCCGTCCCGGTACGCGGCGACGGTGCGCGTCCAGCAGCACCGGCAGGAGATCATCCAGGAGCTGAGCAGCATGGTGCGCGAGCTGCTGATCATGTTCTACAAATCGACCGGCGGGTTCAAGCCGCACCGCATCATCCTCTACCGGGACGGTGTGTCCGAGGGCCAGTTCCCGCACGTGCTGCAGCACGAGCTGACGGCGATCCGCGAGGCGTGCATCAAGCTGGAGGCCGACTACAAGCCGGGCATCACGTTCATCGTGGTGCAGAAGCGGCACCACACGCGGCTGTTCTGCGCGGACAAGAAGGAGCAGAGCGGCAAATCGGGCAACATTCCAGCCGGCACGACCGTGGACGTGGGCATTACGCATCCGACCGAGTTTGACTTCTACCTGTGCAGCCACCAGGGCATTCAGGTAGGTGTTGCTTTGAATGTTTTGTCGTTTACGTGCAGATAAGTATGATTTATGTTGCAATTTTTGTATGCATCGCTGCAGGGTACGAGTCGCCCGTCCCACTACCACGTGCTCTGGGACGACAATCACTTCGAGTCGGACGAGCTGCAGTGCCTAACGTATCAGCTGTGCCACACGTACGTCCGGTGTACCCGATCCGTTTCCATTCCAGCTCCTGCCTACTACGCACATTTGGTCGCATTTAGGGCGAGGTAAGACGCCACACACACACACCAGTGTCTAGATTAGTGATTGGAAAAATGAAGATTTCGTCAGATTCGATTCCGGCTAGCTCCGAAGTTTTCTGGAATCGGCTCTGGATTTGTTTACGGAATCGGCTCCGGAATTGGTTCCGGAATCGGTGCCGGAATCGGATTCGGAATCGGTTCCGGAATCGGATTCGGAATCGGAATCGGTTCCGGAATCGGATTCGGAATCAGAATCGGTTCCGGAATCGGATTCGGAATCAGAATCTTTTCTGCTATCGGAATTGACTCCAAAATCAGAATTAGCTTCGAAACGGAGTCGGTTTCGGCATCTCCATAAGAATAGGCATTTGGGTCCAATGATGTTAAGTATTGATAACCGCAAAAAAATATTTGTAAACGATCCATTCTCATGGAGATTCCCGGACAGCTTTCGCTTCTAAAACTTCTTATTTCAATTCAACAATTAATTCTCATTCCGGAGCTAATTCCTTTGATGGAGTTCATCCTAAGTCCGTTACCGGAGCAAACTGTGATTTCCAGGCCGATTCCGTATCTGGGACCGATTTTGATTCCAGAGCAGATTCTAATCCTGGAGATGAATTTGGAATCGGCTCCGGAGCCAACTCCCAAATCGGCTCCTGAATCGGCTCCAGAATCAGAATCGGTTACAGCATCGGAATCGGCTCCGGAATTGATTCTGAACTGGGAATCGGAATCCGATTTCGAGCTCCCACCACTAATCTAGATTTAACTACTTCGCTTTGGATGGACCGGTTTGTTAATCCATTAAATTCTGCCCACAGGTACCACTTGGTCGAGAAGGAGCACGATTCGGGCGAAGGATCGCACCAGAGCGGTTGCTCCGAGGACAGAACGCCGGGCGCGATGGCCCGCGCCATTACCGTGCACGCCGACACCAAAAAGGTTATGTACTTTGCCTAAATGCTGGGCAAAGGCTTCATCGGACGACACACGCACACGTACACACGCAGTTTCAGTTTGGCCGTCGTCGCCGTCCGAGCTGCTGCTGCAGTGTGCAGAGGAGAAGAAGAGGAAGGAGGATATGCATCCAGAAGTCACTAAAAAAAAAACAAAAAAGGAGTACCGAATCGAACGGCGCCAGCTTGCTCTGTTGGTGGTGATGATCCAGCAGCAGCATCATCAACAATCAACATCGGCAGCAACAGCAGCAACCGAAGCGGTTTTAATCGTAAATCAAATTCAATCAATCACTATGCTATCGAGATCTCTCACCCGTTTGTCAGGTGTAATGCAAAACCCACTGATGCTTTAATTTTGTACCCCGGATGATGATTTCGGATGATGTTGGCAAGCTTTTATGCGCAAAACCCCCCCGAACACCATGCGGGCGCGTAGTTTGCAATGCTCTGCAGTACCAATATTGAGCGGAAGCAATCGCACGAGATACTGTAATGTGTAGGGGGGAGTGTAGGGTAACGGATTGTGCAATCGTGCAGTTATCACCTCATTGCATCACCACTACCCAGCGAGATAAGTGTGTTCTAGCAAAGCGCAAGAGAGGTGTAGTAGAGTAGAGAGAACAGTCTCGTCTTTTGCAACAGATCGTTGCATGTTATCGTGTGTTTTTAAATGTTTAACGTGTCCTTATATTATTTCATAGCGTATATGCAAACCTTTAGTTTGTAACACGATTCGCTTCCTTACGAGCTCTTACCAGTAGCAGATGCTGATGATGATGTTGTTGGTGTTTGCGTGTGTTTATGTACGTAGGAAACAAACCCCAGATTCAGTTGGGTTTGCAGTGAGCTTTACGTTTTTACGTTTCCTTTTCTTTGACATCGTGCAACAACCAATACAAACAACACACTATCAATAGACTCTTGTTGATACACAAAAACACACACACATACACTTTACGGTACAATCAGTGCCCCAATCACGTTCAACACCGCAAGAACGCGCGGTGGGGGAAGGCGACCACCATCATCAGTGAGACAAATGATGTGAAACACGTTGTATTTAGTCGATAATAGTTTAGTACAATTGTGAAAATACAAGGGATTTTTTTTACGTCTTAACATCGACTGTCACACGGCTACCAATTATGAATTTGCTCGTTGTGCGGCTTCGGCGGCTCTGAACCCCCGAAATGCTCGGGTGGAGGGATCAAAACGAGTTAAGTTTTGAGTTCGTCAAATAAGCTGCTTTTTTTACTATTGGTTAAATTTACTGGAAGCAAATATCCAATATATTATGACAGCATTAGTGTAGAATGAGTACAGAAAGAGAGATGGAGGAGATGTAGGTGAATAAGGTTTCTTTCTTTCTTTTGTTAGCAGTATATGTGGAAGAGAAGCAAGCTTTCCATGTATAATTCATTAAATGATAATTTCCCACTGCTCAAATGCAAACCAATTTGCAACTACAACGCCATCCGTTCGGCAATAACACGCTGCTGGTGGTTTAAGTTTCCTCTACGAGATCTCCCGCCCCTTCGGCGTTTGGAACAGAACAGTCTCTACCACCGCCTCCATGAGCCCAGCCCAAGGGGTTGATGAATCATTTCGCCTCTAGAGTTATTAGTAGATACACGCGCTTTTATACACTAGCACAAGCTCTCAGTACTACTACTACTACTACTACTACTTACCAGTAAGCTTCCTCCGCTCTCAGCACACACACACGCCAGCGCTGTAAAAATAGTCAAAAAGGTTTGCTCGTTTCGTGTGCTTACTAAGCGCCATTTTGAATAGATTTGATCTAAAGCGTAGCGAGCAAAAGCTCTCGATGTGTTGTGTGGTGTGGTTTTTGGTTGTTGTCTCATGCGAAACATGCACCTCAACACGAGTGCCGGGATTTAGACAGACAGTTTAATAACACTCAATACACCCAAACACAATCAATTCTTCAACTTGTTGTAAATAAGTGTAAGGAAAACAAAATCTCGTCTGCCGCGGGAAAGAGCATCGAATATGCAGGGGGGAAAGGGGACCCCCCCCCTTTGAATGCGCCAACGAAACATCATCATCCAAACTTAAGCGGAAAAAAACTAAAGCTCTTCGGTACGGTCACTAACGAATGGTCAAATCATAGATTCTTAAGACGTAAGACGATAAGAGGGAACTCAGCATGAAAAAAAAACATGAATAATGCTTCATCAGACCCCCCGCAGTGGTTTCGTGGGGGAGGGGTAGCACTACCGGAAAGGTGTAAAATATTTAACACAATGTAAACACAATTCTTTTTACAAACTCTGATCAACACAACACTAAGCTATAGAGAGCCCCCCACACAAAACGTGGTTATGTAGATGAATTTGTAGTCAAATCCAATCAAACCCCTCTCAATGTATGGAGGCTTTTATCAATGCAAAATGTGTCAAAACTGTATGTATGTCACGGGCGGGAGTAAGAAAAGAACGGACAAAGGAACGGCGACAGCTACACAATTTAGGGTTTGTTAGGGACAGCAGCGAGCCAGGTTCAAGATGTGTTCTGTTCCGTATGCATGTATGTGATGGTGTGTGTATGTGTGGAGGATGGTGCGCAGCTGTAGTTTGCAAATTCGGCTGCTACACTTAATCGTATGATACTTATAAGAGGTGCAAAGCGCTTGCAGCACGCGAACGATACACAAAACCCCCTCACTTCGCCCCTTTCCCAAAAACAACCGAATCTTACCATTGAGCCCGAATGAACAACCCACCCAGAGCGGATAGAATGCTCACTAAGAAAACAACCACGCAACAATAATCAGATCGGATCCAATACCCAGGCGCCAGTGCCCTTTTAAAAGCCACACCCGCCCCCCATTACGCATTTGTTTAGTTTTGCCTGTGCAGTAGTAGCATCAGATTGTATTGTCGATTCGCACGAAGGTTTCAGTAAACGTATGATGATGAGGATGGGAACTAACCTGGCAAAAAATGGGAAGTAAGCTTTACTCGCTCGCTCGAACCTCCTGCGCACTAGCGTGTTTAAACATACATTTGTAGCTCCCTTCCTTCATACACATTAGCAGCAGGCAACATCAGTCCGTGCTAGTGTGCGGTCTTTATATATTAGCTCTATATGTACGTACACTTATATATTTTGCTCGCTTCACTCGGAAAGCATCTCTAAAGTGGGGTAGGATTTAATGTTGACAAACAAGGAGAAAGAGTCTAGTAGCGTGAATGGAAAACAAAACAGATAATGAGCATGATGGATTTTAAAATTGTGGAGTGTTTGTTTCGGTACCGAACTGTGTGGACTGGGGCTTCCTTTTTTTTATTTAACACACCAACGCAAAGCCACCAACCAAACCAGTTCACGCACACACACAGCAGTTCGTGGGTAAAATTCAGTTACTGATTCATAGCAGCATCACCCATTTCGCGTATAAGCAAGAGAGGAATGATTCTAATGTGAAGTAGAGTTGGACATCGCGTGAATATCGCAATAAGAAGCATGATCATCAGATGAATTGCGTGCGGGCAAAATGACTAGACGGAAGTATTTAGGTCAGCAGCATCTCGATAAAAGCAGCAGCAGCAGCACGCATTCGTCGAAACATAGAGTTATAACAAACAAACAAAAAAACACACAAGCGAGACACATACATATACATATATTAGTACGGCGGTCCATGTGCCACCAGTAAGCTGAAACTTCAGACCGGGAATTAGATTGTAAGGATCGTAACAAATAATATGAAAAAAAGGTATATTATACATACATTAATTGTAAATGATTAAATCTTAAATGGCGGTCACCAAATTGCTAATTTTTCTCAAAACGCGATCGCTCGCGGCGGCGGACGTGTGTTTTGGACGCACACTTCACGAGAGACGAGAGGACATTACATGGCTTGAAACATTACCCCCATCATCATATCGTTCGCGTATTGCAGGGAGAGAGAGAGAGGGGTGATATCGAACGGTTAGAAGGACTCCATCAATAGATTAGAACTGTGTTTTCCGTTTTGTTTGTTTCTAATTTATAAAGCAAACAGACGAAAAAAAACTCTACCGCAACTGAGAAAGGTTTCTCCAACAAAAAAACAAACCCAATAAAACACTGACAAATACACCACAAGCGGTTAGGAGATTTTGATTTTGCAAGGCCTTTTGCAAGGGCTGACACAGGGACGAGTTGCTAAATATGTTTTTAGCTGTAATTTCGAACTGCGCTTGAGCACAAAACGTGCGGCCAGCACATGAGCAGTCCCGTAACATTTCATCTTCATGATGGAAGGCACGAGAAGTTTAAAATCTCCCCTTCATTTTGAATCATAAACTTTAACCGACCGATGGTCAATTCTAATCTCTCTGTCTAATGATCCAAATCACAAAACATAAGCGAAAACAAAAAGAATAAAGAGTGAGAGTGAATGACCAAAAAGAAGAAAAGCACACAAACACACCCCCACACAGAACAAAAGAGTGGAAACAACTTTTTAGCAAATTTGAATGTGAAAAGCAGCGTTTTGTTTAACAATTGGGCTAAAATGAATGAAAAAGAGTACGTAACGGTGAGTGATGATAGCACATAACACGCAATGCAACCAACACACAACACAGTGACCAAACACACAAAAAAAAAAACGTACGCGACATGTTTTCTTTTAAAAGAAAAAAAAACAAACAAAACAAAGAAAGTGGAAAAAGAACCGCAAGACAAGTGAAAAGAAACAAATAACTATATTCAACTTATACAAGGGATTTATAACATATTAAGGTAGTCAAAAAGAAGAAGAAAAACGGAGAGGAAAGAGGAAGTGAAGAAGAAGCAAACACCTTTGCAAAAATCGAACATTAAAGTATGAAAACAATGATCCATTAACAGGCAAAATTGTATTTTAGATAACAAAAGCAACTAAAATAATGAAAAAAACAGAGAGACATGTGTTTAAGTGGCAAGATAAAGCTAAACAAGAAGTAAAAAAACAAAAAAACTAGCAAGTAAGACGAAACAAAGCAAAGCATAAACTTTAAAGTGTAAAGGGAAAGAAGAAGGAAGGAACACAAAACATACATTAAACATGTGAGAAAGTAAGAGAAAACAAATTGTCAAAGCACACATTCAAAAAAAAAAAAGAAAGAGACATCGTCACGTAGAGAAAAAAAAGAAAGAGAGACACAAACAAGCAAACGAAACACAAACACAAGGAAAACGAAACGTCATTGAATGAGGTGATCATACCAAAACACTTTAATATACAACAGCAACAAAAAAAATGATTCCAAAAGAAGAGACATTAAAGAAACAAACAAAAGAAAGTGAAATTAGACAATGAAAAACGGAAAGGAAGAAAAGCACAGACACAAACACACACACACACAACTACAATTGCAAAAGAAAGGAAAGAAGCAAAACACTTTAAAAAAAGAAGAAAACGAGCAGGATTAGCTTTATATACGGCGGAGGGGTGGGGGTTGGTTTTTTGTTGTTGTTTTTGTATTTTCTTTTTTTTCATCCCGTTTGACCTCTCGTTATGCGCCCCACCCACCCCCTACACCGACCCGACCCGAATGACACAAAGGGCAAGATCAAACGTGCGTAACAGCAGCAGCTTTGCGTGTGTGTGTGTTTGTGCGGAAAGAGAGGAGAGCAGCACGACGTACGTCTGTGTCCCGCGCAAGCGCGTCTCTTCCTTCCGTTTGTTCGTTCGTTCTGTTAGTTTTGGATTTAATTTAATTAATTTAATACCGCAATTTATTGTAGCAGTTAGTATTGACCTTAACGTTCGCCCAATATATCGAAACCCGATACCTTAAAGAAGATGAGCGCCACAGAAGAGAGAATGGGAGAGCGCGCGCAGATGCCTTTTTAATTTATTGCACGCAGTAATCGCAGTAGGCAGGCAGATAGGCGCAGATGCGCGTGCGTTTGGCATCGTGTTTGCGTAATGCGCGCGGGCATCTCTTCGCCGACCTGAGTGGCAAACCTTCGAATGCATTAGTTTTTTATTTTAGTGAGACGGTTTAATCTTTCTTTATCTTCCCCCTTTTTCCGAGGGTTTTTTTCTTTCTTTCTTTATTGTGCCCACTCTCCCGCTCCCCCGCACGATTGCTCAAACAAACAAAGCACGAGAGCGTGTGGATCGTTAGGGTCGTTAATTATAATTTTTCAGTTAAAGCGATACCCCGAGCGGCGCTCGATTGTGTGTTGCCTTACAAATCCGTTTTTGCCCCGTTTTGCGCGTATTTTAGAAAGAGAGAGAGAGGAAGAGAGGAAGAGGGAGAGAAAGAGAACAAAAGGGGAGAGTTGTAAAAGCCACAATAAAGAATTATATTAACTGTAACACAAGCACGTGTGTTGGTGCAAAACGATGACAAAGCTTTGGTTCCTCTGGTAGATTGCTCTTAAGCTTTCGAGTGTTGATTAAAGATTTCTATGATCTTCCTGTTGACGCGCGCGTAAAGACGATCCGAGTACACAAAACCGATGTGGTTGAGGTCGGGTATTTCGAGAAAGTTTTTCACATTTCGCAGCTCGTCCTTCAACCGCAGCGCATCCTGTTGGAGGGAAAAAAGGTGTATTAGAATGGCAAGGAAGCTGCTTTTTCCCTCCCATTTAACGGTAAACCTTTGCGGAGGTGATGAAATCCTTCGTGCCGTGAAACAGCGAAACGGGAAGCAACACACGCGACAGATTGTACTCCGGTGGCTTCGCTTGGCCGTACTTTTGCGTGTTGAGCATGTAGTTGCGATAGTCAAACTGTTGGAATTTCTCTAAAAGATAGAAGGAAAGACTCATCATTAATGTGAGCTCTCTACTACCCCACAACACTTCCCGCTTTACTCGTTTGCATAAGCTGCCCGATGTGGATAAGCTGACGCGTTGACACACTCGTCAGCAGATCGTCCACCATGGTCGGCAACAGATTGCGCGATCGGTCCACCGTCGAGCCGAAGAAACCGCGCAACATTTCCACGCACAGCTCGTTCATGTCGCTCGAGCACACGATCCCACTCATCAGCCGCACAATGTCGGGCGTCGGCTTTAGCTCGTGGATGTTGAGCGCCTTCAGGGTGGAGTACAGCTTGTCCGTCAGTTCGGCCGCCCGCCGTACGACGCGGTTGTCCGTGGTGCCAAGGTAACCGAACGTGGCCAGACCGATGGCGTGATGGATCTTGCGGTTGTAGCGCGGTTTGGCGGAGAGCAACGCGAACAGATTCGTCATGCCCTGGTTGTGGCCGACGTAGTAGAGCTTCGGTGCGTTCGTTTCCCGCAGGATGTAGTCGATGATGGCGGGCAGATCGATCGTGCCGATCTCGTGGAAGCTTCCAAGGGGTGAAATTGAGAGAGAGAGACAAAGGCATTATTTTAAGACACTCTACACTAACTTTTTTCTATCATTCGAAAATTGATGTTTAAAACCCCAAACTTTCTTTAGATGTCCGAGTTCTTAATCACCTTTAAAATCTCTTCACCGATAATTCCACAGAATTGTAGAATTTCTTCAGAATAAATTATAGTAGCCCAAACCAGGACAAAAAGGAAACCAAATCCCATCCTTTGTGGCGGATATAAAACGCTATTTATCTAGCAGCGCGTATGAAATATGGCCCCCGCCGACACGTTGCAAAAATGTCCACCAATAATCCTCCGCCTCTGCTTTTCAGGTTTTTGGGGCAGCAGACGAGACTTTCGTGTTGCGTCGTTTTTAGAGTCGACGGGAGGGCGACATCTTTATCGCGTCGATGTCGCCTGTCTGGCGCCAATTTAAACGAAGCGCTGCTTTATCGTGTGCGGGGGGAAATGTGTTTTGGTACAAGCGTGGTTGTGTCGGAATGTGTCCCCCCGTTGGATTCCGTTTTTAATTCCGAGCTACATTACATTACACTCCCAAGCGCGCTGTGCTTGGTGTGTTTCGGGGTGGCGATTATGGTGGGGCCGTCTGAATTTTATCGAATGGCTATCGTAAACAGTCATCTGAAGGCGGTAGAAATGTTTAACGCTTTCCCTGGGATTAGTAGGAGCTTATTGTAGTTATCGTAATGATATATTCATAGCTCGGTTTGGGAACGAAATGCAAAATTTGGGCTGGTAAATTATGGGCCACATTAATTCAAGGCAGGTTTTGGGGAGGGCACTTTAGAAACAGTTTGGTTGGGATTTGTTACACCGATAGAAATGTTAAGCTGTCGCTTTGCAAATGAAAGAAAGTTATTTGCAGTTTTGGATTTCTGAATCAAACTGGCCACAGAATACTTGCGGAAGGTCCCGTAAATAGCGTATAGTCAGCATCACTGGTTATGTTTCATGCAGAGTCCCTTACCCCAATTTTCTTACTTTTTTTTTTACAAAAATCCGAACCATAATCAACTGTGCTACTTTCTAGCTAACTATCGATTTTCATACCTAAGATCGGTTAAACCATGGAATTACTTAAGAAATAGGAGGAATTTAAGGCTTCAACCTAATCATTAGTGCACTTTTTTCCAGGAAATTTAAGAAAGTGCTTGAAGAATTCAATTTCTGATTTAATAAATTATCTCCTAAGCAAAAGAAAATATGTAAGTTCAGAAAGACGGCCTAATAATGTCCGAAACGATACAATGGAAATGAACAACGAAAGTTTTTAAAACTGAATCTGTCTATTTCATTAAACCACTCATGAAATGTGCTAATTTGCATCGAAATTCTTGACAACTTCCTGACTGTCGAGGATTAGGGAAATTGCAGTATGCACGTTTTAACAGTAAAGAAATTGTAACAGTGACCCGGTAAGTTCGACAACTGCGAAAAAAAATGACTAGAAAAATGAGTCAATAGTAGAACATTAATGCATGTATTAGCTTCTAAAAAATATGAAATAAATAATGTATCAGACACTATACAGGGGTTTTCAGGGGTTCTCATAATATTGGGACTCTTGGTTCACTCTTTCTTCCGGGAAATTGACTCTTTAACACCGTTTTTGAACAAATACAATAGGAATATCTAATGTGATTGTCAAAAATAGTGCTAAAGAGTAAAATTCCTATTACTTAAAGCTCAGAGGCAAGAAAGTGTAAGAAGAAGTAAACCTTAGAAGTGTCTCAAAACTATGAAAACCCTTTGAAAAACCCTTGTAACGCTGAATAATTTGATGTGTTCTTAGTATTCATCTTCCCTAAACAAGCAGTAACGGAATGACACGAGTGGAGGCTCTAAGCGTTCACACGAATGTATTCATTTCTGGAGTGTCGAGCGAGAAGTTTTAGTTGTAGAATTCGTAAAACGGAGAAAGATTGCGAAGCAAATTTACTTGTGAGTGGGTGGGTTCGCTTTTTCGCTTAATCCCTTCTTGCTAACAAGATTCAATTAATTGTAAAATATTGTTCTAATTTCTATTTTTCAATTTCGACAGCTTAATTGTTGAACTAAAGAAGTACGTTTATTAAAATAGTAAGACCTATTTTTTTCCAATCTGTCAAAGGATGTGAAAGCCAAGATCGTTTCAAAATTAAGGATAGTTTGGGCACTAAAGCAGTATTGGAGCTACGTTTGATCCAACCTTAATGCAGATCTACAAAATATTAAAAAAAGTGTATTTTACCTCAACAATTTCAGCCTTTACCTGTAGCCTGTAATTCCATAGTTACTTTATTGCTTTCCCAAATTGTATTGGATTTGCCCACCAAATCTATTCCTTGTTTCGCACATGATTTTGAATTCGAATGAAGGAGTTCCCATTATTTATTGGATTTGTGTTAGCATTTTTTCAATAACAAATTACATACATTTTTGAGAAAACGCTCAATGAGGCGAACATTTTTGAAAATCGTCAAAAAATCCTTAGAAAACAACTAAAACAACAAGATAATAAAAATACATTTAAAAAAAATTTATATCTGTTATGTTCGCTTTGATCTACGACAAACCTCGGTGCCGATCTGGATCCGCTCTAAAAGATTAAATGTTTCCAATAAGAATGAATAAACCATACCTACCGTTGCTCACGGTAGGCCATCTAAACCACCTTTTGTTGTGAAAAACTACCCCAAAAACCTCCATAAATTAATGCAACCACACCACACTTATTTACACACCCATGTTCGAGAACACGTCCAACGACAATCTAAACAATCTTGATAAACACCACCGTATCGACAGCAATCGAAAACCTGCGTCCCATTTGCGTGGCCAATTGCTTGGAAAGAAAGCAATTAAACACGATGATTTGTTGTGTCCACCGACTCCACCCGAACGGGTGTTTCGGTTGCTTCCGGTCAATATCAGTGTCGACACCAAATTTTCCGCACAGTTAACTGCTCGCTGTTTTCAAATCGCTTTAACGATTACCTTTTCCCCCCACCCCATCTGAATGATATATGCTTTTACCCCACCAGCACCACAACCAACATTACATTGAAAACTCACCTGAAATCCCAAAACTCACTATCGGCTACGCTTAGCTTGATGTTTTTGCGCGAAAACCGGGAACCGCGCACATTCGCCAGCCACACATCGTAGCCAGCATCGGCCAGCACAAACGCCAGCCCATTTTCCGGCCCAGTAACGACAAAGTCGGCCGCCGTGGAGAAAAGCCCAGGCATGAGCAGTACCGTGCCGCGGAAGGTTTTCGCCGGACCGAAGCGCAGCAAACCATCGGGGTCGTCCGCCAGCTTTGGGTCGGTGCTCCGTTCCCCGCTCGCTGGGTACTGCATCGGGTCGGGAATGCGATGTAGCTTCAGGATGTAGCCATCGGTGGTGGTGAGGACGTGCTTCTCGATCGGATATTCAGCTCCTTCGATGAGTTCGATCTTGGGGCGGGATAAGTGCGGTTTAGGGGGAGAATCTTGGAGTGGAAGTAAAGCCACACTTACCACTAGATCCCGCTCGTACTCGATCGGTGGCCTTCTCCAAACGGTGGCCGGCGTCGTGGTAGTTGCATCCAGCTCCACCTTGTTGTGCGTCCCATTGAAGGAGTTCGAAGAGACACACTGTTGGACTAGTAAGGGCATCAAAAGGAACCACCTAACAACCGTTGCTAGCATCTTGACGGTGGGCATGCTATCCCCACACACAAATCACAACACACTAAACAATCACACCCAGTAGGCCAGACAGAGTCATCAACCTCTCTCACAAGCACCGCAGAAGGGATTGAGGAATATGACGTCGCTTGATGTATTATTTGCTTGAAAGAATGCTTCCAATCTGTGGTTCCAGAACTTACTGATCCAACTGAAACCAGACGGTGTGTTATCTGTTTTTTAGTTCCAAAACAGTGAGCAGCTTAATTAGCATTTCCGTTGTGTCGTTGTGTTGCTGCTGCTGCTGCTGCTGATGAGGGCCCAGCTGGTGAATCTCTCTTCCCGGAGCACTCCGCCAACGGGGTGAGTACAAACGTTTAGTTAAAATTGGACCTTGGGGACTATTATAATGTATGGATTTACTTGTCGTGTCGGTCGTCGGTGGTGACTTGCTTGGCTGTTGCTGCTGTTGTTCTTGTTGTTGTGGTGTTCGGGTTAAACGGTCACTGAATAAGTAATCGTCGTTGGGTTGGCTTTTGGGAGGGGATGAGTCGCTGTGGTTTTAGGCCGTGTTACTGATTTTAATATTTAATTTCCAGAGAACAGACTCTCAAAGGGATGCTGAATATAAAACATCCCTCTTAACCAGTGGCTTAATCCAGTTGTAAGCTACAAAAGCCTAGTTTTTACTGCACTGCAAAGGATTATTTACATTTATTTCTTCTTTTAATGCCTATTTCCCTTTGTCTGTTGGCTACTCCGTCCTCCGGATACATCTGTCGGAAGCACGTGTGTTGTTGTTTTGAACAAAAGTCAGTGAAGAATTGCTATCACTTGCAGCTTTTTAGTGGATGCCTAGTTGCCACTAGAACACCGCAGATTTGCTGCAAGTTTCGCCCAGCTCCCTTTACTTGTTGACCTCCCCAAAACACCAATCCCTCCTTCTGAAACGTCCCACGTCATGTTTGATGTAATGTTTGGCAAAAAGTTTACAAGCACTTCCAATCCTCCAGGATGTGTTGGGAATGGAAGGTTCGAGGGAGTTCCCTACTTCCGCTTCATGGTGAAACATTAATTTCGAACCATCATCATCGTCAGTGCAAGTGAAAACACACACAAAAAAACTACCAACAAAAAGCAGTAAAGTTGCAACATTGCTGCACACCAACTTTTTTAAACCCATTCCCCTCCCCGGGACCACATGGTCGCAGGTCGCAGTTGCGTTTTGCCGCTCGAACCGAGCAGTTTGAAGTGTTGGAGTTTTTTTCGTTGGGTGTTTTTTTCTAGTTTCTGATTGTGTGTGTGTACGCTGGTTGCAGCTTTTCAGGATGGGAAGTTTTGCAAGTGCAATCGTTTTCGTGTGCGTTTTTTTTGCCTTGCTTTTGTTGGTATCGTTGTGAAGGAAGGAGAGAATTGTTTTACTAGCTCTAGAGCCGAGCGGAGCATGAAAGTATGATTTCCCTGGCACAATGTGCATGTGCTTTAGACGATGAAATTGGTTCCAATGGTTGAGATAAAAGAGTTTTTTTGTATTGCATGTGATGTTAAAGATGTGTGTTTTTGTTCTGCAACAAAGAATGAATTTTGTTTTCGATTAATTTGATTTTTTAGGCATTTAAGCACACAGTTATAACCGCTCGGCTGGTCAATCTTAACTTAGGAACTATAATAGTAAGTGGAATAGTAAAATTCCTTTTTGGTCGCTTTCTTTGTTTACTATGCCCGATTCATTCTTCACACAAGGCGCGAATTTGATTCGACAGTTGAAGAGAGGTCAGAGTACAAGCCTTGAACATAACTAACAATCCCCAATAGAGGGTTTACGTCGGCCTAAAAGAGTACATACGGCTACCGAAAAGCCGGGATTAACGAGGCCGGATTGGCAAGGTAAACTCTGTATTATACCGGTAGATGGCGCTAGCGTCAATAGTTAGTAGTGTACGTAGCGTTTTTACGTCAGATGTCGCCACCTGTGTATTGAACACTTGTTTATCTCATTAGGCAACATTATTCGTGTCGTCTTCTGGCATTCTTTTCCACTATTCGCACA
This sequence comes from Anopheles arabiensis, assembly GCF_016920715.1. Taxonomy (NCBI): domain Eukaryota; kingdom Metazoa; phylum Arthropoda; class Insecta; order Diptera; family Culicidae; genus Anopheles; species Anopheles arabiensis. The sequence goes on from NC_053518.1 coordinate 86,087,245, forward strand.
ACACTTCAAACTTGTTTTGAAAACTGTGCATTTTTACGGGAATGTTGCTTTATTATTGACATGCGTTCAAGCCTAGAATGGACTGTACCCCCGTAGCAAGGACTGACTATCCAGCTGCGTGGTAATTGATTAAGTCTCGAAATCCTGTATAGAGGACGGGAAGTCCCCGTAGGACGTTTACGCGCCAAATACAAGATGAAGAAAGCGTATGCCAAAAGCCAATGTATTTTGATGGAAGTTCATGGTATCCAAGCTGAAGCAAATTATTGGAAGATTCTAAAGAACCAAAAACCATTCTAAATAAAGATCCTTTAACACATCAAGAATACCTACAATAAGACAATAAAAAGTATCTTGGTAAGTTATTTCCCATTGACTACAATCAATGAAAATTACCTATAAGGTTGAGCATTTTGTCCCCATGCGGTCTGAAGGGGGTCACTCAAACACTGAATACTAAAAGTATTGAATAAATTCCTATGTCAATAATCGTTCTTGTGATCGTTTGTAGGCTAAGCATGGTCACATGCATGTGCTGTTTTTAAATGAATGTTGAATGTTGTATCATGTAGTACTCATTTGCTAATATTATGCTATTTTATTTCAAACATGTCGCTTTTGTGCAACTGTTTTGTGAATTTGGTTTTTGTATTTAAATGTTGTTTATTCATTCAATTCAAGTAACGAAGCCGAAGCCGTTCTTTCTGAATAATAAATTCAAGTAACGTGAAACTTTCAACAGATCTTCTTTCATTGTAAAAACTTACACTCGGTACCTGCAATTTAAATGCAGTCGGATGCACTTTAAATTTGAGTGAAGATTTCAGTGTCATAAAAGCTTTAGCAGTATAATATCCTGTACAATATAATATTTTCGTGTTCTTTTTATGTTTGAATGGCTTAACACACTTATGCTTTTATTCGTAATCAAATACAATTGCATATTTTTGAATCAATTAACAAAATTAAAACGAAATTAGCTGATTGACATAATCGTCCTGATAATCCATTTACAACAAATTGCTCAAACCACTATCGGAACCCCGATATCAACACCGAATAACAATTAATCTGCCACCGATACCGACCCAACATAGTTTCTATCCCAGGTGCAGCTACACCAAGTAGCCTGAAAATAGTAATAAATTTGTGCCACCTCAAAAGCGCACAGCAGCCAAACAAAGAGTTGACCCCGAATCGCACGAACGTGATTAAATTTAATTACAAAACTTTTACTCCACTTCTTTGTGCAACATTTCTCGCACCGTGTGTTTGTGCTTGTGTGAGAGTTAGTACTCTTCAACCCGCCTGGTACCTTGTCGTCATGATTCGCCATCCAAGCAGGTGATCCCCCAGAGGGAAATAAGCCCGACGAACTCTCGCAAAGTTGACGATCTAAAAAGTTGACCGGTAAAGGTGAGCACCGAGTTTTCTACGACCTTTGTAGTTTTGTGGCAGATGGTTTTTTTGTATGAGTGTGTGTGTGTCGGGCTTCACTACACGCTGACCCATCCCTGGGGGTCCCTGGAGAGGAAGGAAAAGAGGGTAACAATTTTCTGCATCCGTGCAGTTTTGTGTGCATCCGTGCGGGCCAAAGTTGCATCCGCTTCGTTAAGGCATCTCGGCTGATCAGCATACCAGCTTGCTGCTGGCACAGGTCCAGAGTGCTTCTCCCAAAGCGCGGACCTTGATTGATGGGAGTTGGAAGGAATGATCACTCGAACGATCCCCCGGCAAATAAAAGTTCAGTTCAGTAGAGAGAGAGATGAGGAAAAAATGGAAGACTTTCAAACAAACAGCTACAAAACATACAAAAAAACAGTGCCATAAAGAAACTTTGGAATTGCTCAAAGCACTGAAAAAACTGCGTAGGGGTGTGCACAATGTGCAACAGGAAAAGATAGCAAAAAAACAGCTCTCCCTCAACAACAAAAAATCAATCGCACTCAATTCGTACACCGTAGAACAAAGCGACCAAAGTGGTGGCTATGCGTCTCTGTTTTTTTATGTGTTAACTTTGTTTTTGCTTATCCCAGAGAAATGCGATGAAAGGAACACTGATTGATTGATTGGCTGTGTTGCTGTTGCAGTTCACGAACACGAACACAGAAGCGGCAGTGCGAATCCATCCCAAACTCAAATAAGAATGCAAAAAAAACACAGCCACAGCTCAATCCCAATCGCCAAAAGCGCCACCATCGAAATCAAAGGCGCACAGAACGCAAGCGAGTTGTAAAAAGAAGGGCGGCAAGCTTGTTGGATAACACTGCGTGACCATTTTGCCTTGGGGTTGCCGGAGTCGGGGCTATCTCACCACCACCACCACCACACAAAGAAAGCGACGCAAAGCGATAGGATAGGATTGGAGAGAGAGAGAGAGAAAAAAACATTCATGCAGAGGCCGGGCATTCATTAGGTTGATTGAACCGTTTACGAGCTCTTTTTTGTTGTTGTACAGCCAACCGCTTCTGTTCCGGGGTTGCGAAGAAGTTGAAACAGTTACCGATTGTTTGGGTAATCAATTTTACTTTTCATCTAAATTGGTACCAAATAAATTGGGAAAAGTTGTTTAGACAGTTTTCAAAAGCTTTTTGGATGTGTAAAATTGCTGAGGTATGTAAAGCAGTAAGGAAATTTAACTGTTGTAAATCTTACCATGGTTTAATCATACACTCTTTATCATTGGAACAGGAATTTACACTTCCAAGAACTTCCCTTTTTGGACGAACTTACTGAAATAATTATCAAAATGTTGTATTAAAATTTCGTTCCTCCTAAGCCTGTATTTGTCAAACATCAAATTTATTTAAAAAGATTTTTAAGAAGTACCAGACACCTTTTAATAACTTTGAAGTTTGTCAGGTCGGTTTCGTTTTAAATGTTAAATCTTACTTGATGCTTTGATTGCCGACATCAAATTATTTGTCTTTTAAGAAAAGTTGCAAACAAATGAGTGTTTCAAAATTGTTGGAAATATAGGGACGATACCAACTAAGGTATAGTAACACAACTTTGGTATTACACATTTATATTCTAATACAATAAGATAAACGTGAACGAGACTGTTGTGTGTGTGTGTGTGACGGGTAATAGCCTATGATCGAGTGCCCTTCTCGGTAGCCCGATCGCTCCCCAAGCCCTTGACGGCCTTGCACAATCTCGGATGCTGTCAGTTGCAGGACAGCATTAAGTCGCGGTTACACCAAACTGGCTGCGTGCACAACAATTTTCGGGACGCAGGACATTGAGACGAGACAAAGAACATGCGTGGCTGCTCATTGGCTAGTAACACACGAGCACTAGGCAGTCAATGCTTCTGCCGAGAAGTCCTGTGATGACGTCTGGCATGTTGAATGCGGAGATCTAATTGTGATCCCCCGCGGAATAAGCACCAAGTCCTGTAATCCTCGTTGCGATCCCGTGATTTTCTTCCACGGGTAGAGGAACCCGCCACCACAGTATACTAGCATACTCCAACACCGAACGAATCAATGAGCAGTAAACGTTTTTGAAGATAAAGGATCCCGTGGCTTGTGTGTCATTTTAGCGACCAGTTCGATTACACCTTGCTACAACATGGTCAAGCTGTATCTCCACAACGAGATATTCAAATCCTACCAAGCTTCATAGATGCTTAACATAGTCTTAATATTCGCTGAATGTTATGGTTACGTACTTCTCTAGGCCTAGAGTTAACGCACCAGCGCCAACTTGTACAAGCAGTCAAATTCACGCCAAGAGGCTTGAAGTTAAAGGTGATCGCCTGGGCGTCAGATTTGCCGGAAGATTTTTTCGCAATCAGCATCATCTTCTTCTTCTTCTATTTGGCGTAACGTCCTACGCGGCCATGCCGGCCTATACAGGCTTTCGAGACTTAATTCATTTTCACGCAGCCGGATAGTCAAGACTTGCTACAGGGGGACGGACGATCCATTCTAAGCTTGAACCCATGACGAACATGTTATTGAGTCGTTCGAGTTAACGACTGTATCATTGGACCACACCTGCAATCAGCATACTGGAGGTGATTATCTTCTGGAAGGATCATGGAAAAATTGTGATATACAACGTAAACAATAAGGACCCTAGGTTGTTGTTTTGTGGTCCACCGGTGGAAGCATCGAGTATATATTTAGATGGATAGGGGCCCTGACAAACATAATACACTTTGTCTGTCAGGTGTGTCAGGTAAGATATTATCCATGCCACTGGGGGCTTAATCCAGAAATGGTACCGATATTGCTAGTTCAATTACATGATTTACTATGATCAGTAATAAACAGCTAAGCCTACAAGTGGTTTAGTCAAGCGATTGTTGCGTGAAATAGCTCAATAAAATAGCATTTACATTTAAGTAGATATGGAAAGATCCATAATCTGTTCTGATGATTGTGGTGCGACCAAAAGAGGCCCCTCGAAAGCATTGCATTTCCGTTAACGACAGTTTTAATCACAACTTTTCCACAAGAGTGCATTTTAATCTCACTCCCTGCACTCTCTCTCCCTAGGGTAATTATTTTGCCTCCCTCTCAATCTACTTAATGCACATTGACCGATGCTCAACTGTTCATCGATGCGATCGTTCATTCTTTTTTTTTACTGCAAACTTTACCAATGGAAATGGAATGAATAAAAGCTTTCAAATTCTATTGCACCGAGACGTATTCTTTGTTCGTGCACGATTGGCCGCTTAAATGGACTTACCAAGAACAACAGAACGCCGGACGCCGTCTCGCCGTACCGACAGAGAGGGCTGACACAAAAAAATCCCACAAACCAAGAACGATTCTACATGGTCTGGGAGTTTGCGGTGGTGAGAAACTTTATCTGATTAGCATAATGGTTGACGAAATTGTTATGCATAGACATAACGTTCCGGTACGGTACGGCCAGAGGTTCAATAATCGGTAACAGTACAGTTGGATTTTTTTTCGTTTATGTAGCCCTCCCGGGACGTCAAAGTCTTTTGGTCCGATAGACGGCAGTGTCCATCTGGCCGGCGAGCCGCACTTCCTCGGTAGATGTGCTGTCCTCGATGTGTCGTTAGAAGTGCTGTTTTTAAGTTGAATTTACCACAGAAGTTGTGCCGGGCGGACTAGGTTTTTGAACTTTTGTGGTCCCTTTTTTCTTGTTGTCACTCATGTTATGCCGCGCAGCAATGAGGTTTCTGCAATAGTGCTCCTGCGGAATGTATTCATGGACAGCGCTAAAGTGCTTCCCAGTGTACCATTAGCAGTTCTGTTGGTTTAGAATGTTTTTTCAGTACGGAAATAAAGTTTGGTTAATTTTAACTTTAAATTAGAATTTATAAACTTTGTTTTGCTGCAGCGTGCTACTTTTTTGCACTATTTTTTATTACTTTTTGCAAATGTGCTCTCAAATTTTGACTGAATTTTATCTTCTCTTATTAAAGTTTATTAATTTGAAATCTATTGACTTGGTGTATTATTTATTCATGTAGTTCCTAATTTAGAATTTTGTACTTTTATTGCATCATTTTATCATTTTATATTTGTTTTACATTTTCTTTCTTTCTTTTGTTAAGTTTTTAGTTGTTCGTTCTTGTCGTTTTTGTTTCTTGTTTCCACAACTCTTTTATTTATTGTTGTACTTAATAATATTATATGTTTTTCCTTAAGCTTTCTCAAACTATTTTGTTGGATTTAAACTTTCATCTTTAATTAGATTAGACTTCAATTATTTAGTTATTTTTATATATGTTTGTTGATTTTTTTTTCTTTTTATCATTTTTGCAAAAAAAACTCTTAAATATTCTACATTTTTTGTTTCTTGTTTTACTTCGTTTTTTGAATAAAGTTTAATAATGTTGTCTCACTCGTTTATATAACACTTTTTTATGTATTTTAATAAAATTTGTTTTTTTTTTGTTTCGACCGTTTTGAATGTTATTTGTGAAAGATTTGATTTCAATTATATGATAATATGTTAAAACTTTTTCTTACAATTACATTTTTTTAATTCTACTTCTTTTCATCAAACATTTAAAATCTTTCAACCTGTTTCAACCTTCAACGTCCATTTACACACCTTCGGAAAAGCCATTGCCTTCCTACCAACGCAATACGTCCCAGCGCCGATGTATCAATTTACCCTAAATCCCACTGATTACATTCGTGCACCGCAACAACTCCATCCGACCGGGTCGGAGCTTTTGCACTAATGAAGTGCTGTTTATTTGAAAACTAAATTTATCCCCGCATCGGTTCAGCATGAAAGAACGTACTCGTCCCAATCTACTAACTCCTCGCAAACGAAACCAAAAAACACATCATCCCCATCGGCAAAAGCCAACAGCCTGCGGGGACCAACCGTGAGCGGACGGGCGACCGTATCGATGGATTCGATCGATTGCGCCCCGGTTCCGCACCGAAGCCACCATAACAATAAAGCAGGATAATTTGAGCCAGGAAATATTTAAACTAACCTACCACCACCGACCTCCAATAATCGATGATGGCGCGTGGGGCCGAAAGTGTAAAAGACCGGGTCGTTTGATCCAATTTATGTATGCAAATTGTGTTTACCATCCTTATCGCACGGAGCGCTTATTGCTGTTGCGATGCGCTTTGTGCTTGACGAAGGGGCATGCGAGCGGGACTGTACGCGGGTGCTACAGTTTCAGGGTTAAGTTTGACGATGCTTTTCCCGCCCGTTTCGGTGTGTTTAGTTTTCAAAGTGCAGTGTGTATGTGTGTTTTGCGAAACACACAACCAAACAGCTGGAAATTGTGGCGCAATTTTGCGTTTGATCCTGTTGTTATGCTTTCGATTCATCGATATTATTATTGGGGCCACGTATTTGGGCTTCGCATTTGGCTGTAGGCTGCTGGCGGGCGAAAAACAAACGACCCATTCTTCCCCTGCCAAAGTCCCCATATGGCCGTGGGAGCGTGGAGAGCGAATGGTAAAGCCACTCAGTCGAGTGTAAATTAATTCATTCCCGAGGGGTGGAGGGTATTTGCTGTATCGAAACGGCCCCGAGGGACATGCCACCCTATACATGTATGTATCCCGATGTAAATTAAAATCAAATTACGCTTTATTATCGTATATAATTGATTTTAATACCCATCCTGCTCCGTTGCATCGGGTTAGGTGTTGTGGAGGCTCGTGTTGTGTGCATTTGCACGGGGCCAGAAAAAGAGCGCCACACACATAGATAGAGGAAGGGTGGACTTGTGTGTGTCTGCATGAAGTGTTGTGGTAGGATTTTTGGAAAATCGCTTTCTGGCTTCCTCTGGTGTACCGCAATATGTACCACAGTGGAATTGAACTACTGGTTGGTGATGGAAGGTGCCCCGAGGAGAACGCCGGAGCGCGATAATTATAGCAATCGAGGTACAGGGTAGTTCATTAATGGTATTGAGCGTGGTTTGAGGAACAATTACAATGGAGATAGAAGCGTAATTAGTTAAACCTCATTTTGGTAATACACTTTAAGTGACAAATATTCGATACAAGCAGGTTAGGGGGACAGTAAGTTACCAAATTTATTTGTGGACTTTATTCAATTTGAGGCTGGTGTAAATATTAGTTCCAAAAAGGGCCTTAGCATGGGAATTATTATGGGCGTTGGTGTACAATTAATTGTTCAAGAGCATTTATTTGATATTTGTTTGGTTTGATAAAAAAAAAACTCATCTATGATTATAATTAAAAAAAAAACTATGTTTTCCCTAAGTAATTCCACATCTTGTTGTAATTCACATAACCTGTACCAACTAATAGCAATAAACACTTTACGACTTATCAAAAATAATAAATCAAAAATAATGAATCAAAACTTCAGAAATGAAATCAGAGATAAAGAATATAAATGAAAACATAAATAAAGAAAACAGAATCCTATAAGAAATGAAGAAAACAGTTGTTAACAAAATATGAAGCAATGAAAGTGAGAAAATAGAAAGGATGAAGAAAGACAAGAAAAAAAGAAGAAGCAGAAAATGGAGTCAGATAAAAACCAAAAGTAATTAGTTAACAATAGATTGACAAAAGGTAGAATGAAGATAATTTTGCAAAGAGACAGATAAGCAAGCAAAAAATGGAATTAAACAAGACCCAAAAGAAAAACATTAACAATAAATCGAGAAAAAGAATGAAAAATACAATATGGCAAAGAGATAGATAGAGCTAAACAGCTTAAACGAATTATTAGCAAAGCCGAAAGCAAATTAATGAGAGATTATTATAAAAGCTCTGTGATACTAATCGGTTGAAGCATATTTTCTCTGACTGCTAAGATATGTAGTTTTACTAAAGGTTCTAGAAAGATATAATTTTTTCATATGATTATGGTGAAATTGTGGACTTTCTGAGATATTTAGGCAATACTTATAATGCTATAGAGCCCCTAAAAGAATACTTAACTTATTTTGCTACTCCTTTGTTTGGTAAGTCCGTACTGGTAGAATTAAATCTTGTTCGAGTACACCCAATATTCTATTTATACGATGTAGAAATTTATATTTTTATTTTAATAGGGTTTGCGTTGAGTTGAGTATTTAAAAATAATTTTAAAATTGTGTAAGCAAATTAAAGGCAACTAATTCAAGCCATTCGACCCACACACCCTGTAGCAACACGACCTACAGCGCCCCATTCCTCACTCGCTAGCAGCAAGCTTTTTGGCCGCGGGAATTACAATCAAACTCCATTTCCGCGCAGCACACACTACACAAACGGCACAGTTTCAGGCGGTGTACATAATTTGCTTCGCTTCCACCACGCCCGGTAACTGCGAACGCTGGCGCTTGTTGCAAATGGTTGCAGTTCCAGCACGCTGCTCACACATTGTCACCACGCACACCCGGGTGGCTGGCGCAGTTTGAGCTCGAGCTACAGTACGAGTCGAATCAGTATTTATGTAGCGGATAATCGCTCCGTTGATTTATGTATTATGACATCTGTCCCGGAATCGGCCGCAAATTGGAAATGGGTCGCCTTGGGGGGGGAAGCTTTTGGGAAGGACGGGCGAGTGGAATTGGGTGCTTGCGAACGGTAGGGAGGGAGCTTCTCTCGCAGGTCAAATGTTGCCCAGTGTCAAAAGGGTAACGCGGAATTAACATGGAACGTGAATTAATTGCACGGGCGCGTTCTGCGTGCGCTCGCCGAATGCCGCGATGTGCCGATACGCAGTAAAGTGCGTACGGCGTACAATTTAACCATTTAGCTTTACAGCGCTGAATGTGGGCGAGTGGTTGTGTGAGTGTGTGTGTCGCACTAAATCTGGTTGTTACTTGACAGAAATTAAGAGCATCACCGTATATGTTAATTTGTAGATGCAGTTGAAAGGTAAGTGGAACGAAATTAATTTAGTTTGCATGGCACCTGGTGCGTCGCAGGTACCAGGCGTCTCCATCGAGGTAACACGTGTTGGCTAAATAACAAAAATAGAGTCATCTGCAATCTCTAACATACAATTTTCAAATAAAAGATAAAAATATCTTATTATCCTTTTTGTGTAAAAATAATTAAACGATTAAATAATTAACTAACGTTTATGTTATGTTATTAAAATACAAAAGAAAAAAAGCTCTCGCATGGCAAATCGTATTAGAATTTCACATTTTCTAACTGATTATTAAATTTAATATGCTTTCTAAAGCAATTCTTTTGCATTTAAACTTCTTGTGAAACCTAAAAAAAAGTTCTATTGCTTTACAGGGTTTTCCAGGAGCTCTCATAGCTGTGGGACACTTTATTGACACTTTCTTACATGAAATATACTTATTGTAATGGGAATTGGCCTCTCCAGCACCCTTGTTGGACAAATGCAATAGGAATTTCCAACGAGCCTGTCCAAAAAGGGTGTGATAGAGTTCAATTTCCAACATATGAAGTTCACTTCCAATGGGAAAGAGTCTAGGAAGTGTGCCACAGTTATGAAAACCCCTGGAAGCCCCTATAAATCGTCATAAAAAAGTGCACAACAAAAAAGCAAAGCTACTAACACGCCAAAACACGTGAAAGAAAATGTGCTTAAAACTGTTCAAATGCATTAATCGGGGCACAATGCTTTTGAGGCAGCTACAAACCCATGGATTATTCAGTGTAATTACCGAATGAAAAGCAAACTTCAGCCCCAAAGCGTACCCCACCAGTGTACTTACCCAGCGACTTTACGACACCGAGCATCGGCACTCCAGCTTTATGGGCAACGAGGTGGTTCGCGCTTTTGCCAGCGCGAGGGAAAAATAACATACAAAAAGTAAAGAAAAACCTGCACCCCATTCAACGATTAACATTTCACTCGTTGGTGCGCTTACTAGTTTAATGGTGAACATGCACAAGCTGGCCCACAGCATCGGTCATCGGTGTCAGCTTCCGTTTGCAGCTCTGTGTCGCGCACCTGCTGCAGTGGTGATGGCGGGTGTGCGCGCAAGTTACAATGGCTTTTTCCACCCTTTCTCCTTCCTCACAGTGCGCCCTTTGATGGCTGACTGTGCAGTGGTGCAGCGTTAAGGTTTCGATTGCACCATTACACTGTAGCCGTTTTTATCGCTTTTGCATCAGCTTTTGCAAATAAACTGCAGCACTGGCTGTGGACGGGTGCGGTTGTGAAAGGGACACAGGGAAAGTGAAAAGGTCACCCCCGTTTAAAAGGCATCAGAATGTATTAACGAATGCCGTGATTCTCTGCACCAGCAGGCACATGTGTTTGTGTGTGTTTGGCCTCGATTGTCAAAACTTTAGCAACACAATCGAACTGCGCTCGATCGGATGTAAAACGCTAATTGATAAGTTATATGCTTTTAATTAAACCGTAATGGTGGAACGGCGAGCAGGGCAAAGCGGGGGTTTTCCACATATTGAGTTTCATGTTTGTGTATGTGTGTTTATGTTGTACGTGTGTCGGTGGAAAGTTTAACCCCCACACAATGGCACTATTGTGCGAGAAATGAAGCAAGTGAACCGTGTGCATCGAGTTTTATTTGCATTTTACTTTTGATTGAGCTATTTTTCATAATGAGCGTTTGCATGTTGAATGGTTTTTTTTGCGAGGCTGGTGTAGGGAGAAAGTGGCACATGAATGGGTTTTGGGAAGATCGATTTTTTCCAACCACTGTCAGTTGCTATAGAGTTTTATGAATAAAACAAAGAATGTAAATATTATGTTTTTAAAGTAGTTTTCTTTTACTTTATTATATATTTTATAGCACAGTGGTTTTCGGTATAAAGTAAGTATTCAGAACAGGAATAAAATGGGAGGACCGATATGGGCACAGTATCACATCCCGACCTGTTATGGATCCAGTATTAGTTCTAGGACCAGTATGGATTCAGGATAAGTCGCAGTACTACTAAGGGATCGGCATCCGTTTCAAGGCCAGTTTGGTTCCAGTATCAGGATCCATGAATGGTGTAGGTTTGGAATCAGTTTCAGGACCTGTATGAATTGAATATCAGTTTGAGGATCAGTAAAAGTTAAATATCAGTTGCACAACCATCATTTATTTATTTAGGTATTTTATTGTTTTACTTCAATAGTTGTATGTGTCCGTAGCCTACACATAATACTTAAACCTAGACCTTCACCTATACTTGCGCAGAGCACCATCAATCACGCAAGAACTTTAGAACATTTAGGCAGACTAAAGGACAGATCGACAACACTGAAGCAATAATTGAATGTTTTTTCGTCATAAAAGCAATGAATCGGTGGCCAATAGCTGAAATTTGACGAATTCCTAAAACTCTGCTCGGCACTAAAAATTGGAACGAGGACAACAAGTAAGGAGCATTGATGAGTCCAGTCGATAGTTTAATTATGAATAACACCTGGTCCTCTTTTCTCAGATACTCCAAAGTATCAAGCCCTAGCAACAAGCAATACGACCTCAGCTTCAATCAATTTCTTCATGTCAATGTGTCATGGATTCGTGATCAGCTGCAGTTGCAATTCTAGTATGGGATCAGTATCTGTTGGATCGGTATCATTTCAAGGATTAGTATGAGCTTAAGATACAGGGTTCCCCACGATTTATTGGTAGGTTCCCATGACTTGTTTGGCCCGTCTCACAATTTATTCATCGTATCCCATACATTTTAGGCTCGATCGTTCCCACAATTGGGAATTTGGAGCAATTCCCACGATTGGACTCCTGAATATTGTGTTGCGCAGTCCTGTAACAAATCCTAATTTAGTTGTGAAGACTACCAAATAGAAGAAGAAGCAGAAAACTAAACTCTAGGTGCGATCTAAGTCAAATGAGTTTTGTTAAAATGGTAGATGTATGGGATCTACAAGCATTCAATATACAGAGATAAAACTCAAGCGTTGTATCGTACCTGGATTGTTGCAATATTTGCGCTTCGTTTCTTCTGGAAATTCAACAACTCAACTGAAAGCAACATTTGCAAACATTCTACATGAGACTCATAATCCTTTTGGGGTGCGATCAAAGGTATGACTTCGTGTAAAAATTGTCAATAATTCATTATCATCATTACTTGTCATTATAACCATTCGTTCTTTGATCTTGTCAAACTTTTATCCACTCACTTGACAGGCCATTAATTTGTTGTACAAAATAGACCATTTAAAAAAAGTAATTATTTTTTAATGATTTCAGTGCCACATCAAAGCCCTAACGCGTCCCAAATTAAGGATAATAATCCTACCAGCGATTATCTCATCAAAACTCATCATCCATACATCATCATTAAAACCCGACAACGAACCATTCTGCAGCAGCAGCTACAGAAGACGGCACTTACGTATCTGTGTCATTAATTAAAACGCTAACACATCTTTGCCGCAGAATGTGATTCCTCCCTTCGAAAAAAGCTCTAAATTTGAAAAGTGATTTAACTGTAGTAACCGAAACGAAACGACCTTGCTGAGCGGGATCAAAATTGTAAAGCCACCATCACCCCAACGATGGTGGTGTTTGCGCCGTTGCAGCAGCAGTGCTTTGGCGGTTCATAAACCAGTGCGAAAAATGGGATTAACAACCGACCGACGAAAATTTATCGTCCGACAAGTGGGTTGATGTTTGTTTATGGCACGCAGTGAAAGGGACAGAGAGATGTGGGTAGGGAGACAACAACAAAAAAAAAAAGAGAATAACTATGCTGATGAAGTATGGCACCGAGCTGGGGTTGCGTTACCCCTTAATTGCAGTTTTGCCGTTAGCCGCCCCTGTGCCGGAAGGATTACGCAAAGGTGCAGGTACTACAGGATGGGAATATTGGAAAATGTAATAAATAACTAGCTGGTAATGAAGAAATAAATTCTGGTTTGCCTGTCATAGTTACGCGAGCGCATGAAATAGCGATCGTTGTGCGGTTGCTGGTACCTTCAAAGCTGGTCCATTTTTTTGCTTTTCTCTCAACAGCCACAAAGCTATTAAGCTTGTAAAATATGTTTAACTAGTTTTGGGGCTAAAATTCGCCTCGATGGAGAAGCGTTCTAACATTCGAGTGTGTGTGTGTGTGTGTGTGTGTGTGTTTGCAGTTGGCAGGATGAAAATGTGTATATTTATGATTTGTGTTCTTTTTCGTGCTCCTATCAAAGCTCTGCTCGTACTCGTGTGTCGACCTAGGGAGTGAAGCATATCCGCTGTGGGAAGTATAAACAATTCATGCATTATTTATTTCACTTTACATTTATTTACTGTATCCCCGTACTGGCCCGGGACTGGGCAGGCGAGCACCGTTGTGTTTACATTCCTGTTTTGCAGTGCAAAACTGGCTCCAAGATTTCGTCCATCTCGTGCGTCTTCAATAACTGTAGCTTCCACTCAGAACCTCTTTCGAAGGCGTACTTTCTATGGCAGGCAGTGAACAAGAAGATGTTCTTGTTTCCCTCGAAACACTTCAACACACGCCAGCGAGAGATCGGTGAAGAATACTTAGAAAATGGGGTTTCGGGCTAGGATAGATTGTAGTGAAGACGTTGCGATGAGTGAAATTTATGTTTGACGGGCTCGTTCTCTCTCTGCGTTGCTGTATGCTTCACCTTGCGATGTTTGCTTGCTGGATGATGGTATAAATGCTTAAACATACTCACCGTGTATGAGAATTGCTTTCGCTGTGAAAAGAAAAGCTAAGCTAAAAGAGCTTTAGAAGAAACGGAAAAAAGCATCGTACATGATACAGTGCATGAGTGCGATGGTTCAGTTCGTTAAGAAAGGGATGAGCTGGCAGGATCGCTGCTAACGAGGAGCGTAATTTCTATTTCAATCCATTTTTTGTTTGTTCCCGTTCGCGAACATCCCGTGAACGAGCTTGTCGATGGACATGATTTTGCAGTCTTCAAAAGATGATTTATTTGGGGTTGTTTTTTAAGGTACAGAGTGCAATAGAAAAGTTACATCGTTCCGTAGCCTGAGTGTCAGATTTTGTAAGGTTTTATGGAAGCTACTTTGTATGTTGTGTAGATAATAGTAGATTATGATGGACTGATGATTGAAAGACGTTGAAATGCAAATGCATTTCCATAATAACTGAACTCAAAAGAAAAACCTAAGCATCATTGATTAGAAAAAAGGTAAAATACATTACGATAATTGATAAAAAATTAAAACCATCGCCTAAGCCAATGGTTCCAATGCCATCTAAAAACTCCGTGAAATGCATGCCATGATGCATATGAAAAGTGTACTAAACAGTTGACGTCTGATTGGATTGTTATTTATGTTTTTCATACAAGAATATACAATAAGATCTTGATTCTAACATAGCGTAACTCTTATACGAAATCCTAATCAATCTGCGAAATTGCAGTTATTGTAGTACAGACTTGCAAATTGTGTTGAAAATACAGGGTTTTCCACGATTTTTTGGTCAGTTCTCATGATTTTTTGGTCGTATCCCATAGATTTTCGGTTCGTTCCCATAATTTATTAGTATTTTCCGATTGGATATCAATACAATTGGACCAGCAAGTTCTGCCAAAAATCGATGCAAAGGCGTTTCAGGTCATTTTCTCTTTCGGCATCTTCCTTGGGGCGGTGAGATGTCAGATCATCAAGCTTGATGACTGTTGTTAGGAATATCCTCATTAGAACATAAACGAGAAGTATCCCACTGCGCATTTGTAGAAAACCTGCTAACCGGTGAAATCGATGCTATCTGCCAAATTTTAACATTATTGATCCTGAACATTCACGCCGACCATGAATCGAATGTTAAGGTGTATACATTTTTTGATAAACTTTATTACTTCGATTTTCATTACAGCCCAAATAGCCAGCTCGATCTCTATAGCTGCTATGGCTGTTTGACGAAAAATTCGTGAATGAATAAGAAATGAAACGGTACTTTGTGGAAGGAACTATGGCGCTTTTTATGGAGCTCACTCTTTGGAACTTTGCAGCTGGTTAGCCTGATGTGTATGCTTCATGATGAAACTTGAAGGCTTGTTAAGAAGGTGTACCGAACTTGGTAGAACTTCATTGCTTTAAAGCATGGCATCGGTGCAAGGTGGCCCATTGCAAAGTGTCCAAGACTGGCGGCATCAATCGTCTCGTTGCTTGTGAACAAGCTAGATTAGTCATTCGAGAAAGGGATGTTATGTGAAGTAATAGTGATTTTACCGTAAATTTTGCAAATAAGTTGACAGTTGACAAATAACTATACACAAAAATGAAACAAATTGTGTTGTTTATTTCAAAGAAGAACGCCTTGCTTGAAAATAAAACACAAAGAAAAATAATCCCGTGCAATGAAACATAAGGAACCTTATTAGAAGTGGGTTCCATCTGGAACTTTGATGCTGTTTGTCTACTGCAAAAGGCAAATTCAAGCAGCGATCTTTAGCGTGCCGATATTGACTGCTTAGCTCATATTGGCTATTTGGGAGTGTTGATAGTTCTTAAAAAATGATACATTTGGTCCCGATTAGGACAGATTAGGCTACATTTGTTCATTTGTTTTAACTGTAATGGTCAGATCTCATTGTGTCCGTAGGACAACATGAATAAATAAATAACTGTAACATCAAGATAAAATAAACAACTGTACTATAAAGGTAAAGGTTACTATAACATTTCCTGACAATTACTGTTCTGCATTACAATATTGCCCCTTCGAATCGGCTTTTTGGTTCGCATACTCACGATTCTCTGTCTATCTCGTCACCTAATACTCATCACGATGCTAAACCGTTTCCTCTCATCCATTTTGACTTTTCTTAACCCCCCTTACTCCCTCCCCCTAAAAGAAAGAAAAGAACGAAAACAAACCATGAATCCACAGAAAATGAGGAAAACCAGCTCAAAACAAATCAGTACACGTAAAACAAGGCTCAAGTGTACCGAGGAAAAGGGTTGCGTCCCCTTTTCGCAAAATCACTTTACCCGACTGCCAGACGGTTTTCGCTCTTCGCCTTTTTTTTTTTGCTCTCTAGGTGTCTCATTCATTCATGCTCGCTTTTTTTCCATTTGGCCTTCAGCTCAAAAGGACGACGAGTTGCCTTTTGTTCTCGATTCGTTTCCGAAACGCTGAAGTTTACCACGCTCCTTCTCGTTCACCGTTTTGCTGCCACAGTCTTCCCGGGGCAACTGGGCAACGGTGCCAGCCCGAATGTTGAATGTCCATAATCGTTTGTTACACTTCGGTGCGTACGGTTCTCGTTATTGAAATTGGATCATCCTTTTCATTACAATGCAGCCCCTGGTAGGCAAAAGGGCAAACACACACACCTCCTCCACGTGCTGGGTCGTGCGAGCAGACAGAGGACGACAGGCAACAAAGAAAAAGTAAAACAACCCCAGGCAAAGATATTCGTCCAAGATTTTGTTACAAAATATGACAACGCCAACGGAGAGCATGGGGCCGGCCTGTCAGTTCGAGGGGCCCAATCGGGTATCGGGTTCCGTTGTTTGGTTCTTTTTTTATACCCTCTGTTTCTTTTTTGTTTGCTTCCCGTTCGTTTTCTCTATGAAATAATTACAAAAGCACTAAAGAGTTGACGGATCCCGTTCGCTACAGGAGGCATTTTTTGTGTGTTTTCCTTGCAGTTTTTTTTGCATTAGTTCTATTTTTATTTCAAAAACTGTGCGTGACAGCATAACAATCTAAGTTCTTACGGGACATCCTGTTTTTGCTCTATTTTTTTGTGCACTAAACACAATGAAATAATGAAAATGAGTTTAAAATGTGTCTTTCCCAAGCGCCAGTCGTCAGGATTTTTGGGGCGGGACAAATTTGCATGGTACAAGGGTTTTTACTCAGTAGTAAAGCATCATTCCCCTCTCAACGGAAGAATCGTTTTGAAATGGAAATTTAAATCTAGTCTTTTCTTTTTTCGCTTTTCTCTGAGGGCACTTAAACGTTATTTGAGGAAAGAGAATGGAACAGTTTCTGGTGAAGCTCGTGAGAAGGTTTGTGATAGCGATGGAATGCTTCTTTTATTTTGACGGGGTAGGGGTACAGAAGAAGAAAAGAGATACCGTGCACGGTGTTAGAATGATCCATTTGCAGTTTTGGAACGGATTCAAGTGCAAGGTAAACAGTTTGGGGATTGAACGTAATGGGCTCGTTGACTAAGTAATCATTTCATTTTGGGGATTTTTGGGGGAAATAGAACCTCACCAAAGTTTTGCGCGAGCGGGAAGGAGACGCCTGGAAAGGTAGGCAAAAAAGCAGCTGAAAGATCTGTTCGATATTTACATTTCATCAGATAATGCTCTAATCAATCGTTTCGCTTCGATTGGAGCACCTTTCCTCAACTTATCATGCCTTCAAGCCGGCCAATGAACGGTTTGGGTTCGATTGTTTTCTGCATTTGATAAGATTCGTGTGGGTAATCCGTGTGCCGTAACCCCACACCCCTCTAAGAACAAGAGAGTTTAGCAACCGAACTGAATAACACGCGGGTCGTGCTTGAATGGTTGCTAATTAACTACGCAGCTAAACAGACGGTGCGTCCAAAAATCCGTACTGGAAAGCGCATGAATAAACTTCACCCAGAGAAGGAGTGAGTACACACGAAGGATAATAATATGATTAATTAAAAGGTTGTGAATGGGGTTGGGTGGTAGAAAAATGAACCGTCATGTTTTGAAACCGACCGGGCGCTTCGATCGTACTGAGCACATGGTAGGTGCTCTACTTCTACAGCCAACTCCAGATGGGGATCGAACAAATTGGCTATTGATTAGCTTCATTCAACACCACAAACATACCTCTCGCACTACGCTGTGCAAGCTGCCATCAAAAGACTCGTTTTTTTCGTTTTTTGTTTTTATTTTGCTGTCGTAGTTCTAAACGCACCCGCACCGTGTGAGTCCGTCGGAATGCTGTGCGATTGGTATGTGTTGAAAGTGCCCGTATGAATTACACCGGGCGTGGGGGAAAAGCGTAATTTGATCACGTATTGTTTCAAAATACGTCCAGCTTGATGGCAGCAGGACACAAAACCTGCATGCCGGTTGGGATTTGTTCCGGTCCGGCGTTAAATATTTGCTATGAAACGTTCGATTGATATTTGATATGGGATGAAATTTAGGTCGTATTGTTCTGTTTAATTTGTTTTTCGACTCGTAAATAAATATCAAGAATAAATAAAATTGTTCAAATTTGTATGGATTTATATAACGCAAATATTTACTATACCTAGTATTTTCTTATTAGTTATTATTTTAAACTGGATTCTAAAGTGATTGAATTTCATATTAGGTTTTGTTCGATTTTTGTATAGATTGATGCTCAGTCCGCATCATTCATAATCATCACTTAGTCAAATGACTTACTACAACTGCTGTCCTTGAATGAAATAAGTGGTTTTGGAATAGTAACTATTATAACAATAATGATAATAAGTACGATATTAATATGAAAATTAAAATAACGATAAAGAAATATGATAGAAGCTGTAGAAGGAAAAAAATAAGAGGAATTTAAGAAACAATAATAGTAATAATGATGATACTATTTAATAATAATAATAATAATAATTAATAATTAATAATAATAATAATAATAATATTAATAATAATAAGAATAATTATATTGTTTATACATAAGAGTTAGGATCGGCGGAGGAGATTGCATGAAAGAGAGTTCAGCAATAATACAAGCAATGCCATAATTAGAGTGCCATAATTTGGCGGCCATCAACGCGTTGGTTGGTGTGCGTGAGAGGGCAACGGATGAAAGGTGATCGCCCGAACAGCGGGAACTTTCTTCCACGAACGGCAACGGCAGCGATCGGACGCGCGCAATCCGTCTAGGTTTAAGTTAGTCGTTAAAATAAATTTATGTGAAGAAAAATACCGCAACGTCCAGCCCTAGATTGATCAATATAATAATAATAGTAATAATAATAATAATAATAATAATAATAATAACAATAATAATAATAATAATAATAATAATAATAATAATAATAATAATAATAATAATAATAATAATAATAATAATAATAATAATAATAATAATAATAATAATAATAATAATAATGATAATAATAATAATAATAATAATAATAATAATAATAATAATAATAAAAATAATAATAATAATAATAATAATAATAATAATAATAATAATAGTGATAATAATAATAATAATAATAATAATAATAATAATAATAATAATAATAATAATAATAATAATAATAATAATAATAATAATAATAATAATAGAAATAATGATAATGATTATAATAATATAAAAGATAATGATGATAGTAATATCGGTAAAAAACGATACTAACAATTAGAAGAAGAGAAGGAAAAGAAGAAATGAAATAAGAGAAAAAAACAAGAGAAAAAAACTGCACAAGCAGAAAAAGAACAGAAAGATAGAAACAAGGGAAATCAAAAGAAATGATAAAAAGAGAATGGGCAAAAGAAACGGTTATAAAGTATTAATTTCTTTGCATTGAAAACGATCTGAAAGTTGAATTGTGAGAATAGAAAACAAGTGTAAATAAATTATTCCATAGTGGCGTTCAAATCGATAATCAGGTATACTTTAAGATAAAAATGATTATGAATGTTGAATTTCGAAAACAAGTAAGATTTTTAATACTAATAGGATAAAAAACAAGAGGGTGGCATTTTTGAGTGCCTTTACAGTACAGCATTATCCAAAAATTGTACTATAAATATTCAAGCCACTGTATCACCAGCTTTGCGTCAAGTAAACAAGCACGAAACATCGATAAGCAAAGCTTTTTCCTCGTTTTTGCCTTCCATTCCAAAACAGATGGCACCATGACCCAAGCAGGGGAAACGTATTTACCCCCCAAAAACATTCCGAAGCAACGGCACATGCGTAGATTGTCGCATGCGTAAAATTCCCCACCAGGAAAGGGCTGCTCCCTTTCGTATGCTGTCAGTTTTGCGTTGCCGATCGGTTTTCGGTATTCGGTTTCGTTGGTTCCCTTTTCAGCCTTTTCTGTTTCGGCACGAAAGGCGGCTTTGTTTGCGTTTATCATCGCTCTCATCATGATGGCCGTCGCTGTCGTCGTCGTCGTCGTCGACCGTCGATAGTTACTTTCGATAGCTTCAAGAGATGCTCGCGGCTCCAGTGTGTGTGTGTGGGTACCTCTTATCTGTCACCAACTTTATGGCCCGATCCGATAAGTTCCGCACCGGTCTAGGAAGTCTGGAGTCTGTGATGGACGGGGACTGCTTCGGGTTGAAGTTGCTTATCGCAAACTGAAAAAGGGGGAAGTGTTTGTATCCACGGTTTGCTAGCTATGAGTGGGTTGTTTTTCTCGAATAAGTACTGCTGATGAAGATGTGACACTGATTGTTGTGTGCTTTCGAGTCAGTCGTTGATTATGCCATTGAATGTGGAACATTTTCCTCTCACTTTAGTGATGAGCTACAAAAACGTAACGATTTAAAACAAAAATGTTATTAATATAGGAAAACAGGGAGCTAAACAATTTCTACACTCATTTAACCATGACTGGAATATTGTTTTCCTTTTTTCTCTCTCCTTCTCTCCAAACAATTAGACCGCATCGTGCACGCTCTTCCGCGGCCTTTGCCCCTCCCCCCAAAAAACCACTGCCTGTCGCTGACTTTTCATTAAAGTTTGATAAATGATGGCGATACAAAAACGGCCAGTAAACCATACAACAACAAAAAAGAAGTGAAACAACAAAATCACTATCATCGAGCATCATCCTCTTCGTGGTGGCGCAACTGGCGATCCTACTGAAGCACGACTAACGACCGGCAACAAGGCTGCCGGGTACGGCGTGCCGTTGTCGGAGGGAAATTGTTTTGCTGTTCGGCTGATGGCGCACCCGGTGCAATTTCCGTGGCCAGTGGTCAGAAGCGAAAAGTCATGCCCGGGCACTACCGATTGTGTAGTGTTTTTGTGTCTTGTGGGGGTCAGACTTTGGATTGCCAGATTTTTTTTACTGCTGCTGCTTTTTTTTTTGCTGTTGTGAAAAAAGTATAAAAGCTCGCTTCCGGCTTAATTTTGATGGTTTTTTGATGGATGAGAACGTTTTTGAGTGTTCGTTCGATTGAGGTTGTGGAAGATAAGGGCAATTGATTTTTCTTATTGAATTTGCATTAAAAAGCTTCATATCGAAAATCGTTGGCAAGGTTGTAATGCATTAAAGTGGTGTTTATCTTTTATTTCTTATTAAAAAAAATAATGATACTTTCAAACCAAAACAAGATGAGTTACAGGAGACCCTTGAGATACGCACTCACTCAAACAAAACTTCCGTTGTCTTAATGTAGTTCAAACTTTGTACTTTGTATTAAAAAATCACTGAACTTATTTCTTTTTGGTGCAAAGATAAACAAAGGTCGATTTTCGTCTTCGTGCCTGTTTGAAAACCTCGCACAAACCCGATTGCGATCATTCCACTTTACTTGCACAGGTTCATCCGTTGTACGCGAAGCTCTTTCGTGATTAACCTTTCCTCTTCTCGCTATTTCGCCCGTTTTAACTTCACCTGCGCTAGCTCTCTCTCTCTCTCTCTCTCTCTCTCTCTCTCTCTCTCTCTCTCTCTCTCACTTCGCCACAACGCATCTGTCAGGTTAGAGCCGCTGTTGATAAACAACAGATAGATTTTATTTCAATTTCTCACTAATAACTTTTAAATACACATTTATGAAGATTTCCTATCCATCCAAATTTGCAAATTTATAAAGCGTTACCGATTTTTATAGCTTAAAATCATGTATTCTTAAAGAAAATTTAATTGAAAAACACGAAATTCTTGATTTTAACTCTTCAAAACTGCTTATAAACAATGTATGAAACGTGTTTCACATATGACTTTTTTGACTTAGGACTTGCTTGGGGACTTCTTTCGATCCAAAATACAGTCGTGTCTCATGGGTCTCCTGTATTACATTTTCACGAATTTAGAAATTGTTGTACGACAACTACAAACTGGTAAAGCTGTCAATCATATAAACCACATAGTCTAGAAGAAAAATATTCTCAATTAGCCCATGATTTGCTTTGCTTCATTCATTTCGTTTTGTTCCCTGATGTCTCCCTTGTTCAACTTCGAAATAATGTATTATCAGTTCATATATTTGCTTACTTTTATAATTTCGAGTACTGTACTGTAGCTAGCATTTCGTTGTTTTTTACATGTTCTCTGTGTTCTCTGTGTTTGTTTTATGTTTTTATGTGCCGTTTTAAAGGCCCAAAATCATTATGTCACGCATAAAAAGTCTTAAAAATATGAAATACCTCATGAAGCATAGCAATATCCAGGTTGCTCTAAAAATGACAAGCATTAAAGCGGAGATAATCATTAAGTGTTCTGTTTAACGACCAAAAACCAAACAACTTTACTGCTTCGCTCAGGAAGTATATTACCTCAATAGAATGTACAGAAAAAAAGAGCACAGCAAAAGCGAAAATAAATGCATATCAAAAGAAGTTATTCGTAATAAACCCAAACGCTGCTCCACGAAGCAAAAAAAAAAGACACAAAGTCAGCCAGATAGTGCAACGCCACAACACCAGCACAAAAAAAGGATAGATGGAGTAGAGAAAAATCTCAGCTGAAAATGAACTCCCCGGGTGAGAATTTGTCGGATCAGTCACTGGAGATGCTTCGAGTTCACACTTACAAAGGCTGCCAGCAAAGCAACACCAACGGGAACAAAACAAGAAAAGCAACAACAACAACAAAACAGGGAGAAAACGCCAGAACCCCGAAGCGAGTAAGTTTATGAAGCTTCGCTGCACAAATTTACATCCAACGCCTTTGGCTGACGGGGAAGTGAAAGCAATGCTTCTATCTTTTTCCATCCATGATCACCCGTGATGGGTCGTTTTAGTTATTTATTTTTAGGTTGTTATTTACTTCTTCTTCTTTTTCTCCTCTACATTCCAGCTTTCCTTTTTGCTGTCCCGGGCGCTGGTTGTGTACGAGCTTGCCTTCGGTTGACCAGACGGCATTCTTGTGCCGTATTGAAAGTAATGGTCAAAGGGAGTGAATAGCAGCAGGAAAAAAAGGCGAACCAAGGTGCAAACCTGAATGTGAAGGGAGGAATTTTCAATCCTTTAGCTCGTGCGCACGGAAAGTGAGAGCTTCTACATTGAAGCCATTAAATTTAAAACAAGATTATGGTTGAAATATTCCCATATTTGTGGCCGTTCGGAAAGGATAAAAAGCGGTGAGAGGGAACGACAACAAAAAAGTGCAACGCTTTTTAAAGGATGAGAACCTTTAGATGCCATAAATTGTGAGGCCAGTTTTGGCTGACAAATTCCACCAACGCCAGCCATAAAGTGTTGCACGCGGGAATGGAGGATTATTAACGGTGGAATTTACGGGGTAAAATTGGTGCTGGCTTGGAATGGACTCCACAGAGCCCAGGGGCAGTTAGATTGGATGGGTGTTTTTTTTTGTTCTTTACCCCTCGTCCGGTTAACAGGTACTTTGCAGCATAATTAAACGGCGGCATGCCGTCCTGGCGAAGGGTTTGCACATTTGCATGAATGCACTGTGCAGGAGGGATGGAATGGGTCCGGCAGGCAGAAATATTCAAATTGCGTTGCAAGCGGTTAATGGTCGCGGTTGAAATATGCAAAAAGGGGGAAAGTATTTATGAGGCTGGTTAACTGATTTGTGGTGGCTGTGTTTTTTGTTTTGTTTTTGCTTTGGCCTTAGGTGGTTAGCTTGAAATGAACTTTACTCAGGATTGAACAGCGCAATTATGTTATTTTTGTGCTTTTAATAACACCTATTAAACCTATTTTTTAGAATAAATGGCTTTTTTTTTAAATGTGAATACAGGTAAACTATAATGATGTACTAAATCTTATTGCATTTAATATTTTGTATGTTATTATTATTAAATCTTTATTCAATGGATAGTTATTGTCCTGATGAATTTGCGTAGGTGTAAACTTAACTTAGGTTACAAACATAAATAGACTATATCCTGGCGCAAATGTTGTCTTTAAACGACGCATCAAAATCGGTAGATTTTGAAATTGAAAATTGGTAGACTTCGTTAAAAGCCTAGCACATAGAGATTATAGGGTCTCCTAAGCCATAATTCGTGCGACGTCGAGGGACATTTTTTGGGACAAAAAAAAAACACAAGCAGAGGTCGCGGGCGTAGAGAGGCCGTTGGAGCATAGATGTCCAGTCGTTGGAGTAGGAATGGACAGTCGATGTTTCCCGTTAGGAGACCTCCAACAAATTTTTGCTGCGCTATACGACGCCTGTCAATGAGCTTTTTCAACCCAAGAAGCTTTCTGTTTCATATGGCATGTTTGAATAGTTTATGTTGAAATTAATAGGCAAGACATTAGTAGCAAGTATTTGATTTGCTCGACTTTAAGCATAAAAAACATCATTGGTTTTAGTTAACCTTATTTCTATTTATTTCCAAAACAAATATCAAATATAAAAAACAATTAAACTTCATTTTAAGGATATTTAAAATTCCGTTATTGATGCAGCTAGCAAAATTTAGAGTGATTTACGTTGCCAAGAGGCTGTTTACGCTGTTGTTCGTTTGATGATTTATGGATAGCTTTATCAGGCCTAACGTATCTAAGCATAGTTAAAAAAGCTTAATTTGCCTAATAAAAATTGCTCTCAGAAATTGATATGCTCGTGCCAGTACCGCATTGCTGTACTGGATGCCGTAGGGATGTTGTACGTAGCTGCTAGTAGGATAGTAAGCTTAAATACAGAAGATTTGTTCCTCAAACAGTTTGAATTTTGCAAAATAACAGCCTCATCAGTAACGAGATCATCCGAGTTACCACAGCTTGTTAGTGTGTAGGTAATGATGGTGCTTGATATCGATATCCTCCAGCTAATGACTTCACCAAATGGATGCCTCAGGTGGCTCAGGGCGACCAAGGATTTTGTATTGCTCTTATTCATTCGGATCTTCCATTCAGCAGCGTAATTCTATAAGAATGTTCAAATCTCGCTGACTACGTCTTATAATAGCTCTGTTGGTGTTTACCTTTTGTAACAACAGTTGTGTCAACACCACGAGGGCACTAATATGTCTAGTAAGTCTACATAATAATTATAATAATACCCGCAGTGCTGTTTTACAGTATAAAGAACAGGAAGAATATTCCATTTATCGGCATAACCCACTGATTGCAAAACAACAAACCTTGAATTTCTTGTGTGCGCAAAACCAATGCCAGTGAGAATGCATCCTAATCTTCAGTTTCAAGTTTCCATCAATTTTATATTACACTGAGTGCCATAAAACCGCTTGAACATTTGATTTAAACAACACCAGTTTGATTGCATCGCTTTGTGTAACACGAGTTCCAGAGAATGCTTATTCCGAACGATTGATCATCCGCAACACTCGATGGGTTTCGCTCTCTTCGATTACGCCATCCTTCACCGCTTACAGGCATTCAATTAAAGAAGCAAATCTGCACCACCACCGCCGATCCCAACCCAAGCCCCGAGAGGTAAATGTTCTTTTAGTTATCTTCCCTCGTCGTCCCTCCCTGGCCTCTTTCCATGGAAAATCTCAAGCACAATGAGGCTGCGCTCAGATTGTTGCCCCAGTGTCAACATCAAACGAAGCCGAAAGGAATGTAACCGGTGCGCACGAACGGTTGAAGGAAAGCACTCAAGATTGTGCGATAGCAAAACCGCTTCATTTTCACCGTCATCCTACACACCGGCACGTTGCCCCAAAGCACGGACCAATTTGTTTGAATTAGAAATTCATCCCCCTTGCGTCCTTGCTTGCGTCTTCTGTTGGTTCAACCCTCTGACTCCTAGCTTACCGAATCACCACCACCAAATGTCAACCAAATGATGACGGAAACCCATCCGTTGGTGGCTGCTTGTTTTTGTGCGCGCTAAAATGAATACGACCGTGGTCCTCGGTAGTAGCTTCCTGTAGGCACCCTGGGGCTCGTTTCTTTTCCCGAGGTTGCTGATTTGCGTGACAAGAAACAAAGCCGAAACCGATGCGAAGGGTGCCCCAACAACGCATGACGCCCAAAAGCTTGGGTGAGGTTCATCTTTTACGAATGACTAACATCCGTTGCCCGGGGTGCGCTTGGCTTGGGGACACCACCGGGCAGGTGAAACATCTTCGCTGCCGTGTGCCGTTCGTCTTCAGTTCGGGCTGTTGGGTTGGAATTATTCATCCTTCGCCGGTACAAAACGTCGACCGAAATGGGCAGGGAGCGTGTGGGACAATCGAGGGGGAGAATGGGAACGATAAGAGAAAGCGGCAAGGAACGCTGCTTAATGCAATTATCCTGTCCTGGGAGAGTGTTCCGGGAACCACAAACCACGGCCAGAACAAAACCCCTTCTCGATACCCGATGATGGTAAGTGGATCGGAAGTGATTGAATTGCAGCATGAAATGAGCATGTTGGTCGGTCTGTTTGGTTCGTGCAAGAGTAGCGCAAAAGGGAGAGATAGAGAGAGAGATAGAGAAAGAGAGGCAAAGAACCGTCGAAAGTGTTG
Organism: Anopheles arabiensis; assembly: GCF_016920715.1. Taxonomy (NCBI): domain Eukaryota; kingdom Metazoa; phylum Arthropoda; class Insecta; order Diptera; family Culicidae; genus Anopheles; species Anopheles arabiensis. The sequence continues at coordinate 86,114,138 of NC_053518.1, forward strand.
TTCCGGTGACATCGATGTTTGGGTGGTTGATTGGATCGTTAGAGATGAGGACCGAGACATACTGACGGACGATAAATCAGACCGATGTCTGCCGTACGTGTTGATCGATATCTTTCATTCGGTTCGCTTCGATAAGAAACCGTGCGGAGTGGTGGTTGAATGTTGAACTTGCATCGACGATGATCTGGCCGGGTAAACTGTGGTTTTGTATGTAGATGCATCAAACCGCACTCCGTTCAATCGATATGTTGAATTTATATTTGAGACTGTTGACAGAAACAGGGGTTGTTTTAAATATTTACAGCTTAGATCTTGATAAGGTTGAACAGGTTGAGTTTTGCAAGCGTTTTAAAATTTCATGGCAGCTGTTTGTCAATGCAATTAGTTCCAGTTTGCATTGGATATTTAATCCAGTCAACGTTTAGATGATTGCTTGAAAAGGTAAGATTAAGAGTGTTTCATATGAGACATCAAATTCAAATCGATTACAGCGATAAGTATTCAAATATGAACGGCTCTGCAGAACGTTGAATTGTATGTGAACTTGAAGACTAAGAACGTACTCAACGCACTGCCTAAAAGGTCTCATTCCCAGTTTCTCAGTGCAGTACATATGTATGAGCTATTTCCCTTAACTGCATACAGCTTTGTTTACTTTTTCTATACAGATATTGTAAAATCAATCGTGCTTGTTGAGCCATTAGAGACATTTTCAAATGATCCTAGAAATGTTCTACTTTTGAATTTCTTATGTGTCTAGAAATTGCCTAAAACTTGTGCTACAAAATCTGTAAACTGGAAGTCAGCAACCTAGAGAGCAAATATTACACTACAGTGCTATTAGACACTAACCTAGCATGTGGTCTCTAGGAACAATCTACTAAAATACATTTTCATTCAGTAGACTCAAGAGTTCCATGTCCCAATATGCATTTTTACCTCAAATTCTACTGCTTAGTGCGTCGTGCCCCGTGGTACAGTCGTCAACACGAACGTCTCAATAACATACCCGTTATGGGTTCAAGCCTAGAATGGATTGACTATCTGGCTTGCGTGGTAATAAATTAAAGCTCAAAAGCCCGGCATGTACGTGTAGGACGTTACGCCAAATAAAAGAAGTGCGTCGTGTGATGGCTCTCCTCATTCCGACAATAAGCACGACCGGAATTGATTAAACTTTGATGCGCTAGTCTCCCGTCTTGACACGGTCTTTCCAATTTCTTGGTTTCGCGGATGACATCGGCAGAACGACAACGAAGGTGTGTGAGGCGTAAACCCGACTCAAACGTGAAGCAGTAAGAAAAGGATTGATAAACAAATGTGACCAAGGCAAAGTACCTACTTCCCAGAGACTCAGACCACCTGGGAAGCAGTGTATTAGTTGACGATGGCAATCTCGAGGTGGTAGAAGAGTTCTGCTATCTTGGGTTGGTCATTACTTCGAACAACGATGTGGTCCTCTATGGACATGAGTCTTGGACCATTCGAGTGAAGGATGCAAACGTATTTGAGCGACGGATCCTCTGGACCATCTTTGGCGGTGTGTTCGAGCATAAATCGTGGAGAAGAAGGATGAACCACGACCATGCTGAGCTGTACGGCGGACCGAGCATCCTGACGGTGGCATATCGTATCATGGCATATCGGCTGGGGCATGTCATGAAGATGCCAGACTCATGCCCTCTCAACAAGGTGTTCGACAGCGATTCCTAGTCCGGCATCAGGCGTAGGGGAGCACAGCGACCACGATGGCTGGATCAAGTGAAGCAAGATTTGTTGGAGATCATATGTCCACATGAATCGGAGGCTGTAGCCAGGGACCGAGCATGCTGGAAAATGATTGTTGATCGGACCATGACACATCGACGAGTTCTATCTAATATCCTGCTCTGCTATACAAAGCAATCATGTATGCTTCGGTGCTCTACATCCTGAAGACTTGATCTCCAACAAGAGTCATTGCTCACGTTTTGGGCGCCACGATCGTTCAACCTACTGCCATTCCCAGAAACTTTAGTAAAAAAATAATTATTCAGAGTTTCAACTTTCACATGAACTTTTTTTCAACATGTTCCAGTATCTATGAAAAAATTGTCTTTGAGCTTAAGTAAATGATCTTCAGAATGCTTGATTCAATCGTAAAGGTGCAAATTAAAGCTCTTAGTCGTGTGAATGCTAACTACCTTCTTTTAATTAATGATATGAAATTTTAAATAATTTATTTATTTTAAGTGCCTTTCACAAGATACAAACTACACGTTTTGAGTCTGTTGAGTTTGTGCTACCACATGTGCCGTTTCTGAATAATTCATCCCAATAATGACTTTCTCGATAGTGTCTCAATAATGCAATAAGAAACTGTATTTCCCCAACCATTTAGGTGGCTAATGGATTTCAAGAGCAGCAAATCGGATGCCTTACGTTCAATGTGCTCCACCCTTCCAATCAATACGTTGGTGAGTTTTATTAAATGTAAATGACTAAATCACCCACCAGCGTCAACATGTTCCATTCCTTGCTCTACTTCCGTTAACCCAAACCCTCCTGCAGTACACGGTAGTCGTACCGTGTAATTATGCTCCCAACCAAGAGCCGAGTAGTTCCGAGTCACCTCGGAGATATATTTATACGACGAATAAACATAGACTCCAATAATTACCGTGCGTCAAAAGGCAACGCCATTCACCGTGCTAGTCGTCCACCCCCAGTCTCCGGCCTCGGGTTAGACAGCGGCTTGCGTGCCGTTAAAACATTCCTTGTTTCCGCTCCAGCACCAGCGAGAAACAGGTTGATGTTTGCTGGTAGGGTCGAAGCCGGGGCAAAGCACCTTTGCCGAGCATAAAACGACCCGTCAGCCGTAATAAGGCAGAGTAGACTCGTGAGAGCAACTACGGTTGAGTGTTGCTCGGTGTCTGCGGACATCTTACCGGCAGCGGAACTTAAGGACAGCTTTATCGCAAACGGGCCATCTCTGCCCCAGCGTCGGAATGGTTCTTTCCACGCAGGAATGTTTCACATGTTCATACGCGGGGACTGTTGGTGCTGAGGGGAGAGAGCGAAACCCAGGCCCAACACATCCCTGCCCACGGCTGCCATAAACAAGACAGACAAATATCACCCAGGTGTGTTCGCTCCGGGGCGTACATCGCCTCGTCTTTAGCTCACACACACACACACACATACACACACAAGGTCGCTGCACAACGGTGGTGGGGGACAGTGGGAAAGTGTTTGATTGTTCTGAACGGTGGCACAGAAAGAAGAAACACCAACAAAAAGGGCAGTAGGTAGGCACATATTGCGCCGCTGGAGTTTATTGGTGGTGGGTTGTACGGTGCTTAACAAACGTTATACCTAGTGCGCTTGAAATGGCATCAAACAGGAACCGTCGGAAGCGATGGAACCTCCCCGCATACTGTGAGATATTCAAACCGAAACGTCCAAGCTACCGAAACCGAACAACGGGAGCCGCTTTATTTCTTTTCCTTCTCCTAAGAAAGTCGTGCTAGAGGATTATTTACTAACCGTATTGGAAGGAAACGCCCATACGGCTTCCGGGGGGACGGGGGAAGGGTGGATAAAAGTTCAACGTTACGATGAGGTAGGAGTTTTATTCATCAAGAAGGCTATGGAGCTCGGCGAGCGTGAAGCTCTTATCATGGTTAGCATATCACTATGGCAATGGTACCGATGACTTCATACGACTTCGTTACCCGTGCGCACACCCTTAACAGAAGGAAAAGGATCTCCTCTGTCTCGCTCCATCCAACCGAACCGCAGTGGAAATGGGGAACGGGATTGTTTGAGAGCAAATTTCAATTACGCCATAAGTGTGCTTGTGAAGGAGCTTTTGATTGCTTAGGCGCAAATGTATGCACATATTTGTTTCTGGCTGAATGTGAGCGTTTGGTAGGGAATGTTGAAAGAAAAATTACAATTTTATTTGAACTTAACGTGAATGAAAAATGCTACGATACGTTAGATAGCTAATAAAGACCAAAAATAGCGGTTTTGCTATTAAATGTTACACGCTTTCCCAAATATTATTGGATGCTGCATGAAATTCATTCGTCAAAGGGTTAATTGATGTTTTCTTATATAGCTGTCAATTAGTTTCCACGATTCTATGTTAATTTTCCTTTTTTGATAATTGGTAACAAAATTTTTGGGACAATGGTAACAAGTCGTGGGAACAAATCAGAAATATGTGAATTTATGATGCGATAAGTTATCATTTCATATTGATATTAGAATTGTTTTTTAATAACTTAATTTAAATTGTACCTAAAAAAACTCTGTATAAGATTTTTTTTTCTAAACACAATTTAAAATGTGCATTAAAACAGTAAAATGTAGGTACGAAATTCAAATTGCATACCTTCAGGCGCTCAAAACATCCAAGTGAATGATATGAATTATTCGATATGAAATATAATCATTAAAAGATTCATTCAGGACTTTGTTACATTCATTTATTCAAACATTTAAGATAACTTTAAAAAACATTATTTTTGAGCATGTATAGAACAAAAAAAAACTTATAGTGCATGTTATCGGTGTATTTCCCCTTACACAATGAATTTACTGCAGTACAATTAATGTATTCGACCCATCACGCCCCGACACGGACGTACGCTTCATAATACTCAATTTATAGGCGTCGCAACAATTGCGCACCGATCGGAATGGCGTGATAAGAACGTACGAGCAGCGTCTGTTCCATGCCCAGCGGAAACCGTTCCACAAAAGGGCACGTCTTTCGGCTTGCGTGCGTACCGAAAGCAGGGCGGTACTCATTTCCACATTTTTATGCTCCCACCGGAAGCCGTTCAGTTTCAATTGTTACTTTACGAGGCCTCATAAGTGAAGTGGTGACGATGGGCTGGGGCGATGGGTTCGATGGAATACGTTTGCCGTCACAATCATTAGCTCATTTGTGGGGCACCTTTTTGCGATTGCAAGCCAAACAATTGGCCCCGTGAAGACTCCTGGTAGCAGGCAGCACGTGGAAAAGATGAACAAATAAATACACTTAACACCATTTGGTAGCGGTGGGTTGGAGAGCGGCCTGCACGCGTGTGGCTGTTTCGGTACGAGCTCGTATCGTTTTCCGTACCGTACCGTTTTTTTTTCTGTTGCAAAGCAGAAGCATCGATCTTTTCGAATATACCGGTTTGTGTGGAAGGAAAACGAAAATTTCTTTGAATATTTTAACGTATGGGTACGATTAGGGCGGTAGCGTGTAGCGCGATCGTTTGCAGGTCGGAAAATGGAGTTTTGCGTGTGTTGAATCGGATGCATTTAGTGGGACGAATGAATTTAATGAACGAATGAAAACGGCAAAAACACCGGCAGCCTGTTGCGTGACCGGCTTTCGTGTGCCGGTTGGATAAGTGGAAAAATAAATATTCGTTTTATTAATCCCCGAGTCAGGAAGCGATAGTGTTGAAACGTTTTTTTCACCCCGATCTAGATGACATAATAGGCAATAAGCGAAGTGTGGTATGTGTGCACGGTAAAGGAATTTGGTTGGAGCTTAGTTTTTTAGAATAATTAAATATCTTTTTTGGAATAATTGGAATAATATTTTGGTAATCTTTTACAAGCCAAACTACGACACGGTGATAAGATTTTGAATAATTTTCTAAGATAAAAATCAAAAGACTTTGTTAAAACATTAGTTTTATAATATTATTTTTTGCCAAATTTTGCTAAATAGCAATAAACAACATTGGTAATGTTATTCTCTGAGATTTTGTTAGTGACTTAAAACCTAAACGTAAAATTCTGAACAATTAATCATTACGTTGCCGTAAGAATAAGCTTTGGTTAATTAAATGGGTTTATTAAATTAATCATTGTACAACCATCAAGACAAATAATCAAAATAAATTGAATATTTAATGTTCAAACCATTAAAATAATGTAAATAGCATAAAACCTTAGTGCTAGCCACTTCAATATTAGTGCGAAAATGTCACACATATTGCATACCTTTAGGCTCTCCAACTATTAAGTGTACTTTATAACAGCGATCAGGGAGTATTTAAATAATTGAATTTAATCACTTACCATTATGTTAGAAACTTAATTTATTTTAGAGTTAACTCTTTTTTCTAAGCTTGAAATTACTCATTGCATTAACTATTAAATATTCAAAAAGTGTTATTAATTTTTATCACATAAAATATTATTTAAAAAAATGATATGATATAATATTATTTCAAGCGATAAGTTAAAGGAACGGTACACATAACATAGATTCAATAATTTTTATCCTGTTATGACATGCTGCTGATAGCAAAAACATGAAATCTTTAAGTGTTACAAGCTTTAACACACCTTTAAAAGATGAGCCTCTTGAGCAGCCTTTGCTGGAAATTGAATCCCTACGCAAACCCATCTCCACTAACGAATGGTTTATTTAACGTTCAGTAACCTCCGGTGCTGTGCATCATCGTGTTACGTTCAAATTCGACCGGCAAAGGGACCAAAAACACCACAACCGACGATGCCTTTGGCTGGGTGTCATCCGACACGCTTAAAACGCAATTTAGAAATAGCCGTGTCATTTCGGTGGATTTGCTACCACCACTCATAATACTAGAGCGTTGGCGCACAGGGATCCATTTCCCTCTGCGTTTGGGAGGAGTAGGTTCGGTGTTTGTTTATCACTTCATTTACTTTGACGGGGTTTTAAAAATGCAAAGTGGAACGTCTTTTGGCATGTAGCAAGGCCAGTTTACTAACGTCTTAATGCAGCGTTAGGCTTTGGGCGGTGCCTTGATGGGCACAATAACAATAAAGAAGTCATTTTAAATTAGTGTTGTTTATTGTCAGCCATAAATGGTAGAATAATTCTATGATTTGAGTAGTGTTGGATGTAAAGCCTGGATTGTGCTATGGATAATGACAATATGAAAGTATATTTATTATAAGTTGGTAGAGATTTTGCAAAAACTCATTGTAATCAAACCATGATTCTAAAATCAACAATTACCATCGCAATCCAAATAATCAAAAACGAGTTTTTGTTGTTTCCCAAAATCAACTCTTCAATTATTAAAGACAACGCACAGCTAGACAAAATCGTAATGAGTCAAAAGTCAGCACAAGAAAAGAAACAGCAGTGGCAGCTCCTAGCATTTCGTGGAAGCAAAATATAAACGCATGCCAGTTAAATGGGGTGAGCCAGTCGCTTGATTGTTCTTCCGTTTCTTGTTAGCACAAGGCTCCGCTCCGGCAAGACAGCCCGTGTCCGTAACCCGTGGCACGCCCCGACCGAAATGTTCTGTTTCTTCTGTTTAACTTCAGCGGAGAGGGAGTTTTCGTTTCGCAGCACAAATATTATTGTAACAGCGAGTGGCTTTCACCATTTTCGGCAATGCCAGCCATGTTTATTTGGTGCAAATTATAAAAGCAGCAGAAGAGAGGAGCATAGAAGGGTTGGAAGATGGAAAAGAAAAGAGTAGCAAAAACGTCACGCATACCGCTTTCGAGGGGTTGTTTTTTTTGAGTGGAGCAGATTGGATCGCCACCATTGCCGCCATCTGTAGTTGATAGCAAGGCAGGGGCAGGTTTTGTTAGGTTAGGATGAATTGCTTCGGTGATTAAAATGGAAAGGGCGAGAAGAGGGCCAGGCTCGTAAAAACATGCCACCAGTCGTAACAGTAACTTTAAATGGTGAAATTCGAAGCTACGTTTTAGTGGGGGAAAAACTATTTAATTGCAGAAAAAAACTATTCATTTTTATGTTCCATCATTTAAATGGTTTGGTTTCGAAAGTTCGTTTTTAAAGACGAACTAATAGCAAATAATAAAAAAATGTATTTTCTTTCGACAATTATCTATTTAACGTACGCAAATGGTTTTGATGTACTATTACGTTCACATACATCTATATATATCCTCTTTCAACTCAATATCGAGTGTAATGATATCCACCAAACGAATTTTTCGCATGAAAAAGCTTCATCATCTATTTTCTTCAGTAAATAATCTTCCTCTTCTAAGAATTCGCTCGACCTTTAAAGTCATTTTCAGATCTCTTTGTAAATATTCCCCTGCCTCATATGTTTATTTGTGTGCCTTTCTTGTAGGTAAACCGGCACGAGCATAGGTGTTTTCCGTTCTGGTGTGCTGCTGCTAGCGACTGCATTTGACAGCCGGGAGAGACAGCGAGCCTCTTTGGATTGTGGCATAATTTTCTGGCTCTTTTTCAGTGGCAGTGGCTCCCTGCGGCTAACACTTCACACGCTCGGGTTTGGTGTGAGGGAGGTGAATAATTACCTTCTTCGGGTGTTAGTGATCTGGGCGAAACGAGATACGAGAGCAACGAAATCTAGTCTAGGCTGGGCCCGGGTGTCCCTGACAGTGACGTGGATTGGTATCACACTGAGTGTCATCGTATGTCACACGTCGTGCCCTGAAACCAGCTGGAGAGCGAATGATTTATAGGGCGTTTCAGTTGTGATGGGGCATTAGTTTTCTTACTGGGATGTATATCAATTTCCAAAGGCAGCTGATACGGTTTATTAAAGTGTGTGTAACACAGTAAGCGGGGGTAAATATCGTCAAAAGAAGAACAGTGTCTAAATAGTTAATTGGATAATGCATAGCGGATTGCATACACCCAGGCGTTTTTAACTTGCAATCGCCTCCAAGCTAAAATGTGTGCAGGAAGAAATGTGAGAAATTGAGCAAAAATCGAGTAATTGTTTGATTCAAAGTAAATTTAAAGGCCTTCAGTCGTTCATTAATTGTAAATTGAATTTTTAATTCAAACAAAATTCGTTTTCTACAAACGTTAACAGAAATGTATGACGTTACAATTTAATGCATACTATTAATCAATGAGTAATGTACAATCTTTAGCGGGATAGCGAATCGATGCCTTGTGATTGGAATCTCGGCATCATCTACCCCGTATACAAGAAGGGAGACAGGTTGGACTGCAACAACTACAGGGGTATTACGGTGTTGAATACCGCCTATAAAATATTCTCCCTGATCCTTCAGGATCGCCTTGTCCCGCACGTCGAAGAGATAGTAGGAAACTATCAAAGAGGATTCCGAAACGGAAAATCAACCACTGATCAGATCTTCACCATGCGGCAGATCTTGGAGAAGATGGCTGAATACAGAAACGACACATACCATCTCTTCATAGATTTCAAAGCCGCATACGATAGCATAGCCAGGGTAAAACTGTACGACGCTATGAGCTCATTTGGAATCCCGGCCAAACTGATAAGGCTAGTTAGAATGACTATGACCAACGTCACATGCCAGGTGAGGGTGGATGGAAAACTCTCAGGACCTTTTGCTACCACCAAGGGTCTGCGCCAGGGGGACGGGCTTGCCTGTCTCCTATTCAACTTGGCGCTAGAGAGGGCCATCCGCGACTCGAGGGTGGAGACTACGGGAACCATCTTCTATAAGTCAACCCAGATCCTGGCATACGCTGATGATATAGACATCATTGGTCTGCGGCTCTCCTATGTAGCAGAAGCCTACCAAGGGATTGAGCAGGCGGCAGATAACCTCGGATTGCAGATAAACGAGGCAAAGACCAAACTGATGGTGGCAACATCAGCGGACCTACCAATAAATAATCCAAATCTACGTAGGCGTGATGTACAGATAGGTGAACGCACTTTTGAAGTCGTCCCAGAATTCACCTATCTTGGGTCAAAGGTCAGCAACGACAACAGTATGGAAGTTGAGTTGCGCGCAAGGATGCTGGCTGCCAACCGGTCATTCTACAGCCTGAAAAAGCAGTTCACCTCAAAGAACCTGTCGCGACGGACGAAGCTGGGACTATATAGTACCTATATAGTACCAGTGCTCACATACGCCTCTGAGACATGGACACTGTCCAAATCTGACGAAACCCTCTTAGCCGCGTTCGAGAGGAAGATGCTCAGAAGGATACTTGGCCCCGTATGTGTGGAAGGACAATGGAGGAGCCGCTATAATGACGAGCTATACGAGATGTACGGCGACCTCACTGTCGTACAGCGTATAAAGCTCGCCAGGCTCCGGTGGGCTGGCCATGTTGTACGCATGGAAACGGACGACCCAGCCCGTAAAGTCTTTTTAGGCCGTCCACAAGGACAGAGGAGGCGTGGTAGGCCCAAATTGAGGTGGCAAGATGGCGTGGAGGCGTCCGCCATTAAGGCCGGGATAACGGACTGGCAGACGAAGGCGCGAGACCGTGAGCGGTTTCGGACACTCCTGAGGCAGGCCAAGACCGCAAAGCGGTTGTAGCGCCGGATAAGTAAGTAAAGTAATGTACAATCTTTAGTTTGTAAAATAAATAATGCTTATAATATGTTTGAACAACAACAAGCTAAAGTGTTCAATGTTATTTTTATTAAATTATTTACTTTTATGTAAAATAATAATATTTTCTTAAATTCCTCCGTATTCTTCAGTTCCTATATCTTCGAGCGTTCCAAACCATACACGTTTGAGCGGCACACGTTGAGCTTTAATTTTACTCCCAAGAACCACATTGTAAAATAAGCTATATGCAAACCGGTACGGTAAGATGCTTTGCCCCATGATATATTACCTCAAATGGTTAACACCCTACAGCTTACGGGTCATAAAATCCCGGTTAATTAAATCTCGCTCGAGTATCCTTTAATGAGATACCCATTGTCTGCGGAGCCTCCGTTCGTGTCCGGAGGCCACCATAATAAGCTACCCGTCAGGAATGATACGGTGTGGTTTTGACTCCCCTCTCTCCTCCCCCCCTCCAACCCTCGGACTTTCTTCAATAGCAATAGAAATGATGTACAAATCTTCCCCTTACAAAGCTGCTCTCCATTTCACAACAAACATTCCACTTGCACGGTACTCAATATTTGATTAATCGTACCATCTTCTCGCATTGTTTGGAGGTCTCGGTTATCGCAAAGGATTTATCGCTTTCGGGTGAGATGAAAATCTTAATTAGTCTAGTCTCGGAAATGGGCCGAAAGCCGGAGCAACGATGGCGGAAGGTAAGTAGTGCTTTCTAAATCTAACACCACACCGAAACGAAGCATCCCAGTCCCCCTTGCGGGACGGAGCGAGATGAGTTAAATTGTTCGTATTTTGTCCTTTTTTTATGCGCCCATTGTGATGAGAACGGTCGCTAGATGGCATTATCCTTTCGCAAACGGGTTGTCGAGCAGCGGGTAGAAACAGCAGCAGCAGTCTCAACGAGCAACGGCAAATGAAACCGGAAGCATCAACACCTTCAGGAGCTTATCTTACGCTCCGCTTGCGCTGCTTCACTTACCTGTGGCGAGCATGCCGGTCTATGACATTCGGGTGATTTTGTAGTTGCTTGGCTCGTTTTATGAGTGTTTATACGGGGCGGAGGTGGTGCGCCATTAGGTTGTTACCGTTTATTCAAGGCAGAGTAGTTTATGGGGTTGCATTTATCATTAAAATGGCACTTCATTGTCGGTGGTGAGTTGATCATTTCAGAGGACTAACGAGGGCGAGAAGATAGGTGACAAAGTTTGGCTAGGAGTTTTAGAAGCGTAGGGAGAGATTTTCTATTTATAATAACTTTTTGAGAAGAAAAACATACAAAGTTTCATGTTTTCTTTAAAAACAATCATACCAAACACGCATGTGTTGCTCAAAAGCAGTTTCGTTTCGTTATGTATTGGAAATAATTAGGAAAAGGATAATAAATTGCATACTTTTAGGCGCATAACTTCTATTTAAAATATGTAGGTAAATACAGCTTATTTGATTTGGTTTTCACTTAAATTGATTATTTCGAAAAGGAAAGCAAATGTACCGCTACTGTTCTAATGTAAACGATCTGCTACAGCTTAATATCTCAATCTTTGCCGATACATTCTCACAAAAAAGGGATCACACACTGCCTGCGTGCTCGCATTGAATTTCCCATTACAAACCAGTTTCTGTTGCATGCATGTTCCATCAATTATAGACGACCTATTCGTCCAAAAATTCGTCCCTATTCGTAAGGTGCCAATAGCAAACTGATCGAAAGCTCTATCGTCCACTCTCCGGTGGACCGGGGTCCCACTTTTTGCATCACGGCACGCATTTACGATACATTTACATTCCCATCTGGCCGGAGGTGCGACAAGGGGAAACTGCTTCGCTGGCATGCTAGCACAAAAGCTTCATGCCCCGATACACGGGCCGATACGCTTCGGTTGCTGATGATCCCAAATCCTCTCCGTTCGGGAGGATGTGGATATAATATGAATAATGGCAAGGAAATTGTGCCTCGTTCGTTGCGTTCGTACATTCATTCGAGCCTTCGTTTCCGGGGCGGCAGGATTTGGGATGAAGCTGCGCACGTTTTACTCCCCCCCCCTTCCCCAAAACTCATCGTGCGAACACATGCGTTACGAAATATTCGACGTATGTTTGTGCGTAGAGGATGGACCGACGTATGGTGGCTGAAAAACTGGTGGAAAGTTCATTAGCAAAAAAGGATTAAAAATAATACGGTTGTCCGGGAATGTGCCGTGGTTTTGGATGTGGTTAGTTTTAATTGAGTTCGTATCGACGATTGGATTGAGCAGAAAAGGTTTCCAAATGTTGCCTCAGCTGTCACGTTTTGGGTGATGGAAAGGGTTCGTATTTCGTAGGAAGTGTTACAACTTTATTTGTCTGAGTAGTTTGTGTGTTACATAAAGCGATAAATTACGTACGCACGCAATCTGAGGTTTTATAGTGTAAACTTGAACATTTTATGCATGGAGAACAAAGCAAATAATGGAAAGAAAATACAATCTACAATGGAAAATAAACACCAGACAAAGCTTCCCTTCTTGCACTTTGCAATCTCACGCCGTACCGACGCACACTTTGATCCCATTTCGAACATTCCGTTGATGAATGTTTTCCCACTTCCCGTTAGCCTGCGGCCATTAAATGTGGAGCAGTGCAACGGCTTTCCCGTACGATGCAGTCGTCTCTTGTTTGAGCTACCACCGCCCGCCTTGCTGCCTATCGTTCTCTGCTGCTAACGCAATGGTGTAAAGTGATGCAAAATCAATACTCATTTCAATTTGTTCTACACAATCTTAAACGGATCTGTTTGTGAGAGTGTGATTGAGTTGTGCAAGCTTCAGCAGGCATGGCTGAGATATCGGTACCGGTATGATCGGTCGGTGCTTTAGCTCGAACAAATCCAATCGAACGAAATCGAAGACAAGCTCGGTGCACGGCTCGAGATGAGATGCTGAGGTGATGATTTATTCTGTGTCGGATAATTAAATTGTCGCAGGTGAAACACACAGGGTTGCATAGGGTAAGGAAATCTGAAATGAAATTCATGTCCGCTCGGCTTAGTTTTGTGTAGGGAAATTTGATTGTAATGTTTCTATGTAGTAAATCGTTATTAAGTGTAGATACACAACCTTCCTTTCTCTAAAGAGTTAAATTACATATTCAACAAGAGAAAATGGGCTTTTATTTATGGTTCTGAAAAACATTTGATTCTTTAGAAACATTTACTTGGGCGATAAAGGTATCAATTGGAGATCATATATTGGAGATCATAGGAATCATATAAGATTCATTAGGAGAAAGATTCTGAAAATATCTTTCAATTATGGTTCAAATTCATAATTTTTGTACCAGAACGCGATGCCCAAAGTGCAGTATTGAATTTTTCTTATGTTCACACCATTTAACTATTGATATTATGTTATTTAACTTGTAGTAGGATCCGCCCTCGACGCAGCTAAGTTTTAAAAGCACTGGAGTTGTTTTTTTAAAGTAATTTAAATGTAAAAAAATACCATCCACGCTCAAAAGGACATAGTTTTGTACTGTGAAGTACCAGGCGGCTCCATTTATTCCTTCGTGAGCAGCAATATTTAAATGTATTTGAAATATACTCTTAATTTACTTCATCTTTTCTTGAAAAATGCAATGTATGATGTTTATATTTAAATCATTTTTTAAACTATAAGCCACCATACAAATTGAT